>NC_072735.1:175772485-176088453 GCF_026930045.1 Uloborus diversus | reverse complement strand
AGAGAGAGATTCGGACAGAGAGACTTTTAGCTTTATTATTAGTAAAGATGATACTGGTAGGCAGGGTTGGCTTTCTGCCCACAGAAACTAGTGGCAAAAACTAAAAAGTGTCTTTAATAACTGAAGCAATTACCAAATGATATTCGTTTAAGTAAACTAAAAAAATTTAAACTTCATTTTATCATTGTAAAAAATAAAACCCTATGCTAGTGCCCTTGATTTAGTTCAAAGAGGGAACTTTTCAATTGCAGATGCACATAATATTTGGATTAATCCAACAAAGAACGAAAATCTTATGGGTGCTTAGGAAAGAGGAGTGACATACAGAATTAAACAGGCATTACTGATTGTAATTTGCTCGTTTACATGCTTCACCTAAATTGCTTGTGATTGAAATCCTCATGTGCTTCGAGAAGAAAGTGCCAGAATTTTACTGGCCAATATTAACCTAGACTTTGTACCTAATGTCACAGCTTTGCAAAACAAGTTGGCGCCATTTCTCAAAACTTATTTATCCAGTCAAATTTTTGCCACTAACCCAGTTACTACATGGTGAACCAGTTTAAACGAGCTGATGTGTGCATCACATGGACTTCTTTTTACTCCAATTTAATGTCGTTTCCACATTATTGGCATTTTTAATGTGAATCAATACTTTACTCTCTAAATATCTCAACAATGGTCAAATCAAAACCAGATTAATTTTTTTTTTTTTAAATTGCCAAATTTGTCACCAAGTTGGCGACAAAACTTGGCAACCAAAATACTGACAACATATCGCCAAGTGTCCGCCAACTTATAATACCAATTGAGTTTACATCGAAATTAACGATTCCCCCCCAAAAAGGGGCAAAAGACCCCTTTAGAAACACCTGAATGCAACCAAAAGGGGAGATGCACAACTAGACCCCACTAGGAGTCTATGTACCAAATTTCAACTTTCTAGGATATACCGTTCTTAGTTATGTGACATACATACGTACATACAGACATCACGAGAAAACTTGTTGTAATTAACTCGGGAGTCGTCAAAATGGATATTTCGTGTTTTCTATACGATCTTAGGCACTTATCCATGTGTAGTCAAGTAGAAAAAAAACCTCAATATTCATTTGGGGATGAGTAAAATAAAAATTAAGGTCAATTTTTGAGTGAAAATTTTTTCGCGAATACTTACTTTTTTGTAAAAGGAAGTAAAAAGTATACAATAGATGAAAGTTTCATGAACATTGCTTGTTCCTCGATGCATTGCCTCTAGCTCTTCTGTTGCAAGAATATTCTAAAGTTTTTCATTTGTGCATAGTAATTGAGAAACTGCTTAGATTTTTAAAACCACCTTTTCTAAGAGGCAACTGCAGGGTCCAAACAATGTAACATTTGATTTTGAATTGTGATAATATTGTAATTAAATTGTGCTTTGGTTAACAATTAATTATTTTCTCCATGCCTTTTCTATTGTATGTCAATAATTGTCATTTTGTGAGTTTTTGCCAGTTTCTCCCGCAAATGTGGCAGAAAGTGGTTTTTGCCATGTCGGTTTTAACCAGTTGCTATCAGTGATTTGAAAACCGCCTCGGCAGAAACTTGCCAACCCTACTTCCTGGCAGGGGACAAAAAAGTTGAAACAATATTTTAATTAATTACTATAAAACAAGGATGGTTGAAAGAATACAAACTAGAACTTTGAAACGTAAAAGAGCCTAGGTACAAGCTCAAAAACATTTCAGAGGACTTGGTGAGGGAAAGGGGTGCACGTTAGAAAATAGTACGATCTACTAAGCTAACTTCAAGCAAAAATCTTGAAAGATACTCGAGTAATGGCAATATCAGTCCTACCTTTTGGCCACACTTTTAGAGCTAGGAGCCATTTTATGTTTCTGTAGTGGCAACTTCGTTTTAACAGGTGTTGTACGTAATTTTATCACTGTTCTTTTTTTGTGAAAACATATTTAAAACTAACTAATAAGCTAAACTAAATTATTGCACACCATTTTATGAACATTCAAGTAAATTCATGACAATGCTTACATTTTTTCATTAAATAAAAAATTCCTTATTTTTTCCAGTTAGTTCTAAGGTAGATGATGGGGCACTTAAGAGCACAACATCTAGGGGCACATGTGAACAGTTCTCATATCCCCTCTGTAATATTAATAATAGTGTAGCATACTATAAGTTTTTAAAAAATGTGTAAATATTAAAAATTATTATTTTTCTATAATCATATTGAAAATCAATTGTTATTTTATTGTTGTAATTTTATTATTAGTATTATTATGAAAAATTTTAATTCATTTTTATAATTTTCTTGTTTCCAAATATATTTAATATGATACTTACAGGGAACAAAAAGACAAAACATTTTCATTTAATGAAAAACTGAGTTTAAAATCACTTTAAAATACATTTTCATTCACTCTATTAAGTTTAAAAGCAATAATTAGAAGTATTTTTAAATAATAAAACAATTCTCAGTACAATGCAGTCTTTTAAGTTTTTTTTCCTTGCCTATTCAGAGACCAGAACAAGCTTTGAGACTTCAAAATTTGACAGTAAGCAGTTATATATTTGGAAAAAAAAATATTTTCTTAATGACACAATTATTGTACAATTTAAACTGTAGCAGTATAGGTTACAGAACCCATCAATATAATTGGAATATACCTATATGTTTCAATCTTTTAAAATAGAATGCTTGTGCTGTATTTTTTAATCCTGTTCATATACCCCAGGTCTGTTCAAATGTGCTCCTCTATAGACGTATATGTGAACAATTAAACACATTTTTAAAAAATATGATAATGTAAAGAAATACTTTTTAAAGACATTTAAAAAAATTCCTTGACACTAAGAAAAAAAATATTCACAGGGACATTTTTGCACTGATATATTGATAATACATTTTGAAAAATAAAAACGTGTATATATATATATCTATATATCTTAATATATAAAAATCTTCTGTGTGGACGTTTGTCACCATGAGGCTTTTAAACGACTGGACCGATTTTGATCAAATTTTTTGTGCGTAATTAAGTTGTGGCAAGCATGGTTTTGAAGCGCGATGGATCGAATCGGAAAAGTTTTTGTTAATTAATTAATTAATTTTTAACATTGGATGGTTATATCTCCCAAATGATTAATATTTATTTTAACCTATTGTTGAGTGAGAATTGAAATAAATATTTAACCCGTTGCCAAAAGACAAAAAATATTCAGCTCTGCTTCCTGTAGTGAATTAATTTATTTAAACATTGGATGGTTATACTTCCCAAATGATTAATACTTATTTTAGTCTTTTGTTGAGCGTGAACAGAAGTAAATATTTAAACCATTGCCAAAGGATAATAAGACATTCAGCTCTGCGTTTTCAGTGAAAATTTCCTTCTGTGATACGTCAGTGGAGCACGTAGGTAAAATGCGTAGGTAAAACGTAGAGAGAGAGAGAGTGAAGCCTTCATTTCTTAAAAGCAAAGATCTTATGTCCTGTGATACATTTTAAAGTCTGGAAGATTGGAAGAAATCGGATTTCTTTTACTGTGTTCACGAAAACGTGTATTCCTGTCGTCGTATTTGAACCAAGTGGCGGGATCATTCAATGGATCATTCCTCAGTTTTCCTAACCAAATGATCAGAAAGTACCACACCTAGCAACATTTGCTTCTCGGCTCAAATCCATATGAGTTTTGGCATCACTGGCAAGAAGACTTTAAGGATTATTAAACTAATCAGTACATTACTAAAGGAAAAGGTGGTGGAATTTAAAGAAGACAAATTTTATTTCCGTTCAGATAAATCACAACAGGGTAGTTTTGTGCACAAAAGATCAGTGCAGTGGAAGATTTTTGTCTTTGGTGGAAAGAACAATCAGGCAATATATGAAGACCATTCAAGTACGCGAAGAAAGATAGTTAAGTGAAACAAAGGCTCAGCAATAGAGCGGAATTTAAAAGTTTTCGTTCAAAAGATCGACCGTTAATCGATCGGAGTTCGTTTCGGTCACTAATCGGCTGGATTACAGTAGCGTGGTGGCTTGACGACTTTGGCGATAAACGATAGAGTTGCGGGATCATTTACATTTTAAAGCTATTGTTAATGTATCTTTTGTTTATTTGGAGAAATATTTTAAACTGCAAAGAATTGAGTTTGGTTTTTAAAGAGTGTTTTGTCATTTCAGTTGAAGAAAGTGTTTATTTTAGAGGAGGGAGGGGAAGAAGTTATTTTCGCTTATTCGAGCATCTTTTTTACCTTTATCATTTCTTTAAACATTGGCTTTCCGATTGTTAAATTCCTTTTTATATAGGGAACGTTGCAGTGAGACTTCCCGTTTGTTCTAGATGTACTGAGTAGTTAGTTTTTTCCAGTAAATACCCGAGGAAGATTTTTATCCTTTGAGTGTGGCTGAAGGAACATATCATGTAATATATGAAGATCTTTCAAGTACGCAAGAAAAAATAGTTCATAAAACAACTGTTCAGCTAAATCAAGTTGTAATAAATAAACGCATTGTGACACCAATTATTTTAAAAACATTTTCATTTGACATATATTTTTCACCAAAACCGTTCAAACACTTGATAGTTTATTGAACATTTTTTATTTTTCAATTTACAAAGTTTGAACAGAACAACGTTTGTCGGGTCATCTAGTATATATATATATATATATATATATATATTCACACAAATATGTTACGGTAAATGTGATAAATCGGTGATTGCATATAATTAAAGGTGATTATACACAATCACCAATAAACTTGGTAAATGTGATCAAGTATTCAATATTTATTACATTTACCAGTTTATTTATACAATCATTGACCCATAATGGGAAATGTAATAAATTTGAATAATTCTGAAGAGTAACAAAAGTTTAACTAAAAAAAAAATGTATTTTCAACCTTAAAAATTACTTTTACAATTAAAACAAGGTTTGGTATCTATCAAAGTTTACAAAGATATTTTAATCAAAAAGTAATAAAACTGGTTTTGATTTGCTTTACTTCATAGAAATATCATAGAACAAACAAATTTGATTATATATTACAAATAATGTAGTCGGAAGCGTCTCTACCGGAGGGGAAGGAGAGAGCGGTCCACTCCAGATTACAACATTCGGGGGGCGGGGGTGGGGGGGGGGGGGGTGAAATTCAAGATAGTCAGAGTTTATATTTAAAAAAAATAAATATTGCAATTCTGATAAATTTTTCTAAAAAAATCATAAATTGCTTAATTTATCAAATTTTAAAGAAAATTGATTACAGTATTGCGGGGGTAATTTTATAAAATGTGCTCATAATTTTACTTGTCTTTTAATGGAGATTTTTGATTAACAAAAAAAAAAAATTGAAATTCATTTCTGACTTTAGTATTAACTTCATGTTTGCATAAGCATTTTTTTTCGGAGCGTTCAGGTGGGGTGTGGGGGTGTACTACAAATTAAGGAATAAAATTGAAATTTATTTCTGACAATTGTATAAACTTCATGTTTGCATAAGCATTTTTTTCTTTTTGGAGCGTTCAGGTGCAGTTGGGGGTGTACTACAAATTTCCGCCCCCGATGTCATAATTGCCATTAAACCAAGTAAAAGTGTTCAAATTTTCTGTTTTATTTTCTCAACAATCGCCGACTCATAATGGGGAATGTAATGAATTCGTATAATTTTTCCGAATAAGGTCTTAATTTCAAAGAAAGGAACACTTTTCAACTTTTTTGAAAATACATAGTTAGGTAGAAAAATGTCGTGATAGCTGTTAAAACATACAGTAATATTTCAAACTAAATAAATGACTTAAGAGTAACACTGTTCTATTTTATTTGCATTAGATATTTCATAAAACACTTTTTTTGCGTACAATATATATTGCAAATTATAATGAAAAATATAAACTGCTTTGGTTATATTACTTATGTAACTTTTCATAAGGACTCATTAAATATTCTGTTTCTGCCAGGGTTGGCAAGTTTCTGCCAAGGCGGTTAAAACCACTGGTAGAAACTGGTTAAAACCGGCAAGGCAAAAACCACTTTCTGCCACATTTGCGGCAGAAACTGGCAAAAACTCATAAAATGACAATTATTGACATATAATAGGAAATGCATGGGAAAAAAATTAATTGTTAACCTAAGCACAATTTAAAATTACAATATTATTACAATTCAAAATCAAATATTACTGTTTGAACCCTGCAGTTGCCTCTAAGAAAAGATGGTTTCAAAAATTTAAGTTTCTCAATTTAATATGCACAAACGAGAAACTTTAGAATATTTTTGCAAGACAAGAGCTAGCAGGCAAAGCATCAAGGAACAAGCAATTTTTGTGAAACTTTCATCTATTGTATATTTTTTAAAACTGATCCACTATGTAGTAACTTGGGTAGCGGTAAAAATTTGACCGGAAAAATAAGTTTTGAGAAATGGAGTCAATATGTTTTGCAAAGCTGTGACATTAGGTACAAAATTTAGGTTAATATTGGCAAGTGAAGTTTGGCACTTTCTTCTTGAAGTACATGATAATTTCAATCACAAGCAATTGAGACGAAGCATATAAGCAAGCAAATAACAATCAGTAATTCCTGTTTAATTCTGTATGTCACTCCTCTTTCCTAAGCATCCATGTGATTTTCGTCCTTTGTTAGATTAATCTAAATATTACAAGCATCTGCAATTGAAAAGTTCTCTTTTTGAACTAAATCAATGGCACTTAGCATAGTATTTTATTTTTTACAATGATAAAATGAAGTTTCATTTTTTAGTTTATTTAAACGAATATCATTCAATAATTGCTTGAGTTATTAAAGACACTTTTTAGTTTTTGCCAATTTCTGCCAGTTTTTACCGGTTATAACCAGTTTCTGCCACTGGCACGGCAAAAATTAATTTCAGCCGGCAGAAAGCCAACCCTGGTTTCTGCTCCCATGGCCTAATGATAAATGTGCTTCATGAATTGAGGTAAACATTTCTTCAAAATACACGTAAAATCTAACATTGTATCTGTCTTATTTACGGGATAGATTAGTTCTAAAACATTGACAGAACTGTCACTACGTCATATCTTTTTAATCTACCATACCCTTCGGAATTTTTCCCCACAATTTTTGTTTTAACTATAATTTACCTTTATTAACAAATCGTCATAGTTTTCTTTCGCCAAATAAGACCTGTGTACTTTTTTTTTTTTTTTGAGTTCATGACATTAACTAAAATGCTGAAGCATATCGGCCATTATAAGAAACTCTATAAAAGCGAGAAAGCAAACATCCCACATCCCGCAAAAAAGGTCTTGACAGTACATGAAAAATACAGTAGAACCTCATTAATCTGTACAAATAGGGGATCCAGGTTGTACAAATTAATGAAAGTACGGCTTAAACAAAATAACCGAAAAATTAAGCCAAGGTACATAAACAACTACTGTACGCGGTAAAAATTGTGTTTTGAATTCAAGAGAACAAAACATAAAACTGAAGAGAAAATCTTAAAAATGCATAACAAAAAAAGAATATATGGCCTACAAAGCTTCATTATTAGGCTAAATTGCATTTTATTTATATAGCGTGAATTTAAATGGCTATCCGGATTAATCAAAATCCAGTTTAATAGGATTTGGATTTGTGAGGGGTTCAAGTATTGAATCGAAATTAACATCCTACTAACATGGTCCATAAATGCACAGACGCAGACAAGTGTATAGGACAAAAAGCCCTTGTCGCGTAGAGGTACTATACATCATAAAAAAAAGCTAAGTAGCTGAGCAAACTGAAAAAATTTTGGCTATGTATCGACTTTTATTACATTCCCCATTACGAGTTGCGGATTGTACAAATTAACTGGTAAATGTGATAAATATGGCTAAATATTTAATAATTATTCACATTTACCAATTTTAGTGGGGATTGTACAAAATCACCGGATTTATCACATTTACTGTAACATATATATATATATATATCACCCATGTACACTCTATCCCCTACCTCAAAAAAAAGCAAAAATTAAAATCATTAAAACAAACTTTTTTTTTTGCATTTTATTGCTAGCAATTCAAATGTGACAGACACAACACAGAAAATAACTTTTATTGCTTTATTTTTCAATTTTTGTATTGTTATCTTTACTTTGTGATCGAATGCCATTTTTGTCAACCAAGCTTTTGGACATTTTAGTGCTTAATGAAACTTCTGTGAATTATTTTTAAATTCATTCTTTTAAAAAATGAGTACTTTTAAGACCCATAACAATAAGAAACTGTTAATTTGAATAATTTTTCATGCATTGGATTAAACATATTACCAATTTGCTTATTATTATCAATTGCCAAACAAAATGCTATAAAATTGCATCTAGTCTGGTGAAATTACATAAGTAAAAGGTACTGTATTTCAATAATATATGGTGGTTTTTTTCTATCGTTATTTTTTTAAAATAAATTAAATAGCTTACACTTGAGTTTTGGCTTGACATGTTGTAAAGTCTTAATAAATTCCTCCTGGCCCAAAGAGCAAATTCTTTTAATACATTTCAGAAGACGTGTATTAAGATTATCTGCTGAACACATGCTCATCATTTCTTGAAGCAAAGTTTTGAAGAACAATTCCTTTGCTTTGGGTCTGTAAATGAAGAAGAAAGTTATGTAAGACTGATGTTGAAAAAATGAATAACCAGTATCATACAAGTGATTGCTCGAATACGAAAAAAGCTGAAATTTTCTTTTTAAATTGAAAATTAAAAATTTAGTTTATTACAGGGTATTTGCTACATTTTGAGGGTTGAAATCCATGACTTTTCATGACTTCTGCTTGAAACTTTCCACGACTGATGCAATTTTTCCAGAAAAAAGCATTCATTTTTCACCAGAACATCTAAATTAAGTGTTATGTGAAAATTAAATTTCAACCATTTGATCCTTGCCTTGGACTTAAGTTTCTAAAAATTCAAATTCAAGTGAAATGTAACTAGCTCAGCTACTATTATCTTTAAAAAACATTTTATGCAACAATGACTAGAGATACGCATGAAATAATTAGAGTTTTAACTTCATTATTTTCCTACCAAGGACAAAAAGTAATAAGTCTAAAATTTTTGAAAATGTTTTTTGCATTCCAATAAATTATACATAATTTTAGAATTTACATGTGAACCAATTTATTATTTTTTCTCCGAAAATCTGATGTGAAGCACAACAATTTTTCAATCACTAAAAATACTGAAAAAAAGTTTTAATTGCAAAATTATTATTCAAAATTAAAGAAGCTTCAAACATACAGCAATAATGATGTAAAACTACTAGTGAACAGCAAAAAATTTAAGCTTGATTTTTATTGTTTTTTTAAAAATAAATATTTTATTTTATAACTAAATAATGAATCTAAAAATTTGTGACAAGCAATAATTTAGTAATTACTAAAATTAAGTTTACACAATTAATAAATATTCAGAAAAAATAAAATATTACATTTAAGTACTTACAAAGTTTTAGGTTAGGCTACAAATATTAAAAGAATTTTTGATTGAAAATTTCTTGGTTTCTGTATTTTCTCGATGTCCTAAACGTCCTTAATTAATTCTTTAGGCCATTTTTATTTTCTAAAATGTTCATTAACTTAAGACACTGCTGAGTTATTAATGATAATTTTTATGAGTCTCTTGAATAACAAGGATGCAAATGACTTAAAATTTTCGAATCAAATGAGAGCAAAGAAATTAGAGGTCTACAAGTCCTCAACTACACAATTAAGAGATATAAGAGCTTACAAATTAAATTAAATAGCTTACAGAGGGGTTAAAAATAATGCTAAACATATAATTATAAATGTCGAAATGGCAAATCACAGTAAAGAAAAACGAGCGAGCATTAAAGGAAAGGATGCAATCGGATTTGGAAATGTGTGAAAAATCGGGACTGACGCGTAAAAGCGTAAGAAATGGCTAAAATATGTAAATTTTACACCTAATCTGAAGAATTCGATAAATATGGATATTCTTAAACTCAAAATCCATGACCAGTTGTCAGCTTCCATGATTTTTGAGCATTTTTTTCTGAAAACCATGACTTTTCATGACCATTTTCGATCAAAGTCGAAATCTGTGACTTTCCAGGTGCGTGGACACCCTATAATTAACAGAAAATTCTTCTATTTTATCAATTTTTCAACTCCCTTTTTTTTAATTTAAGAACTTCATCAATTTTTCAACTTTCTAAGGAAATACTCCCTCTTGGTTTATGTTTTATACTATTTGTTTAAATGAGTTACTAGCTTTTTACGAAACACATACTGCATCCTACGTTTTAAAACTAAAAGTTTAATAAAAATAAAATGAACCTTAATCTATTTGAACTGTAAGCTACCGCCCTTAAGCCGTGGCCAAAGTAGAAATACATGCAGTATACTAACAGCCTGATGCTTATATTTTTTACAGCATTTCTAAAAGTTAGTAGCAATCTCTAAACGTCTGGCTTCTGACTTAATTTTTTACAAGCATGGATTTTGGTTAAATTCTTGTACTTTTCGTCTTAAAACTTGAAGGGGGGGGGGGGGAAGCAGAATAATCATAAAAGTTTTTTCTTTTTGCAAATCAATGGTGCCCAATAGTGCACGGACCATCTGTGGCACATAGCACAACCCTGAAAGGGCGGACCCATGTGGCCTGTTGTTTTGCCAAATGTTAGAAAAACAAAAACTGCTTTCTGGAACTTGCCAAAACAGCTACCAAACTGCTTTAAAAAATTCTTCAGCCACCTTTGAACTTTTTAATTTTCTTTTTGTATTATGATTTGCTGAATGCTACAGACAATGTGTCAAAAGGTCAAAAGTCTGCAGTCAAATATTCAGAAACCGGTTTCTGAAAAACAGATACTAACTTCTTGCTAATAAAACAAACGTTAAGAGCGTCAAGTAATGAGGACAGCAGTTCTTGGTTTGTAATTTTCTGCCGTTTTCTATGTTGTTCAGAAAAAACTTTTTCTTAAGTGCTCTGGCCCAAGAGACTGTTTTTTAGTTGAGGTGCAGCCTGCGAGTGAAAAAAGATTTGGAATCGCTGCATTACACCTGTTGCTAAAAATATTTTACAGAAAATGCAGCATTTAAAAACTTTTTTAAATGAATACTTACTTAACAAAGAATTGTAGGTTGACATCTGTAACGAGCTCAGTGAAAAACTCTATTAAATGTAAGTCAGCAGGATGATTAGGTTTCTTTATGCTTTCACACAGGAAGTTTAAAAAATTGGTTACAGTTTCTACCAAAAAAAAAAAAAAAAAAAGTTAAAAATAAGCAGTTTACTTGCATACAAAATCACATTTACTTCAATCAGCTCTAAAGTCCAGCCTAAACTAACAAACACAGAATTTATTTTTGCACAAAAACAATTAAAAAATCTGCAACTTGTCAACCCTGGTAAGTTTTACTATCAGACGAAAAAAAAAGGGCTACATATTTATGTATGCACGATAGAAGTTATAGTTCTTTAATTAATAATTTTTTAATGGGTTTTAGTTGATATAATAGTGGAACTTTCGTTCCTAAGATGACTGCATAATGACTATTTATATCACCTACAGACTTAATACATTATTCAGGGACAAGAAAACACTATTTTCATGTGATACCGATAATCTTATGTTGCCATTACCATTTGACAATTCTTGTGAATAGGGATTGCAATACCAGACTAAAATTTCAATGCCGGTATTCAGTATTTATAAAAGTTGATACCGGAATACTGGTATTAATACCGGTATTTGAAATTTCTCAAAAAATGCTTGAAAACATATTGTTTGTTGTACATTTGTGTATTGTTGTACATTTCATAATTTTGTAGAAAAAGGGTATTACTTATGAAAACGCATTGTGAACAAATGTGAAATGAGGAACAAATGTCATAATAAAAAATCAACAATAGTAAAAAACATAATGCATTTATTGAGTTGGAACTTATTTAGTGCTCAACTTTCCAATAGTTCAGAATACTCTCTGCATTCACGCAGTTCGGTAGTACTGTTAAAAATGCGCGATACACCTCCACTAATTGTCTAGAAGTCCTTCCTCTTCAAATAATTTGGTCTCCTGCATGTTATTTTTGAAAAAAAACCTTTTGTGCCTCTGTGTGATTTTTTTTTGTATTGTGCGTATTATTATTTATAATATTTTTCGGATTTATTGTTAGTTATAATTTTTTATTTTACTGGAAAATAGTTGCTTTAGTAGCCTGAAATTTAAAAAATAGTCGCCTAAATAGTCTCTTCAGAGGAACAGTTAAGTTGCATTTTGAATCTGTGAAGTTGCTTTTACCAATAACCTTTTTTTAATTTGCTACAAAAACAACATTGCATGACACTCACCCAATACATCATCTTGAAACATAACTACATCTAGTACATACGAGAAAACCAAAACTTAACTTCTCAGATTTAACTTTTGTTTCATCCTTCAATTAGTTCATTTCTTGCATTTTTTGATGAAATTACTATTTTAAAAATGTAAGTTACTTTTCACCTAACGTCATGGAGATGGTACATGTAACGTCACGTTTTAAATGTCACAAAGTGAAAAAAAACCCTTCAGATTTTTTTTTTAATTTTACGGCCATTTAAACATACTTACTTTGGTTTTAAAAACATAAAAGTGTTATAAAGTGAGTTTTGTGTGTGAATGAAACAAACAAATACTTGCTGCATAGTTGAAAATTTTTAATATTTAAACTTTGATGACAAAATGGAAAACTTAAGACATTTCTCAGGGTTTTACAGGGTTTGTCTGGAAAGTAATAGGACTGATTTTCTTCCGCTGCGACTGTACTTCGGAGAGTGCACGCGCCGACTGGATTCGGTAGAGGGCATTCCTAGCTAACGAACGAGCGGCTAGTCGGTTGTTTCCGAGCTCCTGGAGAGTCAGGACAGGCATTTTCGCGCCACGTGTTTCTGTGAGTGGTGCAAGCCGAAAATGCAGAGTTCGTTAGAGCAGAACTATGCGATTAAATTCTGAGTGAAACTCGGTAAATCTGCGACAGAGACGTTTGATTGATCAGGCAGTTTTACCCAGATGTTGCTTTAGCAAGAAGTGGTGTGTTTCGGTGCCCTCCACCACCGCTCCCTGGTACACAAATTGTTGTGTGTAAGTCTTCAGCTAACTCAATGAATCGGAATAGAATTTCACGCCACCGGAAAAATTCCTTTTTTTATCTTTTTTCAGAATTAAGAATTGTTTCATAATCCCCTCTAGTTTCTTTCTTTGTGAGGTTTTTTTTTTTTAAATTCTTATTTATGAAAGCATTTTTCTACTTAATGATCAATTTTCAAAATATAAATAAATAAATAAATAAAATAAATAATAAAATAAAATAAATAAATAAATGAATAAAAATAAATAAATAAAAATAAAATAAATAAATAAATAAAAATAAAATAAATAAATAAATAAAAATAAATAAATAAAATAATAATAATAAAATCTTTTTTTTTAATCAGTTGAAATGCCACTCTCGGCTGCTGCGCCCCTGGCGAGAGTCACTCCTGCCAACTGCTTCTACTGCCCCCTATAGCCAAGGCCCTAAAGCAGAACTACATACAATATACCAACATACATGCAACATTTCCGGATGTGATAACCGGACTGTCTAGCATATTGCATGTAAACTATTTTCATATAATTTTAAATAAAGTAAAAATACACTGAATGGAATATAATAAAGCATGAACAGGCAGAATGATAATTTATGGGACAATGGTTTAATGAGTCATTACAAAGTTCCAATAAATTTGCTTCAAAAGTTGCCTTTTAGTGTCAATGGTGCATTTAATCATCCACATAACTTGACAGTATTTTGGTTCTTTAAAGTAAAGCCAGATTCTTTAGTAAAGCATGTTTATACACTAGATATTTAACAAAAAACATTAAGTAGTGAATAAATCTTCTGATTCAAGCAGCGGGTCGCATGGATTAGTTTTGCGTGCCATATGATGGGAACTACTGTTTTAGAGCAGAGTTTGATTCACCTGTTGAAGGAGTAAGTTAGGCCGGCCGGCCTTGCGTGAACTGCTCAAGATTTGGATTGGAAATTACCTGGTTGAAGATGATTCAAGACTACTGGACTTTTTTGTGATCAAGATAAGAATTTTTAGGAGCACCTGTGGTATAACTGTTTTTCTTGCTATGCTGCAATATTTTTTTCATTGCTGGATTAGGATTCTACACGAATACACTATTTTTAAAAAGCTTTAGAAATATTTGCTAACATGTTGTATTTTTACTGTATTAATAAATGTTAATGATTTACTTAAATATGCTTCCTAATTTGACTCAACCAAGACACATTTGTGAGGTCCACTAAAAACTTTAAATTGTTTTTCCTCCTAACAGAGTTTCCCAAACTGTGGTCTGCGGACCCCTGGGGGTCCGCGAGTCAATGCAAGGAGGTAGTGGTTCTATCCAGCTAAAATGTTAAACACAATTGAGATTTAAAGACGAGTAAAGATGTTTTAATTAAAAAAGAAAATACAGTGCAGAACCTTTTATCCAGGAACCAAAAAACTGGGAAAACAGAAAATCGGCAACTTTTTCCTGATTTTCCAGCCATTTTTTAAAAATACGCATTTTTGGCAATTTTTGAAAAATTAAGCATTTTTTTTTTTGGAATACCAAAATTAATATGAACAATTTCTTAATGAACACCATATTACTTATGTATAACTCAGGAAAATGGTTGCAAACATTAACTTCAAATGGTTGTCCTTTATGTGGGGCAAAATTTCCAAAATATTTTCTTGAATTAAAAAGCACATTCGCAAGTCTAAAATTTTCGTGTTTTATTCTAACTGAAAGCTAAGAAAATGAATATTGTTGCATTCTAGTGCAGTGTTTTATTGAATGGCCTATAATTAAAGGCGTTTAGTGTAAGCAACGTCCCAAAAGTACGAGAAACGCCGAAAGCCAGACTTGCGAATTTTTTAAGTTGATCGTGAAATTTAGAAATCCATTAAAAGCAAGACTAAAATGGCTGCAAGAACTCATAAATCAAATTTCTGTTGTTATTAACAAAATTCAAAAGCATTACTTTTCAATAACTACCGTAATTGCTAACACAAAACCTTCACAAAAAATTTTTAAAAAATGAAAAAAAAAAAAAATGCAATCATGAAAGTGAATTCTTTTGTACACTGTAGTAGAAAAATCGCACATTTAGGTTCAAAAACTTATTTTTTGTCCTTCCCTCCTTTTTTTTTTTCGTTTTAAAACATCGAAAAGTGGTGGATTTTTTTAATTCCCCAAACAGAATGTGAGGGTCTCAGGTATTATCAATAACTTAAGTTTTTTGGTGTTTAAATTATTCTCTCATTACTAGTTTTCAATATTTCGATATTTATAAGCATTTCTGAGCTTTTTTCTTCTTATTTTATTATGCATAACTATTTATTATAGTGATTTAAGTTTTACAATCGGCCTTTAGCGGTTTTTAGTGATCCAGAAAACTGGGAAATTCAGATATCCAGGAGAGCGATGGTCCCGAACTTACAGTAGTTAGTACATTCACGACACAGTAGCCCCCGTCCCCCCCTCAGAACTCTCAGAAGTAAACACAACACATTAATTTTGTATACATGATAAAGTTTATATTATTACAAAACTATATTGAGTAAAATGCAAACATTAAGGCACATTTTTACAGCTGGGATATCATCTCTACATATTTAAAAAAAAGTAACGTAAAAGAAATTAAGAAAGAAAGTCTGAGGTGGGCCTATGTCCAAGATACTCCATAGCACCTACAGCCTTGAAATATTGCACAAAATTACTTTTTTTTTCTCTTTTCTTTGCGGGGAAGGGGGGGGGGGGGGCGAAGTTCGTAATTTTTTAAGAGGGGGGTCCGCGGAGGTCTGAAGTTTAGGAACCTCTTTTTAGAGTATTAGAATTCTCCTATTTCTGTATTCTATCGCCTGACTAAAGATCTTCATTTTCAAAAACCTTTAACAAATTAAGATAACCTCACATAAGTTTAATATTCAAGTTTTACGAGTGATGGAAATAAACTCAGATGCAATTGAATTGCGTTCTTTGAGTTGGGGAAATCAAGAACGAACAAGTTCACTACTGCAGAATATAAGATATAAAAAGCATTTAAAATAAAAATAAATTACAAATGAGTGATCTCCAAGCACTAAAATAACATTGCAAAAATAAATGAGTGGCTGCTACAGAAATGGATGCAATGAGATTTCAAAATTCAGATTTCTTTTTTGGGATCACTCAATTTTCCAGATTTAATAACTTTTATGCACAATACTGTTAAATCACTCCAGATTTCTCCTGCTCTTTTAGCTACTGTTACTTTTTCTTAGTCCAGGACATTTTCCCAAGACCTTAAATAAATTTCCATGACTTTCCAGGATTTCTATGACCCATACAAACCCTGAAATTCATTTCAAGTTTTGTTGTGATTGCGCTATCAGGAAATATATGATCAATTTTTACTAAACACTAGTTTGCTTTATACAAGCAATGACTTATGAGTCCTTTAAGTGACAAACATTTTAATATCCAATACATTGCTTTTAGTCACCTGGGATTCCTGAGTACCAATAATTGAAGCTGCAGATTAGGTATATAAGAGCACAGAGTGTTGTGATCCATATTTAAAAAAATAAAAAAATTAATTAATTAAAGAAAAAAGCAATATAACCTAAATCACTACTTAAATCACCTACATTAAACACTACTTGCATTTTTGGAGGAAGCACAAGCTCACTGTTTGCAAATGTTTCAAGAATAAGATTTTTATAAAATGCTCCATTAATTGTGAAAAAAAGGGGGGGGGGGAGCGGAGGTTCTAAAATAACCAAATTTTTTCTGTAAAGAAAATCAGATATTTGAAGCAGACAAATAAAATTGGAGAAACCCTAAGTTCTCCACGTAGTTGTCAGCAAAAAAATTGTCCCAAGTTTTGTTCACTGCAAAAATTAAGTTCATTTTTCAAAATGGTTTTCTTTCATTTTTGCGAAAAAAAAGTATAGCTCAGTTATAATAGGTTAATAAAAGCAGTGAAAACTTTTGATTATCCATCAGCTGTATAAATTAGTACAATAAATGAGTTTAAAACTAAAAAAAGAGTCTTCTTGTTAAGAATTTTACGAAAGATTTGCCTTTTGACCCTCCGTTTTTGTATTGTTTTTTTAATTCCCTAGTAGAAAAGTTTTTTTGTTTTTTGTGAAAAATGTGCTTTCACGATGAAAAGCAAAACTCCAAGTATTTTTCAACACTAATGCTGAAATTAACAAACAAGATACATGATTAATATTTAAGATGGTAAAAAGAAAATACTCACCTAACTCTAGATGTTTAGACTGAAGCTGAGCTCTCACAATTCGTACGACCATCGGAATGGAATCGACTCGGACCTCGTTTCGCATGTTGGCTACTTTATTTAAGTACTTTAAAATAGTATTACGATACTTGAAGCACGTATTTCTTTCTGCAGAAAATCCACAGCAAAGGAAGCATAGTGATAGATTCAGCCGTACAACCGATAGCTAGGAATTGAAAATAGCACATTGGTATCATCTGCTTGGTGAGCAACATATAACATCATAAATGATACTAATTTTGTAATTCATTGCATAATAATTATTTTTAAAAAAAGTACTTTCATACATATATTAATAGAGTTTTTAATTGCATATATGACTGCATATATTATATTGCATCATCAAGTGCTATAATCAAGTCTGCTTGAGTAAATTTAAATGGAAAATAGCAGAAATATTGGCACAAAAAGAGATATCTATGCAGTTTGCTAAATACAGTCAAACCTTCATATCTCGAACCTCCCTATCTTGAAACCCTTGATGTATTGAAAAAGAAAATTTCCCCTGCATTTTCTATAAAAACTCCTATGTATTTTCCATAGTTAGCTCAAAATTTATTTTTCAAAACTCTTGAAATGTCAAAATTTTTGCACAATTGCAAATTTCAATAGACATTTTTCTTTCGCACTTTTTCAAGTAAAACCAGTTCCAGGGACAACTGCTTGACGTTTTTCATCCCTTTTCTTGGAAATTTTGTGAATAGGGGATTGGGGTAAGGTAAGAGGGGAGTGTAGGTATGAGGGGGTGCTGCGCTTCCCCTAGAGTTTAGAATCTTTGTGCATTTCTGTTGAACATGTTATCCCTTTGAGGAAAGGTGTTTCAGTCAGTTTTCAAGCTAAAACAGAAAATGCGTTCCTCATTTTCAACATTTTGCTTTTTTAACTCCTACAAAATAACTGCTGAAAACTTTTTGAACTTGGGAAGCTACTGGTTGAAGATAAAATTAGAATTTTTAAATTCTTAAGTGAAAAAACCAAGTTGAAATTATTGTTCACTAGCCGCCTGCGGCGACCAGCTGGTCCGCCTTTTTACGCCAAGGTTGCCGCCTTCGGCGGCTGCTTAAATAAATTTCCTGGCGGTGTCAATCAATCTATTTCTATACTATTATTAATTTTAATAGAATAATTTCTAGACCTTACCGTTTTCCCGGTAAGCGCGCTACACACACACACTAACATCTTATTTCATCATAGCCGCCTGCGGCGACCAGCTGGTTCGCCTTCTTACGCCATTCGCCATTCTGTGCAAGCAGCCACCTACGGC
This sequence comes from Uloborus diversus, assembly GCF_026930045.1. NCBI lineage: Eukaryota > Metazoa > Arthropoda > Arachnida > Araneae > Uloboridae > Uloborus > Uloborus diversus. The sequence continues at coordinate 176,069,831 of NC_072735.1, read as the reverse complement.
GGCTGTTTGGCTAACTTGTCTTTTACCTTTTTACTTCAAGTTTGCCGCCTTCGGCAGCTGTTTAAATAAATTTGGCAGCCAGCATTAATCAATCCATCTCTATCTTTTTTTGTGCCATTCACATTTTTACGCAAAGATTGCCGCCTTCGGCGCGCTATCTACCTTTACGATCTATCTCTAAATTTTCTTATCCATCTCTAATTATTTTAACATTCCCGCCCATTTCCTAATAAAAACAAAGATCACTAAAAAATCGCTTTTTTTAATTAAGTCGGGCAAAAAAAAAAAAAAGTTATCTCTAAAATTCCCCGTAGTGTGCAAAAAGTAGCGTTTGACGAAGAAAAAAAAATCTCGCTGTGTTTATTGAAATAAATGCGCAACTTATGCAATGTAACCTAATATAGATACCGCAAAACGTTCAGCTTGGGCGGGGGGGGGGGGGGGGGGGGTGGAAAAAGAAATAAATGCAATCCCTAAATAAAACAAAAAAAAAAAAAAAAAAGGAAAGAAAAAAAGCAAGCGCCTGCCAGGAAAAACACGTGGTCATCACTTCATAAAATGTAGAAGTAAGCTATATAGGTAAAAAAAAAAGATTAACATTTGTTTGCGATTAAGATTCCATCCTAAATATCGAATCGAAATCCAAATAGTGACGTCAGAGACATAAAAGATTGAAGAACCGGCTTTTTTTTGCGATCGATGCATGGAAAGACATAATGTGTTCAGCATTAAAAAAATTGCAAAAAAAAAAAAACTATTGCGTATTTTTAAGAACTTTTTTCTTCTGAAGAGGGCGAAATGTTTTTACTGTTACCAACTTAAATTTTAGAAATGAGGCTTTGATACTTCTCGCAGGATGATATTATAAAAAAATAAAACCCTAGGAAAAAATGCAAATTAAAGGTTTTTTTCAAAAATTCATAAAAAATACAAAAACTGCTCTATCTTAAAAAATTTTACATTCATCATATTTAAAATTAAATTTCCATACACTATAGTACAAAAAATATTTGTGTGGTGCGATTGGTTCGGGGGTCTGTGAGGTAAAACGTACTAAAAAGTGCAAAAAAAACACATAAAACATTAAATAACTTTTTTTCTAATTAAAATTTAAAAAAATCGAAGCCCGAGGTGCACATCTTCGGCAAAAACTGCAACTGTATACCAAATTTCATCTTCCTAGGCCTTACCGTTTTCCCGGGAAGCGTGCCACACACACACACACACACAAACATCTTATTTTATTATATGTATAAGATTTCAAAATCTCATCCTGTGCACTTTTGACAATTTTAAAATTTTGAGTCTAGTAAAATTTTGAAGACTATTTTATTGATCATAAATCAAAGTGGTCCCATAGTACATATATAAATGCATATAGCGTAAGTGTGTGTAATTATGAGAGTTACTAATTTAATTTTTTTTTAAACCATAATAACTCGAAAACTCGAGATCTCGAATTTTCCCTCCCTGTCCCGAGAGATTCGAGATATCGAGGTTGTACTGTAACTTTAAAATGGGTCGGTTGGCATCCACAGAGCTATGTAACCAATGTAATTTATAAGCAGTCCAAGATGAGAGAATAATCTGGAAGGCACATCTTGCAAAACAGACACTACTTCTTTCAGCATCAAATATGGTTGTAATTCCTTTGGAACAAAAATACAATGATAGCTTAAGAACAATCTGTGTTTTATCTGTAAGCTGTGTATCTGACAGCATCAAACAGTTACCATGTACACCAAAAAATACATTAGGAAAGTAAAAAAGATTAATAATATTGAACATTCAAACTCAGGGGTAGAAGTGACCAACTTGTCACATATAGGACATTTTCCACAAAAAAATATAGGACAAATATAGGACACAATTATATGAATAATTTTGCTATGAAAAAAGAAATACATTTCATATACTATTTAGTTATTCTTATCAAATGACTTTCTTGTAGTTGAAAGAAATATTTTTGAAAAAACAGTGTACTTTACAGACTACATAACTAAACAAAAATTTGAACAAAGATAAATTTTTTACTTTTTCTTTCCCACTTATGACCCAAGTACTAATTCCACTGCTCTTTGATTTTATATCTAAACTGAACCCCTTTACCACTTGTATTAAGAACAAACAGAGCTTGAGAAGGATCCTTCTGACCGTTTTTCAGAGTTTTTTTTTTATGCTTAAATCTTTTAGCATGCAGCCTCAATTGCGAAACATCCACTATTGCTTATGGGCACTGAACAGTTGCAAAAATGGCAAAAAGCGGTAAAATCATCTTTTCCTTTAGTGCAACCATGCACCAAAATTTGTACAGTTAATATCCTCCTGATTCAACCATTCCACATGAAACTTAGTTAAGCGATGCAATTTCGCCATTATAATTCCACTTATTACCACAAACTATGTTTTAACATCATAAGGAACTAACATTCCACAAAAAAAAAAGAAAAAAAGAAAAAAGATTGCAAAAAGAAGATTAGAACATTCCGATCAAAAAATGCACTGAACACAAAATATACCAATTATACCAACAAAAACCATGATGGAAAACAAAACAAATGGCTATTGCCCCCCTCCCCCCCAAACGCGAAATTCTAAAACTAACTTTAGATTTAGTTCTTGAAACTCCACCCACTATAGAGTGACGTCACATTGCTGTAGCCAATGAGTGAAGATGCCTGTCGTAGGATTTAGTTGAGTTTTTTAATTTGAAATTCCTTTGGGCACATATTTTCAACGAAAAATCCGATGGTCAGAAAGTTTATTTTACTGTTCCTTTCAAAAGATATATTGGGTAAAAAACGGGAATATAGGAAATATAGGACATTTTTGAAAAATATAGGAAATATAGGACGATTTTGACTGCTTTTTTTGAAAATATAGGAAATTATAGGATATATAGGACTACTTCGATCTCTGCAAATTGTATAATATGTAGAAATGTAGATCAAACAAAAAAATTCTTTTATTTCCTCATGAATTGTTAGGCATAAATGCCTGTTAACAACAACAGTAAATAAATCCTTATCTCATCACCTCACAACAACAATAGTAAAAGAATATGTTTTTCTTTACTTACAATGTATTACCAATCATTCTGCATGACTGGGGTAAAAGACGCATATCAGCACTCCTTCGCGTTGATAGAATCGACCCGAATGTTTTAATTTCACTTTCGTCCACCTTTGGCAGAACTCCGTAGTGGATGACGTTACATGGAAGCTTCTAGAAGGAATCTGATAGACCGTGTGCTACATGATAGCAGCGGACGAGTGTCAGTTCACGTGAACTCGGGATATGTTAATGACCCCGGGGGATATTTAAACCGCTTTGCGGCGGTATGTTCTTTCTCTTTGATTATCTCTCATCGTTGTAGGCGGGTTCCTTCGTCGGCATTTGAACTTGCTTGCTTGTGCCACTCGCCCCTCTTCAATATGATGAGCTTGTGTTTACTTATTTCCTAATGGGTTTAGAGTCTTTCATCGAAGTTTTAGTCGATAGTCATGCAGTTTAGATTTCATCATTTCTGTATTAGTCATCTCGTATATTGATAGCACATAGCACATGGTGTGCTTAGTTTGTAGTCAAATGTGAGATAGATATGATGATTATGCTTCTGCTACATTTTTAAAAATATTAGGACGATCTGCAATTTTGAATGTTATAAATCAATTCGCTTCAGAAAAACAGTACAATGAATTTCACAAAACATAATTCTTTTCAAATTCAATTTTGCTTTTTGGATTAAAAAATTAAGATTTTGGATATTTTTGGCAAAAAACAGACTTTAGTAATAAAGTATCCTTTACTTACTTCAGCATTTCTAGCAGGAGAATTTTGCTGCATTTTGATCTTTGTCCAGTAAGGAAATCCCTTCATAAGACTTTCACAAATATTACAGAATTTGTCAACAAACCATGTTTCCTAAATGATAATAATAATAACTTCATAGGTCAAATAACATGGTAAAATTAAACATTTAGAATGAACAGTATATATTGTTTTTGCAGCACACAGCTAAATTAATAGTGTTGAAAGTTGCAAAAATTCTCAGGATAACTTTTTTTTAAAAAGGGGGTGGGGCGTATTCCAACTTTAAGTTTTTAACTACAATAGAAATGTTTGTTAAAATACCTTGCGTGCATCTAATATTTATCATTCAGAAAACATGGGTAAAAAGAGAGAAAAAAAGAGAAAGGGGGGGGGGGGGCAATTCCAATACAGTTGACTCGCGCTACAATGAGATACGACTTCCGCAAAATGAATATAACAGGAGTTTTTTAGAAAAAACAAATTTTAGAGCTAACGCAAATTCCTCTCCTGCAACACAAGAATTTTTGAAGTGAATCGAGGTAGGTAAGTATCATCTTTGTTATCAGCTACTAAATTTGAATTTTGCAAATGCATCACTGAAATTGAAAGATTCCTCTCAGCAGAGAAGGTTTCTTGCCAACTCATCACTCTTTCTTCTTCTTTCTTTTCTGGTGATCTGCCTAATGTACATGCACTACCAGGATAACACTAATATTGGGCAGCATAAATCTTCATTTTTTTAAGTACAAATATAACTAGTGTATCTGTCATTCTTCTATGCAGTACTATTATAGCTCTGTATTTTATTATTACTACATTCTGTACATATCATATTGTTTTATTTTCTCTCTCATCTCCATTTACCACTGATTTTGTACATCCTAACCGTATTTGATGTTGAATAACACAGCTTATTGTAAATACGGTAAAAATTCCCTTTTACATGTGAAAAATGGTAAGATATACTTTAGAATAGTTTGAGGGTGTCTACAAATGTCTAAAATAATCTGGCATGTTCATGAAAAATTCGCCATACTTACCCTATCCCCACAACCCAAAATTTTCAAACTTACGCGAGGGGTCTTGGAATGCATCCCTCACGTCAGTCGAAACTTGAATGTATTTAATTGTGCATAAAAATAAATAAACAAACTACAGTTGAACCTCGATTCAACGAAATCATCGGGACTGAATATACATTAAATCAGAGTTATTCGTAATATCGGGGAGCGAAAAAAAATCGCACTTGTCCTTATCTGAAAGCCCTAATAAGCAACTGCATAAATATAGCCATAATTGAAAAGTGCAGGCTTTTTATTCAGCATTCCGTGACCTACTACACTAGTTAATTTGAAATTTTAAAGTACTGAGTTCTTTGTAAAAAAGTGTTTCACAATTTCCTAGATAATTGACTCGAAATAAACTCTATGGAGAGGAAAAAATGCTGTGTCATTTACAGCCTGCTGCATGAGATATAATTTTGGTTTCCAGGCCATGTAAAATAAAAAGTAACAGCTTTAATGGGAGTTTCATTTTTGTTATCTGCATCAGAATCACTATTCATTGGTTGCCCTCTCGTCCGTCAAAAATTGCCGATTCCAAAAAAAAAAAAAAGTCATTTTCTGCTTCAGACAAGATGGATATATCATTTTCAAAGCAATCCAGTGTTTCCAAACTCAAATCAGGGTTCATACTCTATTTGGATGAAAAAATTCCATGACTTTTCCAAGACTTTTTCATGACTTCAATGAAAATTTTCATGACCTCGTCACACGAAGAGAATAGCACTATTTAATCTCAAACTTGGTAATATTTGGAAATGAGCATTAGCAAAACGTCTACATGAATGCCACAGCCTCATTGAAGCACTTACTTGTAATAGGAAAAAAATATAAGTGCACACTTAAAAAACTAAACTTTTCTTATTTGTCTTCATTAAATAAATTTAAGTAAAGTAAAAATGCAGTAAAACGAATATGATGATGCTTAAATGTCTGATATATTTTTTTAAAAACAGGCAGAATGATATTGAATGGGACAAAGGTTGAATGAGTCATCACTAAGTTTCAATAAATTTGCTTCAAAAGTTACCTTTTAGTGCCGACAGTGCCTTTAATCATCTACGTAACTTGACAGTATTTTGGTTCTTTGAAGTAAAGCCACATAGTTTAGTTCTTTATGTTTCCAAACCAGATCTTTTTTGAAAAAAACATTCAGTAATGAATCAATCTTCTGATTCAAAAGTATATTTGTTTTGTTTACAAATTTGCATATTTTCAAATGCATAGAAATTAATAGGTTCAGAAATTCCAGAACACGTTTAATTCTCGACATTGATCATAGCAGTGGGTCGCATGGATTAGTTTTGCGTGCCGTATGTTGGGCATTACTTTTTTAGAGCATTAGAATTCCTCTTTTTCTGTATTCCATCGCCTGACTTAAGATCTTTATTTTCTAAAACATTCAACAATTTAAGATAAACTCTGGTAAATTTAATAATAAAGTCCTTACGAGTGATAGAATCGAACTCGAACGCAATTGAATTACTTTTTTTTTTGAGTGGGTGTGACAAAACTAAGAACGTGAAATTTTGCTAGTACAGGATATGAAACATAAGAAGTGTTGAAAATAACATAAAATTCAAAATATAAGTGATGTCCAGGCAGTAAAATCACATCACAAAAAATGGCAAACGGCTGCGACAGAAGTGGATGCAATGAGATTTCAAAATTCAGATTTGCCTTTTGGATCGTTCAATTTTCCACTTTTAATGGCTTTTATGTGCTATACTGTTAAATCATTCAAGATTTCTAATGCTCCTTTAGCTACTGTTCCTTTCTCTTTGTCCAGGAACTTTTTCCATGACTTGAAATAATTTTCCATGACTTTCAATGAAAATTTCAATTTTCCATGACTTTTCCAGGTCTGAAATTCTGTTATTTTTTTTCCATGACTTTCCAGGATTTCCATGACCCGTACGAACCCTGTCAAATTAAGAATTAAAAGAAAAAAAAATCAGCTGTTAAAATAGTTTATTAATTAGGGCTTATTATTTGCTAAATAGAGGTTTTTGCCTTCAATTTAATTGGGGGAAAAGAAAAATTTGCTAAATCATGAAATTTGTTAAGTAGAGGTTTGTTAAATCAGGGTCCAACTGTATAAAAAATTAAAATGCACACTTCCTAAAAATTCTTATCTGTAAAAAATGTGTGATTTTTCAAGGAAAAAAGTTCACGAAAAAAGGTAGTAGAAGTCAATAATGCAACAGAAACCAAATTAAGCAAGCTATACCAATTTAAATAAAATTTTAGTTTGCTTTTTTACTTAATTAATCAACTCAGCTTACATAACTACTAGTAATGTCTGAGGGTATTAGTTACTAATACCATTGAGCAATTTCAATAAAAATTCAATTTTTTAATGTAAATTTAGTTTTTATCATGACTTACCAATTTACGGTCTGTTTTAGACAGTATTTGAACCCACTTTCCGAGAGAGCAAAATATCTGAGTGATAACATTAACATTTCCAGCAACCTCAGGAGGCAAAAAGCAATCTAAAAAAATGTAAGTAATGTAAAGGAAATGCTACCTTAAAATATTGTAACAATAATTAAAAAAATACTTTCTATGTTTTTCATTATGTGTGTTCCCAGAGCAAGCAAACAAGATTACAAAAAGTTCAGTTTGGATAAAAAGAATTCCATTTAAAGTACAGCATATGGACAATTATTCTAAAATCAGTTTACCTAAATTTTATTTTCCACTCACCAACTGCTTAGTATATTATATTATAGAGTAGAATATTTACCTTATTTTTTGGTCTATAATCCACAATCCAAACAATGTTTTTTAGTACTACATAAAAAATTCTTATTTTAAGAAATACACTTGTATTTTTATTCAATATGTTTTGTATTGTCTACTAGCGTGATAATAATAAGAAATATCATAAACCGAAAGCAGATGCTTGAAGATTGTGTCACAACTAAAAGAATGCTTGGCACTGAGGAAACACATAAAAATAAGTCAAAAAAAAAAAAAAAAAAAAAGTATCCAACACACAAAAGTCCAATATGAATAATTTTGAACATTTAAACTTGATACAAATGCCTGAAGTGTTGAAATAGCAAATTGTGACTATTATCTCCCCTTGGTCAGACAAGTCAGAATACTTTAATAAATAATACATATACAAGATTTTCAAAATGTTTCAAATGTTTTTTTTTTTTAAGCAAATGTGGCTTTATCAAAAAAAAAAAAAAAAAAGACCTTGTTGAAGAAAATTGTCACTTTTTATGACATTAAAAAAAGACTCCAGACCTGTCATTTCAGTTTTGCAGGAGAGGGCAAAGGGTACAGATTCTAGACATTTTAAGACAAAAAAAAAAAAAAAAACCCATACAGAAATGCATAACTACACTGTTTCTAAAATCCTATAAAGGAACGAGGGTTGCAATTGACACCTTTCCCCACTCTTCCCCCTCAAACTCCCGCATACTTCCAAATGACAGACCCAATAAATTTATAAATTTGATTACAATATGTTCTTAAAAAGTTAAAGAATGATGAGTTAATTGGAAACGCACCAATGGGTTTTAAAGCTGCCACCTTGAAAATCTATCATTTTAGTTAAGTTGTAACATGAACATTACACAATTTTGAAAATTCATACAAAATAACTTGCTGTAGAGCTCAACTGAGTTAAAACACCTGATTCTAAAAAACCTTCTTAAATTTTTATTACTCACTTTCCAAAGAACTGCTTACTGACACGACACCTCCAGATTTCACCCATGGATCTAGAAGTAAGAAAATTTACTTAACTCAAAAAAGCATGAAAAAAATAATGAAATAAATAAATGAAATAAAATAAAAATACATAATGAAACAATTTGTGACTTATTCTTTTAGCGCTAGAATTATGGGAGGGATAATTTGATCCCAAGCAAGCATTTTTGATAACTGCTCTTCTGTATTTTCATAAAAAGCTTAATCCCGCCTTGACTTTTCCCAAATCATCCTGTGCTGAGTAGTAATATTGTTACAAATTCTATAAATAGTAATTAGTTTTTATGATTAATTTGTTGTAATCTGGCTAAATTTGGTGTTTATTCCATTATCTTCCATCTAAAATTATCTTAGTAACATAACCTGTAAATTGTTTCTTGTAATGAATATACAATCCTCTTATATTTGAATGAAGTATATGGTCCCTCATTTCTGAAGGATAAGATTTGTGAATGAATAAAAAGAAAATGAAATGAAACTTCAGGAATCACATGGTATGTTTGAGAGTTTTCTTTTGAGATTTATAAATAGCCATGGCGGCATGTTCAAAGTCAGTCTTGACTGAGCCATCGCCCTGGAGAGTGTGTAGTTATTATCTCTGTTTTGTGAAGTCTTTTAGCTGTGTTTTTGCGTATTTTGATGTGAATATGTGTGTCAACATTGTGTTTACACAGTTAATTGATATTTGCCTAATTGCTATGGTTAACTTAGCAGTTGCTAAGGACATTCCTTGTACATAGTTGTAAATAAATCTCCTGTGTTATCATTAAAGAATTTCTTGAAATGGCTGAACTCGTAACAAATTGGCGTCCAATGTGGGGCCATAGCTCATAAGTATTTCAGGGTTCATACTCTATTTGGATGAAAATATTCCATGACTTTTCCAAGACTTTTTCATGACTTCAATGAAAATTTTCAGGACCTTGTTACACGAAGAGAATAGCACTATTTAATCTCAAACTTATTAATTTTTGGAAATGAGCATTAACAAAACGTCTACGTGAATGATACAGTCTCATTGGAGCACTTACTTGTAATGGAAAAAATATAAGTGTACACTTAAAAAACTAAACTATTCTTATTTGTCTTCATCACATAAATTTAAGTAACGTAAAAATGCAGTGAAACGAATATGATGATGCTTAAATATGTAAAAAAATTTTTTATAAACAGGCAGAATGATATTGAATGGGACAAAGATTGAATGAGTGAGACATCACTAAGTTTCAATAAATTTGCTTCAAAAGTTGCCTTTTAGTGTCAACAGAGCATTTAATCATCCACATAACTTGACAGTATTTTGGTTCTTTAAAGTTAAGCCGCATAGTTTAGTTCTTAAAGTTTTTAAACCAGATCTTTTCTGATTCATTACTGAATGGTTTTTTTCAATCTTCTGTTTTAAAAGTATACTTGTTTTGTTTACTTATTTGCACATTTTCAAGTGCATATAAATGAATAGGTTCAGAAATTTCAGAACATGTTAGATTCCTGACATTGAGCGTAGCAGTGGGTCGCATGGATTAGTTTTGAGGGCGGTATGTTGGGCACTATTCCTTTAGAGTATTAGAATTCCTCTTTTTCTGTATTCTATCACCTGACTAAAGATTTTTATTTTTTTAAATCTTCAATAAATTAAGATAAACTCTGATAAATTTAATAATAAAGTTCTTACAAGTAATGGAATCAAACTCAGATGCAATTGAATTGCATTTTTTGAGTAGGTGTGGCAAAACCAAGAACATGTAAGTTCAATACTACAGAATATGAAACATAAGAAGTGTTGAAATTAGGGATGCAACGGATAGTGATTTTGCCGGACTCGGATATCCGGCATTTCGATTGCATTGCATGTTCGCATATTTTTCTACAACGTCGTTTCAAAACAATAAATCAAACTTGTTCCACATATCATTTCTTTAAAAACATGTTAAGTACATTCAAATGTACTTTTTTAGAGCCCCTATATTTTAATTTAGGAATTGTGCTATATATAAAATATAGCATTAAAATATTGTTTTATTTTGACAGATTTTTTCGAAAGAAACAAACTTTCGGCAAAAATTAATTCTGTATGTAATGTACACATGGTTTAAACTTTTAATTATTCATAGTTGAAATCTTAAAGGTTGTATAATGAGTCGTATTTGTTATTAGATTTGCATGACGTGTAGAAATTTTTTTTAAACTTCATCATAAAGTAATACATTTTCTTGTTTCCAATTTAGAAATAACAAAAAATAAAACCTTGCTTTGAAATAATTTTTATTATAGATAATACACGTGTAAAATTTTTTTCTAACATACAAGTTAAAAAAGAAAATATTAAAACAGGGACAGTTTGACTCAAAAAATAAATAAATAAACTTAAATAATCAACTTAAAATTTTACTTTAATTCCAGAAATAAAGGTACATTTTCTCTAAAAATGCAAATTAGCATCTTAAATACAGGGGTGCCCCCCCCCTAAGAGCAAGGGTCCACCCCCTAAAAATCATAAATACCCCCAAATAGAAAGCTCCCCCCCAAAAGAGAAAATACCCCTAAAACACCCCCCCCCCCTAGGTGGGCAACCCAGTTAACAAATTAATAAACTTATGCTAAAATAATCAACTGAAAATTTTACTTTAACTCCAGAAAACAAAGATTCACTCTCTCTAAATATGCAAATTAGCATCTTAAATACAGGGGTGCTCCCCTAAAAGCAAGGGCCCATCCCCTAAAAACCATAAATACCCCCCCAAATAGAAAGCCCCTCCAAAAGAGAGAAAAAATACCCCTAAAACACCCTCCCCCCTAGGTGGGCAACCCAGTTAACAAATTAATAAACTTATGCTAAAATAATCAACTGAAAATTTTACTTTAATTCCAGAAAACAGAGATTAACTCTCTTAAAAGATGCAAATTAACATCTTAAATACAGTATTAAGAGTCATTCTCAACGCGTTCACTTTTTAAAAACATATTAATAAACTTACGCTTAAATAATCAACTTAAAATTTCCTTTTAATTCCAGAAAATAACGATTCACATTATTAAAAAATACAAATTACTATCAAATATATTTAAGCGCTTTGATATGAACCATTTCAAGGTCGATTTTCCACTTCAGCATGTTAAAGCAGAGAGAGTGAGAGAGAGAGGGAGAAATTATTGGCAACATACCGTCAGCAGATTCGCCAAGGAGAGGGGGGGGGGGGACGCGGGGGAATGCCAGAAGCTAGGTTTGAAGAGGAATGGTCATTTTTGAAGCAGCAATTAAAAGAGAAAGCATCATCGAAAAGTTTACGAAACAGTGAAAGCTTTAACTGGAATTTTTGCAAAAGTAAATTCAAAATTAAACCCTCATTTCGTTCCGGATAACCCCACATCAACCCCGGATGTCTCTCACATTTTTACCGGATAACTGCCCGGATATCCGTCAAAAAACTGTCGGATATCCGGATCCGGAGTGGCTCGTCGGATTGGATGCCTCATAGTTCCAGATAGTTAAAAAATCAGCCGGATAGGCCGGGGGTACCGGATATCCGGTGCATCCCTAGTTGAAATAAGTTTATTCCAAACCAGTGATGTCCAAGCAGAAAAATCACATCGCAAAAAAAGGAAAGTGGCAGCGACAGAAGAGGATGCAATGAGAGTTCAAAATTCAGATATGGTTTTGGGATTGTTCAATTTTCCACTTTTAATAGCTTTTATGCGATATAGTGTTAAATCACTCAAGATTTCTAATGCTCTTTTAGTTAGTTACTTTCTCTTTGTCCAGGACAGTTTTCCATGACTTGAAATAAATTTCCATGAATTTCAATGAAAATTTCAATTTTCCATGACTTTTCCAGGTCTGAAATTCGCTTATTTTTTTCCATGACTGTGGTGTATTTTTTTTCATATACTGTGGGTAGGTAAAATTTTTAGTAATGCAAAGCCTATTGTGCTTTCAATTACACAGGGGAACAGTGATTTTGGTACTGGGGTTTGTGGAACTGATTTCGTATGAATTTGGTACCCTGAGTTCAAATATGACATCAGTTTTTGCCCAGAAGCTCAAATTTTTAAGATATAACATTTAAATATATATAAAACAGAGAGAGGATTAAGTTACATCTATAGATCAAATAAAACACAAAACAGGGATTTTTTTTTATTCCTATTGTATTGTACAAATAATAAGAGACTGATTACCAAATAGTTCAATTAAACTCTTGTAGATCGATCCCTAATTTTTAAGAGCCTTAAAGTGACTAAAATTGTAATAGTCTTACTTAAGAAAACTTTATCTTAATTTTCTTAAGTTTTCTCTTTTATTTTTTTACCTTTTTTTACATGTACTTAAGTGAGGGATACTCTGCCTCCCAACAAATATTTTGAATGAGTAGTAAAACACCTCAACACCCCTGAAATGGTGGTTCCCCATTAATGTTTATAAGGTTTGACTTCAGAGGATACCCCCAAAAATGTTTATTTTGGGTCACCCATTATATTAATCCGGCCCTGAAAAATACTGTATACAAAGATCCAGCTCATCACACATCACGCGCAAGCATGAACTTTCAAATTGGCCTTAACCCTTCAAGCGGCCGTGACGTAAAATTCCTTCACCCAGCGATGTATTGAAGAGCGGCCGTGTCGAAAAATTTGGCCTTGAATATTCTGCTTCGAGAACGGCTGCGGCGTAAAATTCTATGGAAGAATATTCATGGCGAAATTTTTCGACACGGTCGCTCTTCGATACATCGTTGGGTGAAGGAATTTTACGTCACGGCCGCTTGAAGGGTTAAATTGTTGAAGCTTTATTACTAAACTTGTCAAACTTTTACTGCATCTGGTGAATTTTCCTTTAAGTAATTAGACTGCAGGCTGACAATAGGGTAAATATTTCAGAAGCCTACACTTGCTATAGAAGAGCGCAAAATGGAGTTAAAACTGCACATTTTGGGTAAAACAGCAGCACTTATCTAAAAAAAGTAGAACTGCTAAAGAAAAACTAATTTCCTACTTCGATTCAGAGCCTCAAACATATCTAAAATCAATTCTCAAACTCTGGACACCGAAGAAAAAACATTTTTTTCCCCCTGTGTTATGTATCCATGAAAGCAAGAGATTAATTTCATTAATTTATCAACAGATTTTAAAGAAAACCATTGTTTCAAATTCATATTATTTCAAAAATTTTGAGCGAAGTACATATTTGCGGCAAATGTATCTGCACAGCCGTAAATGTATTTCCACACGGCGTGCGCGTGTCTACATTATCTAGCTATGTTTGCTGTATTTCTAGGTATACGAAGACCGCTGTAATTCTAGTGTTAATTAACATGTAGATATGCGAGTTCTCAAGTTTTACACTGGAAACTCCATGTTATAGGTTTATATATATATATATTTTTTCCCCCACTAAAGTCCTCCCCTCCTCATCTCTTTTCACTATTGAAAAAAAAAAAGAAAAAGAAAACCATTCATTTCACAAAAAGAAAGCAACGAAAAAGAAACTGTGTTGATGTACCAAATGTTTGTGGTAAATGCTTAGTTTGCTACACATATGAACACATTTATGAGCCACATATACTTGATTCAATTGATTCAAATATTGATTTTTTTTTTTTATTTTTTTTTACCTTTGAAGTTGGATTTTGTTCTGTTTTTGTAGATTTGATTCACTGAAGTGTCTGATTAAAGTACCCTGCACTTACCATAGATACAAGTAGCAGTCGAAAAATACAAATGGTGGTTCTATCACAAATGTTATTATAACATTTCAAAAAAATTATTAAATTAAATTATTAAATGTTCAATCATCACATTATCAAATTATTAAACGTTATGCCAAGATAGATCGCAGCACCCCCCTGTCAAGGTTACCACTTCAAAAAACAAGCTAAGTGTCTCTCCCACCATTCACACTAGTAATCTCCAATTTCTTATTTTATCCCCTCACATTCCTTTGCTGCTGGATGCCATACAACTCATATCTGTTCCAAACACGACATGAACAGTTATGTGATTGCTCCTACTGTGAACGAGCAATTAATTCGGCCATAGAAATAAAGTGTCAAAAATACAGAATTACCTGGTATCTGTGATATAAATTCAGAAACTTCTTCAGCAAACACATCCATCAGAACTGGTGTTATTTCATCGATTAAGATTTTTAACATATCTGAAGTCCACACCTGACTATCTACATTACTTGACAAAAAGTTCAGGTCCTTTGACAGATCATATTCTATGGGTTCCAAATCTCTCCCAGGAATTAATTCTAGAGACAAGGGCTTGAGTGCAGACCAATACAAAGTTCTCCCATCTTCCTTATCTTCATTTTTACTACTAAAGCTTGCAACAATGATGTTCAGCAAGCTTTCGAACCGTTTCAAGACGTCCATGCGCCACACTTGAGATTTAATATCCCCATCGTACACAGCGGGCAAAGTCCTCCTCTTTTTCCGGTGACTTTTGCTGGCATAACGGGAGGATATCATGTCCAGAATGACGCTCAGCAATGAATGATAGCTGCTCAAAAGCTTCGGATGATTCCTCAGCAACACATCCAGGAAATGGAGAGCGTCTTTCCGAACTTTGATGTCGCCATGGGTCATCCCGCAGCGAAGGTTGCAAATAATGGATCGAATGTGTCCTTCAACTTGCAAGCTGGAACTAAGGCTCAAGGTCGCATCTAAAAGCTTTATGGCAGCCTGCCTGACGCCGGCATCGACATCCAATGTCGCTCTTTCGGCCTTTTCTAAAATGAGAGGCAAGTGCTCAATGGAGAAGTTAGCTTGTATGTAATGAGAAACCCATTGAAGAGTAAGAATTTGTGTCTTGGGATTGTGATGCCCCACAAGTTTCAGTTGGTCCTAGAGAAAAAAAAAGAGCACAAATTGATCGAAAAAATTGGCAGTACCTCATAATTTACATGAGAACAGTAATTTAATATTACACAATTTTATTGCAATGCAGTTTCAAAAAAATGAATTTCCTTCTTTCAAGTTAATCTTCGGAAAAAAAAGGTGCTTTAATAACCTGAAACTTAAAAAATAGTTGCCTAAATAGTCTCCTCAGAGTGAACAGTTAAGTTGCATTTTGAATCTGTGAAGTTGCTTTTATCAATAATCTTTTTTTTAATTTGCTAACTCAAAAACTACATTGCATGACACAAACACGCAATACAACATCTTGAAACATCACTACATCTAGAAAATACAAGAAAATCAAAACTTAAGGCTGTTTGTTTACTTTAGCTAAAATCTTCATTTGCCAACTTTCAAATGTAGATGGCGCGGATTTTCACTCGGTTTATACGGGGGGAAAATAAAGGCCCTCTCTAAACAGCTTCACACAGAGGGGAGTAATTAGGCGTTAATAGCTGTCATGGGAACCGAGCCCCTCTCCCTTCAGCAGGGCTCCCAACACATTTTAGCCATAGAAAAGGGTAAAAGAGGACCACTTTGAATCAAAAAGGGGACCAAAGAGGACCAGTTAGGACTAAAAAGAGCACCTTGGGAGGACCATTCATAGTTAAACTCAGGGAAGCACCAAAAGGCAAATTAGCTGCCTGGCACTAAATACGTGAAGATAATTCGTTAATTAACCATAATAATGATTTTTAATGATAAATCCTTATCACCTTCTGTACAACTGAACTTTTCATCCATTGCATTATATTATTTACACAAACATTTGGATGGGGGGGGGGTGACAAGCAAGCATGTAACTGATCATCTTACAGAGTAACTTTAATTATAAAATTAATTTTCTACTAATTAAGAGGTAAAAACTGGCTAATTTAAAATAATCACCTAAGTGACCGATGAATCAGTGTATACCTAATAAAGACCTTTTAGATACAGTTATTACAGTAAACACCTTAGCACATAGTAGTTTACAAAATTTTTCACATAACCAGTTTAAAGGGAATGGGGTGATTTAATTCAAACTACTACTTTTAGTCATTGAAATGGATAGAATGAGGGAAAAAAATAACATGGACCTAGAAAATACTTTCATTTTCCCAACAGGTTTTTTTTAATTAATTTTTTTAAATGTCCGATTTTTCAAACAAGGCGTGGCCTTTATGACGTCACAAATGATGCACTTTGGCTCATCTTTCTACTGTGTTTCCACGTTATGATAATCAAGCAGCGAATTAAAATCCCGCTATATGTTCGCTATCAACCATATCATTGCCAATGCACGTGAGCAAAGATACGAATTAAATATTTTGTACTGTGAATGGCAACACTGAATGACATTTCATCATTTGTGATTTTACACGACAGAAGTGTAAACAATGAAAGCACACCGATTAAAGTAATTTTTTTTAATATTAAACTTAAAGAATTTATTTAAAAAATGGTCAGATCCTATGTTTTTAAACATGCTCTTTCAGAAAAAAATACTTTTAAAATTTTGGAAACGACCCCATTCATTTTGATATAAGGTACAGCAAAACAAGAAGATCTAGTTTAGAGCCTAGGAGGTCCCCCTCCCCCGCCACAGCCTTTGGTTTTTACACATATTTCCAGTCTAAATATAGTAAGTTTATATACATATGAGAGTTCATGACCAAACACCAAAGCAGGAGGTAATTTCTGGCTACGCTACTGACTGACTAAATTCAAAAATATTAGAGGTTAATAAATAAATGTGTAAGTTCAGATTCATAGAGCTATATTTTCAAATTGAAAATACTCATTATGAGTATTTTAAAAAAATTAGAATACAAAGTTTTAGTTTTTAAAAATAAAATTAAATAATCTAGTTTGAGGTAGCACATGTCAAAACAGCTTCCAATTTTCAAAAATATCAATATAATTACAAGATGCAAAAGGATTGAAATCTTGACACAAGAATCAAATTTTCGCAAAGTATGTTCACTGTTCGCATAATTTCTAAAAAAAAAAATATTCTCTAAAACTAAACATGACTAAAATTGAACATAAAATATGCTAGTCTAGGATAGCATATGTGAAAATAACATTCTATTGCGCCAAATATCAAAATATGTACAAAATGCAGAAAGATTTAAATCTCAAATACAAGAAGCAATTCTTCGCGAAGTTCGTGTTCGTGAAATGCTGCTATGGTTCCAAAAATAAGAAAGTTTATTATCTATTAAAATTAAACAAAAATAAGGTAATCTATGGTGGCGTATGTCAAAATAACTTTCAATTGCCAAAAATATCTAAATATTAACAAGAAGCAAAAAGATTGAAATCTCAAACACGACAAACAATTTTCCGCGAAGTGCGAATAAGTTCAATGTTGCCATGGTTTCGAAAAATAAAGTAGTTTATAATCTATTAAAGTCAAACAAAAAATAAGCTAATCTATGGCGGAGTGTGTCAAAATAACTTCTGATTGCCAAAAATATCAAATTATTTACAAGATTGCAAAAGATTGAAATCTCAAACACGACAAGCACTTTCCGCGAAGTGCGAGAAAGTTCAATGTTGCTATGGTTCCAAAAATAAAAAAGTTAACTGTCAATTAAAATTAACCAAAAAATAAGCTAATCTAAGGAGGTGTTATGTCAAAATAACTTCCGCTTGCCAAAAATATCAAAATATTTTCAAGATGCAAAGAGATTAAATCTCAAAACCCAGCAAGCAATTTTTGGTGAAGTCCAAAACAGTTTGATGTTACCGTGGTTCCGGAAAAAAAAGTAGTTTATTATCTATTGTAATTAAACATAAAATAAGCTAATCTAAATTAATGAATGTTAAAATAACTTCTGATTGTCAAAAATATCAAAATATTAACAAGATGCAAAGAGATTGAACTCGCATAAACAGAAAGTAATTTTTTGCGATGCTACATATCGAACACAAGTTCAGAAAATTGCACTGATAACACATTCTTGATTTTTTTCAAGGTTTTTCAAAGGCATATTAACCCGTGAGAAATATCGGTAGCAAAATGCTTTGATTTGACGTCATAACTCCTCCCCCAAATCTCTCCATTTGCTAGATTTCCATGCTACAGCAGTTGAAGGAGGAGTAATGACGTCAATCTGCGGCGAAATAATACCAGAAAGTCAGGTTCAATAGAAAAATGGCGCCGCTGCCGCGTGTTCGAGTGTAAAAAACGTCAGCACACAATATCTTATAATGTATTGAAAATTTTTAAATTCTGATTTTTGAGTAAAAACAATATAAAAACGGACTAAACGGACCAAAATGTCAAAAAGCGGTCTAAAGCGGACTTTACCCTAAAAAACGGACTGTGGCGGGAAAAGCGGACCATTTGGGAGCCCTGCTTCAGGCAAATGCAAAGTCGAAGACCGGTTTGCTCTTTCAACATGTAGTTGAAGAGCAACAAATGGTCAAATTTTAGCTTCGGAGCGATTTGTGATGCACTTGTGGGAATTAGTTTTTCTGAAAGGTATTGACACCAGGGCCCAATATCCCAATAGACCTAAGTACGCCAAAATTTTCAGGGGCGGCAAATTTTGCTTTAACCACATTTTTTTTTAATTCTTTTTTTTTTTTGTTCTTAAAAGAAAAATATTAGCATTTTTTCATTTTTCAAAGTTACAATTTTTTCTTGTCATTTAATAATGATTACTTTCACACATCTTATGAAAATCAAATGTGTTTCAATCAGGGTAATTGATCAGCGTAAAACAGTAGTGAAGACGAAAAGAGGGTGTCAATTTCAGAAAGTGTCGTTGCGTTTATCCAGAAGTCGCAACAAGATTGGAGTTTGACAAAGGATTTTAGTGCTACACTTAAGTTTATTCAGTGCTGGTTTCTTGAGTGATTGACTTTTATTTTCTTTTTTACATTATTAATATTTAAAAATTGTTTTCTGTTAATATTAAGTTTCGACGATAAATAAAAATGAATGACGAACGAAAAAGACTGATGAAACATGCTAAATTAAAAACTGAAAAACAAAGAAAGTCATCAAAAATTTTTTAAACATATTCTTTTTTCAAATATGCAGTTTTTAAAAGCAGAAACTTTACTCTTTGCAACGTATTCAAGTTACAATTTACTAATGAAATACCACTGAACAGTGAGGAGTTGTAAGAACATAAGTGAGTTAACGTAATAACAGAGTAAATTATTCAAATCGTTGATTCGTAGATGAAAAAAACAATAGGATAAAGATGCTGCTATAAATAAAGATGACTCATAAAATGGTTAACGCACAAGACATTAAAGTTCAGTGCTCATCAAAGATTCAGCGATATAGATATTAAATAATTAAGCTAGGTTTGATTCCAAAACAGTTTTGATCAAAAGAGCATGTAAACATATTTTTTTTTTCCAAAAAGTAACAATTCATTCAGAATGTAATCGTGTTTTTTTTTCTCCCTAAATTCAAAATGTCTTTTTGAGCAAACAATGAAACAACAAAGAAGTTATTTTTTTTTCTTCTGAAAATAAAGATGCTGTCTTATGTGAAACATACTAACATGCGTAGCATTCGAGAAAAATCTCGGTTACTCTTTATCTCCCCATTTTTCATCATTATATTTTCCCTTATAGGTCTAACTCAAGTCTATATCATGTTTCAGTAATTCACCTGTGTGTCATTACAAGGAAATATTTTAAAACTTCAAAGAATGATAGAAAACATGTTTTATAAAACTATAGGGCCATGAAAAATAATAATAATAATAAATAAATAGATAACCATGCTGTATTAATTGATAATTGCAAATAAATATACATATTGTAAATATTATTTATATTGATCTTATGTGGATCGCTTTATAACTTGCCCAAGAGCAGTAGGGGAGACCGGGGTAAGTTGTTACATTCGAATTTGAAATTAACCGCCAGTAGAAACTGACTGTCCTTGCACTAGATGATAGCACTCACCCATCTGTATTCCCTGACTGTCACTGGAGTGCTTACATTCAATCGTAACTACGTACCGCATGAACCCGCAACGCTCGGGGGCCCGGAGTTAGGAGGGACCCGAAAATTTTCAAGCTTTGTTTTCATTCAATTTTATTATAAAAAAAAACTAGTAACCGTAATACTAAAACTAAAAAAACGTAAATCAAACTTAATTGAAAAACATTATATTGGTTCTGCCCTCCCCCCCAGAAACTATAGACATGGAACCCCCATTTAAGATATCGGGGGCACCATTCCAGATATTTTTTCGGGGTCCTCTTGTAGGCAAACATTTCAAATTTTGCCATTTGCTAAACCAGTTTTAGCCAATTGGGGCTCCTAAATAGCAGGGGCCCTAGGTCATGGCCAATTCAGTAATCGGCCTATAAGTGGAAAAAAGGGGGCCCACGGCCCAACTTCCATGTGCGAATACCAAACCTTGGGACAGCACTGAGCAAAAAGTGGAGAAAAGGGAAAATCCCCGAAAAAGAAAGGGAGAAGAAAGAAAAAGTCCTGACCGTAAGGAATCCTGAAAAAGAGTCAAGAGAATTTTTTTGTGTAGGATCTGGAATGGGGGGGGGGGAGTCGGCAAGGGCTCGAAAAGTTTTGAGACCGAAAATTTTTCCATAAATAAAATTTGGTTTGAAAAGCTTATATTGGTGTTGGGGCTATAAACCACTAGGGCTCGTATCTTTCGTCATCCCAATATCATCAAAAACCGCCTAAAATTTGGGGCTTTAAAACTTTGATTTTAAAAAAATCCCGGGAAAGCCCCGGAACCTTATTTTTCTTGTCAGGTCATCGAAGGCAATTCAATTTCAGGCGTTCAATTTTGAAAAAGTTCCGGGGAGAGCCTTCGAACCCCCGTTTCTTTAAAATCCAAGATCATCTAAAATTGCGTTTTGAGAGCTTCAATGTCAAAAAAAAAAATCCTGAAGTCTTATCGTTCACCCTCTTCCCTTTATATAACACCATAAAAATGCATTTATGCACCACTTTCAATGCTGTTAAGGCAACAGATGAAAGGGTTTGGAACTTTGCTCCGAAATTTTCTGAAATCGAAGATTCAAAAAGGTAACTTGCTGCATAAACTGCAGAGTTCCTCGTTTACAATCCCTCTGAGGCGCTCATCAACAAAATGTAGCCGTTTATTTCGTGTATGAATGTTTATTTATAGTCACCGCCACATTTTTCATTATATCATTAGTTATCAAATTGCATGTAAAAAATTGCCAATAATAAGTGAATTATGTTTCTGATTTTATATTTACTTTATATCCAATGAACTGTTTCTAAGAGAATGAATTTCAAGAATTATTTAATTACCAATTCCAGTTGAGTGAAACATTTTCCGCTTTGTATGATATGTATATATTCATCTCGTAAGCTGTGATGCATATTGACTGAATAAACTGCATAGTTCCTCGTGTACAATCGATTTGAGGCGCTCCTCAGCAAAATGTAGCAATTTATTTCGAGTATGAATGTTTATTTATAATTACCGCAACTTTATTCATTATCATTAGTCATCAAATTGCATGTAAAAAATTGCCAATAATAAGTGAATTATGTTTCTGAGATTTTATATTTACTTTATATCCAATGAACCGTTTCCAAGAGAATGAATTTCGAGAATTATTTAATTACCAATTCCAGTTGAGTGAACCATTTTCCGCTTTGAATGATATGTGTATATATTCATCTTGTGAGCTGTGATGCATATTGACTGTATAAACTGCAGAGTTCCTCGTGTACAATCGATTTGAGGCGCTCCTCAGCAAAATGTAGCAATTTATTTCGAGTATGAATGTTTATTTATAATCACCGCAAATTTATTCATTATCTTCAGTCATCAAATTGCATGTAAAAAGTTGCCAATAATAAGTGAATTATGTTTCTGATTTTATATTTACTTTATATCCAATGAACCGTTTCTAAAAGAATGAATTTCGAGAATTATTTAATTACCAATTCCAGTTGAGTGAAACCTTCCTGGAACAAAGTAATCTATATTTGATTGATTTAATTTGAAGGTAATAACTTCAGATAAAAATGCCTCGATTGCAGAATAAATTGCTTCCTCCAAGCCTTTCCGTACCATTGCAGATGACAATTTAGTCTCTTGTAAGTTTTGACAACATAGGAGAAGCTCCCCTCCCCCCACTAAAATTTACTGTTATGTGCTGAGTAGGTATTTATTACGGAAATACTGAACAAAAAGGAGCCATAAATGTTAAATATTTTGAAGAAATTAAGTTAATGATCAATTTGCATGAGGGAAAATCAAAAAGAAAATGAAAAGGAAGACAAGAATAAATTTAACAGTATCAAATTCTTTTCCAAACCATTATTGAAAGGAGATTCCTCATTTTCTCGAAAAATAGTCACAACCCTAAAACTTTCAAAACAGGAAAGCTTCTTGGAGTTGGTCTGCACATTTTTTCCTCTTTCGTTTTTCTCTTTATTGCTCATATACGATGTTTGTGTTTGTGCAAATCATATACTTTTTCTCATGGGGATATTAAGTAAGGAATGTGTTTAAGAAAACTATGATAAAAAGTTGAAATTTCAGAAATTATTCTGAGTGTTTATCGAACAATACATATAATTTGATAGCGCCTGCTTTTTCCTGAGAAGAAATCCCTTTATTAAATGACTAAACCGAAGCAATCGTTAAACCGGTAACTTCAGACCAAACTCTACAATACAGCAAACGTGACAAGTTCAGATAAATTTAAAATTTTTGCTCACATATAATCAAATGCACTATGATTTAACATTTATCTCATAAATAAAAAACATGTATAAATGCTTTTCATTTCAAAATAGCCAAAAAATCGCTTTTATTTTATTTTTTCATTTTATTAATGAATGGCATTCACAATAACAAAATACAGACCGACAAAATTAAAAATTGCGAAATGCCTCAGTGAAACGCTGGAATTAGCAAAAGGGACGCATTCAACCACTTCTCGATGGGGACTCGATTCCTTGGGCCCTCGAGAAACATTGTTATCAGAGTTTGAAGAAAGGCGGAGCTCGCAAGTGGCTCGTGTTGGGAAAAAGGGGGGAAAAGCTTAAGTGATTTATGGTAGTAATTTAGGAAAAGAGCAAGAGTGGTTACTTTTCAGATTTCTTACTTCAGCGACACCTGCATGAGAAAATTGAAACTAAATGTCTGTAGATTGAACAAGTTTTATAAAACATCCACACTTTAAAATATAAAAATTGATGAAAATGAAATTTAAAAATTATCATCAAGACCCTCAAAGTCTTATGAATCATCGATAACTGTTTTTCCCCCAATATCATTACGGGATTTGTAGTAGGACGCAAAGTTGCTCAGTTTTTAGTGCGTGTATGGTTGCTATTCTGAAACCGTCGCCAAGCGAGATTTTCATTTAAAATTAATTTAAATTATACAAACGAAAAATTTTCTACAATATTGTCTCAATCGATTCTAGATTGAAAATCACGTCGTATGCAACAAAGATCGGGAGGCTATTTGCTGTTGATTTTGATTGCTTGAGTAGATTGATTTTCCCTTGGCGTCAATCACTTGGGACAACAGCCTTTACTTCTCAGATTTAACTTTTGTTTCAACATTTACTTAGTTCGTTTTTAGCATTTTTTGATGGAATTACGATATTAAAAATGTAAGTTTCTTTTCACATAACATCACGAAGATGTTATGTGTAACGTCCAGTTTCAAGTGTCATAAAGTGAAAAAAAAACAAAAAAACCTTCAAATATTTTTTCTGATTTCAAGGCAACTTAACTCTGATTTCAAAAACATAAAGGAGTTATAAATTGAGTTTTGCGTGTGATTAAAACAAACATATAATTGCTGCATAGTTAAAAATTTTGAACATTTAAACTTTGATGAAAAAATGGAAAACTTAAGACATTTCTTAAGGTTTTAGCTACACAATCAATAAAACTTTGTTTTTCTGTAGTTAACAATAAGTTTTAGCTTTTGTTTCTTTTTGTTCTTCCCCCTTCTTGCAACTTTTCTGACCTTCTATTCCTTTTGCTATGCTAATTTCGGATAAATCACTTTTCTCAATAGCTGATTTCAGTCATTGGTTAGCTAATTCTTTTTGAGAATCTGGAGACTCATGATTGAGTTTCTTATCTGTGCGATGAGCCTTGTCTTTCAAGTATCCTCTGCCTTTTCTTTCGAGTTGTTCAGTTGATACTGTTTTACTCTTCTCTCTGCACCTTTTTAATTTTTTGTTTTTCAAAGTCTATTAACTTTCTCAGTTCTTCCAGATAATTTTTATATGATTTGTGTGCCCATTAGGGCTGGGCGATATACCGATATATAGTCATATATCGGTATATAGTCATATATCGATATATAACTATTACCATGGTAACAATATTTAGATTTCTATCTGTCTGATATATCGGTTGAAACAGAAATACGGGATATAATTACGGAGAAATTGAAATACTGACTAAAAAATACATAACTTTTTGTAGTTCTGTATGATGGATGAGTGCTTGAAATTTCAAGAAATTAACTGCATTCTTCAATCAGCTATTTTATTCTTAATTATAGTACAAGGGAAAATTAACAGGGCCGCCGAAGGTCAAGGTGGACTCATTGTCAGATTGGTCTCCAGACCCCATCCCCTTAAAAAGTTTTCAAGAGAGGGGCCGTTCTAAGGACCGCGCCCCAAGTTTCTGACAAGGTTGATATGGCCTCTTGTGGGCCCTGAACAGTGAATGCGTGTTGGTTAAAAAAGCATCTTAATGCAACAATTAAAAATTAACCAATGGAGGTATCAACACAGTTCATAATTCTAATTAGACGTAAACCATTGATATTACGCTGAATAAAAGGTTTGCGAAATATACTGAACAGAAATGTTTGTATTAAAAAAGAAATGATAAAAAAAAAAACCTAATGAGATTAAATAAAATACACCGCCAGCTCAATCATTTCCATCCAAGCTGCTGTATCTCACTAAAGGGACCACAACTCATAGCTGAATGATAATAGCTTTATCTTTGATAATAAGAGGGAAATTTTTTATTCCATTCATAACACGACGAACTGTTTGAAACGGTAATACAATTTTAAAGCGTTATCGCCGGCAACCCCGATACTGAAACTTTTGCACTTCTCGCCAGACATTACCGTTAATGCGCTGACATAGTGTTTTTTGGGAAAGATGTACACATTAACGTTAAGGCGATGACATAGTGTTGTTTGTGAAAGTTGTACGCATTTTCGGAAGAGTAACAAGTACCATGGTTGAAAAAGCTGAGCTTGTCGATGGATGACATTTATTGGATGGTTTACCAAATTCTCTAAGACCGTCGGATGAAGATAAAAAGTAAGTGTAATTTTAAAGCATTTTTCTTTTATTTACTAATGTAACATAAATGAATAATATACATAATTTGTGGATTTTAAAAATTATGAAAAATTTCATTGAAATAAAAAATGTCTTATGATTTGTTTAAAAACACCAAAAAAAGAAGTTTACTGAATTAATTTTGATAATATTCAGATTAAAATAAATAAATAAATGAATTTTTAATTTAAATATTTTTTCCTTAAAAATATTTAAGTTACATATCAAATTGCAGTGCATTTATAGCTGCATTCAACCTAACTTAAGCCTGATTGTCAAAAATTTAAAAACATTTACAAGATGCACAAGGATTGAAATCTCAAGTACGGGAAAAATAATCTGTGACGTATAAGTTAAATGTTGGCATGCTTCCAAAGATTTATTTATTTATTATTTATCAAAATAAAACCATAAAATAAATTTATAAAAGATAGCGTATGCCAAAATAATTTCCAATTGTTAAAAACATGAAAACGTTTACAAGATGCAAAAGGATTGAAATCTAAAACAGAGGAAGCATTTTTCTCGACACACGTGTTGAGCACATAGTACCCATCGCTCTTTCTTTTTTTTTCCCAATAAACATCACAAAACATGAAAAAAGTCGCCAATTTTTGAAAAATAGTCGTTTTTAGGCCTTTTTTGATCAAAAAAGTCCCCATAGTCGCCTATGGTCAAAAATAGTCGCAAAAGTTGCTTTTTAGTAGCCAGTGGCAACCCTAACTTAGCACAAAATGTAGTTTAACATGAAACATTACTTCAACATAAATTTATAACCATTTCATTTACATCCTACCTGTTTTTCAAAAAATCTCCATCACTGTAACATAGAGCACAAAATTACTGCTCAAGAGTAAAAATAAAATTATCAAAATGTAATAATAAACATAAATTGAATGTCAACAAGCGAAATAGATAAATGTCAAAAACAATATTTAAAAGCACAAATAAAAGATTTAAAAGTTTAAAATACAAACATGTTTCAGAGGCAATAGCTTCCTTCCTAAGTGCAAAGCAAGCAAATGAAATGGAACATGGTCATGAGAGTGTTTAAAAACAAAAGAGGAACAATCAGATCTCAGCGAGTGATGAGGCATGATTTGACGTGTCAGATTATGTAAATTTGAACAGATTGATTAAGATTGGAGAGATATGCGGAACCGCAAAAGACACATTGCAAAGATTATTTAAATTTTTGTGAACTAAAAGGCTTCCAGAAAATCGAATTCCTACATTTGTAAGTCTGCAAATTACCTTTGAAAAAACAAAATGATGCCCTGTGTCCCAATAATGTTTGGCAATCAAAGATTTGTTCAATTCTTGTTTTTTAACGTCATTTTCATGTTCCTTTAAACGAAACTTAAGTAATCCTAAATAATTTGCAATTTAAATAATATTTAAAAGCTAAACTTTTTTTTAGTAGGTAGCATGACTTTTGGATCATCCATACACAAATGCATAGAAAGATGAAACATACCTCGAGATTCACTGCTTTCTCTATTTTTTGTGAAGGCACAGTGATTTTCTTTGACTTAAATGAAGTATCTGTGACATTTCTTCCCTTTGGAAGTGTGCGACCGACTCTAAGTTTAGTTTTCTGAAAATCTGGTTGTTTCTTCTTTCCCATTTCCTATAAATAATTAAAAAATAAAGATTAAGCAGATAAAAGAAACAAGTCCGATTGACCAAATTGAAATAAATAAAATATACAATCCTCTTTGTACTGAAACAACACAAGTAATACATTCATTGTTTCATTTTAAACATAATAATGATATCATTGCTCAAAAGAAAAAAAAAAGAAAATATCAAATGGAACTGATGTTTTGAGTATGCTAGTAAGCTCCATGAGTCAGTTTGTTACTTCCAGGCATCAAACAACTGAAAGTTTAGTTTCTTTAAATCAGAATGTCCCCAAAGCAGAATATTACTAAATATGCGACGTATGTCACAGAACAGAGGCCTAAGCTGCAGAACAATTCTGTTTATTTGTGAGAGGAAAACTCAGACAAATTTTCTGCAGAAATTCTATCGATTTCTATGAAATTTCTGCAGAAACTGCACATTTTCTACAAATAACTTCCAACTCAAGATAAAATTTTGCAGAAATTCTGCAGATTTCTTTAAATTAGAAAAAAATCCGTAATTCCGCAAATTACGATAATTTGGCAGAAAGCTCGCGATGTTTAATACGCTAAGTCATTTGCAGAAACTTTATATTTACTTTGAATTTACAGAAATCAGCAGAATTTGTACAAAATTAAGATATTTGCAGAAATTCTACTGATTTCTACATTTGTTTTATAAAGTTCTCCTTGTTTTCTTCTTCAGGCTTCACAGCTATCTTATATTTCTTATAGATCTGAAAAGAGTCTAATTTTTCTAATGTTTTTGGTTCCTGTCCTTAATTTTTCCAATTAATCTTCATCCACTGCAATTTCCGCCATAAACCTATGATTTGGAAGCATGCCAACATTGAAACACGTCGACAATTGAGTGTCTTGTTAGATGTTTCAATCTCTTTGCATCCAGAAAATATTTCAATTACAGTAGACCCTCGTTTTATGCGGCGGTTACTTTCCACGGAAATGACGCGTAAATTGAGACCTCTTACTAGTGTTAAAATAGGGGTTTGGTTCCGTAGATAACAAAATACTTCATTCTGGTGATGACAAAATTGTATAATAAGTTTAATATGTACTTATATCGACTTTTATGCACAACACGTATAAAGAAAACATAAATTAATTTCGTGTCCTGCTTATAAAGAGGAGCTGGCAATGATAGTCTTTTGGCAATCCATAAGAATTTTTTTCTGTAACTCTTGGCAGAGCATTGATGCATCCATGATCATTTGCGTCATTTCCATGATAGTCTTCCTTCACTAACAAATCAGAAAGATCATTTCTATTGTCTGGGAATGGCTCAAAATTTTCTATGTGACCGTTTTTGGTTGTGCGTATCCGACCTCAGTATCCTCATTGGTTTTGGCCTCTTTTGTCACTCCTAAAAGCTCTTCTTCCAGCTGAAATGTGCGAGTTAAATAACTTTACTTCTGGAAAGAGCTCTGGAACCAACTGCATAAATTGCCTCTAGTGGCCCAAGCTCGATAATTAGCATACCAAAATGCAGTTGATTATGCGAAATCTGCAATCTTTAGGATGTTGGATTTTGAAAGAGGGGAAATTTTTATCTGTTTGCATTGCCGCATCCGGGTAAAACCGAAACTCAATCCGCGTTTAAAATAAACCCGTATAAAACGAGGGTCTGCTGTATTTAGAAAGTTTCGTAGTGTTTTATTATACGCAACCCAAACTTGACTCATTTTATTTATCATTTTAGTAATAATTTATTTATTTATAAACATTATTTAAATTATTCCTTCATGATATGTAAAACTAACTAAAAAAAACAAACTTCATTTGACACCTAGGTTCGGATTTTTATAAAACATTTTATCGTTTTTCTTTCATTTTAGAAAGCATGTAAAATATTTTTAGAGAATCTCAATTAGTTCAGGTTTTACACCTTGTTAAAGTTTTTTTGATTTTATAGTGATTATTCATGATCAACTCTAATTTTGTAAATTCAGTGCTCTTTAATTGGCCATTTGGTTAAAAGCTATGATGTTTCCAGAAGTTTCTCATTTCAACAGAAATGAATAGAAAGTCAAGTTTTAAAGTTTTAAAAACTGAAAAAAAAAAAAAAAAAGATGCAACGATTTTGATTTTGGGCACCCGATCAGCAGAAAATGTCACGTTTTTAAGAGTACAATGCTTGAAGTATACTTGCAGAACAATTTTCGTCAAATGATTTTACGTTGCAAAACATTATAAAATATTCTGCTTTGAGGCAGAATGTGAAGGATTCAAATTAGAGGTGTATCAAGTACTATATTTTGCCAAATATTCAGATAAGTTCTAACCAAACATTCAGCTGAATACTGAATATTTAATTTCTTTTCTGTATTGTATAGTTACTACATTACAAATTAAAAATAGATAATGTTTGTCTACTTTGCGTCGAGCGTAACATGTAAATGGATTTATGTTTAACATCCTAAATTTGTTTGCATTTAGAAAATTTATTTATTTAAAATAAATAAATATAAAACCATTCTAGAAACAAAAGCAAATTCATATAT
This sequence comes from Uloborus diversus, assembly GCF_026930045.1. Lineage (NCBI taxonomy): Eukaryota > Metazoa > Arthropoda > Arachnida > Araneae > Uloboridae > Uloborus > Uloborus diversus. Next base: position 176,039,878 of record NC_072735.1, on the reverse strand, counting down.
TATACCACACTCCAGGGTCTCCTGTGCCTACCGCAGTTAGTGGTTTAACTGGTTGGATAGGGCACATTGAACAGCTTTGTTTTTTGCATTTAGACCAGAAGTCAAGCAATCCTTGGTCCAGCACACAGAGGTAGGTATTTATTCACTTAGAAGAGTTAGTGACTACAACAGATGTGACGTACCCCATTCACTATTAATAAACAGAGAGAATCAGCTGGCATTGAACCCGGGACCCTTCAGTTACGAGCCCGGTGTCTTACCGATCCGGCAACCACGATCTCAGTAAATTCATATAGTAAATGGCTAACTTAAATTATGGTTGTTATATAGTTAGAAAACATCCAGGGTTGGGTTCTTCAACGTGTGTGGAATGATAATACCAAAATAAGGAGGACAAAGTAATATGAACGTCTAACTGTTTTATTCACAATCCATGGACTGACTTTCCCAGCCAAAGCATTGGCAACCGCGCATGCGCTACAAGTCGAAGCTCATTAGTATACAATATGTTACACGTCCTTTTTTTTTTTTTTTTAAACAAAAAAAAATTGATTTAAACCAAACACAATTTAAGCATGCACTAAAGATTAAAATGATAAAGACAAATAAGTGCAAAAATTACTAAACCAATCACAATTTAAACATATACTAAAATACTAAAATATTCAAGAAAAATAAATGTCAAAAGTTTTTTTTTTTTAAACATAGTCCTGGAACCTGAGGGGTCTTATTATGCGTTTTTCTTGTTTGGGGGTTGAGACATTATCAGGCAGAGTCTCAGTTGGATTTTCAGATGAATCCTCCCTTACTATTTGGGTGGATGGTGATTTTAATTTTTCCTTATCTACATCCAACTCCATGTTTTCTTTACTCTCATCTGGTCTAAGGTGAATTCTATTTCTTTTAAGTTCACTTCCTGCCGCTGTTTTCACTAAGTAAGATCTGGGTGCATTTAACTTTTCTATAACTGTCCCTGGGGCCCAATCTCGGTGCCCTAGCTGTACGAAAACTGGTTGATTTTTCTTTAGAGTTGACAGTTTTACAGCTGATCTGTCATAATATTCTTTCTGTTTATTTTGCTGCTTTTTTAAAATCTTTATTGTTTCATCTGTTGGGAACTTTGGTGTGAGAAGAGATGTTTTCTGTGGCATTACAGTTCTAAGTCTTCGTCCCATAAGCATTTCTGACGGTGATAACAAACTGGATTTTGGAGTGCTGTTGTATTCCAGTACTGCTAGGTTGGGATCTCCTTTGCTTCTAATAACTTTTAGTAAAATTGATTTCATCGTTCCAATAGCTTTCTCTACCATTCCATTTGATTTTGGATACTTAGGTGACGATGTTACAGGCTCTATGTCATACGACTTAGTAAAATTTTGGAAAAGTCTACTATCGAACGGTGGACCATTATCAGAATGCAACCTGCGTGGTATACCATGTGTCCTAAAAATTTGTTTCAGTGCATTGATAACTGGCTCTGCTGTTTTCTTTGTCAGTTTCTTAATTTCTATGAATTTGGAATGGTAATCAACACATAAAAGATAGTCTGTTTTTTTGTAGATACATGAAATCAATAGCTACCTCCTCCCATGGCAGTGTTGGTATACTGTATGGTAGTAAAGTTTCTTTTACATTAGCACGTTGATGTTGTTGACAAATTGTGCATGCATTAATGAATTGTTTTATATCTTCACAAAAATTTGGCCAATATACGTTTTTTGAAGCTTTGTTTATGCAAGATGTTATCCCTTGATGGGCTGAATGTATGTTCTGCAAAATTTCAGCTTTCATCTTTGTGGGAATTACTAATCTATTTCCCAGAAATATTAAATCGTTGTAACAGTGAAGTTCTGCTTTCTTGTCCCAATAGCTTCTAGTTTTCTCAGGCATCTGTTTAAAACTTTGCGGCCAACCTTCTTCAATGTATTTTTTTATTAAAATTAGCTCCGGATCATCTCTAGTAGCAATCTTTAGAACTTCGGTCTTCTCATCAGTAGCTGATAGGACTCTATGAACAACTGCTACTCCTGCCTCTAAAAAACTAGTATCTTCACTACCTTTCAACGGTGTCCTAGACAATGCATCTGCGATATATAATTTTTTACCTGGTACATGTTTTAGTTCGAAATCATATTTAAATAATTCTAAAACCATACGTCTTGGGGACAACTTATCTATAGGCTTTTTCAATAGACCTATTAGAGGCTTATGATCAGTTTCAACCAAAAATTTAGTTCCAAAGATAAAATAATGAAACTTTTTACAACCAATTAAAATTGCCAACAGTTCTTTCTCTATTTGACTGTAACATTGTTGTGTCTCTGTCAATGAGGATGACGCGTATGCAATTGGGTGACCCTCTTGTATCAAAACAGCACCCAGTCCAAATTGACTTGCATCTGGGGCATTCCAAGGTATTTTTGACATTTATGTAGAGTCCGTAACGTGACCTTTTTTGCTATAACTTTTTAATTTACTGTTTGATTAGTATATTATTTTATTTTGATCTTTTCCTACCAACACACCAGCTAATATTAAAATAATTTGCAAATCAAACGGTAAATTAAAAAGTTATCGCAAAAAAAGGTCACGTTACGGACTCTACATAATGTCAAAAATACCGTGGAATGCCCCATCTACAGACACTGTGGAGAGTTTATCTTTGTTGTAGAAAGACAAAACAGGAGAGTTTGTAACACATTTTTTTAAGTCTTCAAACGCCATTTGTTCATTTGAACTCCATACAAATTCTACATTCTTTCCAAGTAACTTCCTTAATATACCTGTTCTGTCAGATAAATTTGGTATAAATTTTCCTAGAAATGTAATGATACCTAAAAATCTTTGAAGTTCTGCTTTATTCTTTGGCGTGCCGTATTCTACTATAGCTTTAATTTTGTTTTCATTTATAGACTGTCCATTCTTCGATAAATCAAAACCCAAATATTTAACAGAATCCATTCCAATTTTACTCTTCTCTTTAGATAATTTCAAACCATGCTCTCGAGCTCTATCTAGAACAGCTTTTAACTTGGCATCATGTTCTTTTTGAGTTTTCCCAAACACAAGTATATCATCAATGTATATTAAAATACCATTTATATCAATAAATATATTTTCTATAGTTTTCTGGTACACCTCAGGTGAACTGCTTAATCCATACGGTAATCTACAAAACTTATAGCGTCCAAAAGGCGTGGCAATGGTACACAATTTAGAACTTTTTTCTGTTAGAGGAATTTGTAAAAATGCACTTGAGGCATCCAAGACACTGAAAAATTTAGCTCCCTCCAATTCCGAAAAAAGACTTTGCTGGGTTGGTATTGGGTAATGCTCTCTTTTAATATACTTATTTAAGCCTCTGGGATCCATACAAATTCTTATTTCTTTGTTTGGTTTCTGTACTACAACAATAGGGTTAACCCAGTCTGTTGGTTCAGTAACTTTTTCAAGTACCCCTTTTGACACCATGTTATCAATCTCTGCCTTAACTTTTCCCTTTAAAGACGCTGGTATAACTCTAGGTGCAGAAATTTTTGGAACTGCATTTTTGTCTAATTTTATGTCATACGTATACAAAAGTTTACCCAAACTGCCAGTGAAAACATCATTGTACATTTTGAACAAATCAACATTTTCAACAACTGAAATTATTTGATTTCTTTTAATAAATCCTAACTTTTCAGAAGAACTCAAGCCAATTAAAATACTCGAATTTTGCTTAACAACATAAAATTCCAAGACTTCAGCTTTATCGCCATATTTACACAAAAATTCACAAGTTCCTATGACATTTAAAGAATGTCCTGTATACGATCTCAAAATTTTACTAGTCTTCTTAATATTTTCAGTTCTTTTAATTACTTTAAAGTATGATAGTGAAAGAATATTGACCTCCGCACCCGTGTCAATTTTACAAGATACCTTAGTGGTGTTAATATGTATTTTTTCTTTCCACTCGGAATTGATTCCATCAACAACCGATGCTACACTAATTTCATTACTATCGGTTTCATATTCATCAGAGTCATCTGTATTATCCACTAAATTTATCTTTTTATTCTTGCAATCACTAGCGAAATGGTTTTCTTTACCGCATTTGTAGCACCGCTTTCCGAAAGCGAAACATTTCCCGTAGCGATGATAAGAATCACATTTTGAACATTTCTTTTTTACTTCCGCCTTTCTTTCACTCTCGGAATGATCCACGATGTTTTTCTTTTTCGATGACGCACGCTTGTTAATAGCTAAAGAAGCGCTTGAATTCTTTTTCTCTTTTACTGCAAGGACCGAAGACGCATGACTCATTAGTTGAATTTGCTTGGTGCTCGATTCTTTAGCACGGCAATATTTCACGGCCTGCTCTAAATTTAGATCCGATTCTATCAAAAGTTTTTCTTTGACCGCCACATCATTTATGCCAATAATTAAAAGGTCTCGAATTAAATTTTCTTCCTGCGTTTCGAAATCGCAATCTTTAGCCAAAACCTTTAAATTCGTCACGAAAGAATCAACACTTTCGTTTTCCCCCTGAACGCAATTGAAAAATTTGTACCTGGCTATAACTGTATTTTTCTTCGGTGCGAAATAATTATCAAAACTGTTTAGTACAGTGTCGTATTTCTCAGAGTCCGCGGAGCTTAATCCAAAGCTATTAAAAATATCTAAACAGTCTTCGCCCATACATGTTAGCAACAATGCTACTTTTAACTTATCCGCCTTATTTGTTTTTTCTGTTGCCTCTAGATAAAAACTAAATCTCTGTTTGAACTTTTTCCAATTTTCTGGAACGTTACCTTCCAAGCATAATGTTGTAGGCGATTTGGCTTCCATCTCGAAATAAGAAAATTCTACTTACAGTTTTGCAAGGTCCAAATCAAGATTTGTTGAGCGCACTTAACAGGTTGTTATCAATTTCCACTTTGTTGTTCCGTGAGCTGCCACCATGTTATATAGTTAGAAAACATCCAGGGTTGGGTTCTTCAACGTGTGTGGAATGATAATACCAAAATAAGGAGGACAAAGTAATATGAACGTCTAACTGTTTTATTCACACTCCATGGACTGACTTTCCCAGCCAAAGCATTGGCAACCGCGCATGCGCTACAAGTCTATGCTCATTAGTATACAATATGTTACAATGGTAATCTGCAATTCAGCATCACATTGATACTTTATATCTTTCCTGAACTTAATAACTGATAACAGTAGGTAATATGTTTAAAGAACCTTGCATTTACCTTACATACAACCACTGCTTAAAATCTTACAATTTATTCAAGTGATTTCCTGCTACCTTAGTCTCTTCAGTAACTAATAAATAATCATCAAAGTTGAAATTGAGGAGCCAAATTCAAACGTTAGATAACCGCCAAAGTTTTGATTACCATAACACACCAAAGCGTAACTTCTCGAAATAAGTTCTGTCGTCGAAATTTGACAAATAAATATGCAACAATTAAGAGCTCGAAGGTTCGAATGAAATATTTATTTAAGTTAGCTATCTATATCCCCAGAACCAATATATTTCTTGATGATCAATCAATCTTTTAACAAAACAATCTTTTTAATATTAGGTAAAAACGGCAAGTTAATATTGAGGATGGAATGCTGAAGCAGAGGCGCTTAGCTGTTTACTGACATGCTCATTACCAACATGCCGATTCTTCCTTGTGATTCACAAAAAGTTTGAAAAATTGAAATGCTTAAATTGTTTAAAATAGATTCATACTTATGTGGAATAAAACAGAACACTGTTCTCACAACACTGGAATCGAGCCGGGAATACAAACAGTTTTGTTTCTTGAACATTACAGTTGCAGTTAATCGTAAATGTGTTATGGTTTTTCAAAAAGTTTACATTGGCTCAACTGTTAGATTTTGCTGTTTTGCTAGAGAGTTTTCAAACATGAAACTAGAGTGTATCCCAATGGTTAAAGAAAGACTCGGTTTCGGAGCTCAAAATTGCATTTTAGAACTTCAATTTCAAGTAATTTTTGATGTAACGTCAGCGTCACAAACAACCTTATCAAAGGAAGACATTTTTCAAGAACTTAGCGAAGGAGGGCATAGGGACTTAGAAGAGAGATGGGGTCTTCTGGAAAAATCGTTAACAATTTATGAAAAAAAAAAAAAACGTTATTTTTAAAACTGCTTTCAGCTACTGCTTTTGAAAGCTTTAAAGACGATCATACTCGCTTAAAGCATATCACTAAAAATGTTTTTTTTTTTTTTTTTTTTTTTTTTTTTTTTTTTAAAGGAGAGGGAAAAATAAAGATTACAAAAAGAGAGAAAAATTTTAATGGCTTATGTTGCACTTCTCTCATACTTCAGAAGGGTTCCTGGATTCTTGTGACACATTGCTGAAAGTTTTTCTCTTGATATAGCATGAAAATTGTAAATAGCCCCGTAGCTTTAAACTCATGAAATGCTCTCTTGCTTAATCCACTTATACTCTGCTGTGGGCAGGTAAAGGGCAATAACTGCAAATATTTCTCTTTTTTTGCTATGTTGCACGTTAGCATTTTTGTACAAGTATGCTCATTTCTTTTCCGCTGAAAAAAAGGAGCGAAAAAAGTCACACGTTTCTTCTAATATATCTAAAATTTATTTCTGCAGATACTGCCGTTTACCTGCCCACGGCAAGCCTTCAAAACCCTCCGGGTTATAAAAGTACATTCAGACAAGTTTCATCCATATTGGTAATTTTCAATCTAGAATAGCTACAATCGGGTTGAGGCAGATGTCCTCAGTCCTTTTAGGATTATCTTCGCACCGAAGATTACCTTTACACTGATAGTTAAAATTAGTTTACCATACCAGCGAGAGTTCGCAATCATGGTGCAGCTCATCTGTAAAGGCAATGTAGAAGCTTTGGAAAACTGAAGTTTAGCTCACAGTATGGAGGTAATCTTAGCTTCAATGAGAGGCAGGGTCAATCCTAGGTATCGGCCGCCCGAGTGCACAGACCAAATGTGCCACCCCTCAAGAGTAATTTGCATATTTTGACCAATAATTAATGTCGTTATCCATCTTTCTTCCAATTTCTGTACCAAGTTCTGGTTGAAAAAAAAAAAAAAAAAAAAAAAAAAGATGACGGATGAATTTATGAAAAGTAAGAAAAGTTTAGTACTAGGGGAATACCTTAGGCACAATGTCTATCTTTGAAGAAAGTAATAAATGCCAAAAGTTACTAGTCTCCCCCAGAAAAATTTTGAAATTGTCGTATGAACAAAATGTAATCAATTTTTGATTGTGTGAGGCGAAAAGAGTAGGGGGATATTCAAGGTCCAAGGAGAAATTTTCAAAATTGACGTCAAAAATCTCAATTTTGGGAACTTTTTCGAAACTTTAGAGAAAAGTAATGTTAGGGTCTTATCCTGAAATTCTTCCAAACTTGAAGTCAATTTAAAGCTTTTTTTTTGTGTTAGAAATGATCATGGCTCATCCATGTTTCGAAACTGAAGTTTTAAACATGCAATTTTTGGGTTATCTTTGTAAACCTTACTGGAGTGGGGGCTTCGGTCATCTCCTAACGTAAGTTTTCGAAATTGAAGTCTAAAACGCAAATTTTGACTGTCTTTGGCGATAGTAGGGGATCCGGCTCCTTTCTTCCGGAAATTTCTTCGCACTAGTTTCAAAAACTTATTTTTGGCTATATTGGATAACGATAAGAGGAAACGCGCGGGGAAAATTCCAAACGAAATATTTTTTTGGAACTTAAACTAATTTTCGCCTATTTTTGGGAAGAGAGCGTTCGGAGTCTCTTCCAGGCAAATATTTCTAAAAGCATAATTTTATACTATCTTTGGTGGAGTTAAGGAAACTGGGAGGCGTCGGTGAATTTTTCTGGATATTTTTCAACATTAGTATCTGAAAAATACAGTTATAGACTAATTTTGGTGACCTTAAGGGGATTCACTAACGTCGAAAAAAGTTGCATAAGGCAGATTGTTCTCCTTTGGAAACTTTTAGCAATTGAAGCCCCAAAATCGTACTTTAGCATTGTTTGATAACGATAGGAAAAAAGAGCAGGTTTGACGGTGTTCGGTGTAACTTCACGAATTGTTTTTTGAAATTGAAGTCAATTTGAGGCAAGTTTTGTGAAGGAAGGGTTTGGTGGCTTCATAGGACCGTCTAAAAACGAAACCTTAAGTCATTATTAATTGCGTTGGAGAGAAGGGTGATCCGGAGACCATTCCCCGAAAGTTCTTCGAAACTGATGTTCGAAAACCGGAATTTATTGGCTGCTTTTGAAGACGTTAGGTGAGCGGGGGTGGAATTAGGAACCTCTTGCTAATGAAAGAGACTAATTCAGGCAATCATTATTGATAGTTATGTTAGAGAATGAGCTCCGGGGCCTTCTGCTAAATTTTTGAAATTTAAGTCCTGAAAATACTTTAAATCAATCTTTGATGATGTTAGGAGAAGGATCAGGGTTTGGAAGCTGTTCCCAGAAAACGCATTTTTGGAATTTGGAGCCTTTAGGGACTTCAGACATGGAAGCAAGTAAATTGTCTGAAATTGAAATTTAAGCTTCCTTTTGTCCCTTTAGAGACGGGCGGGATCACGGCCTCCTTTTAAACCTACATTTTGGATCCACACTTAACTTCGCTATCCGAGGTACGGGCTCTGCCCTCCCATCTAATCGGAAACTGGCAGTTCATTCATGACTTTAATTAGCTGAAGAAAAATTATAGTGAATAGGGAGAATTACAAAATGTTCGTTATTCATACGTATTTGACTTTCAGGGCAGTCGCAACTGTCTATTCTCTTTCCCTTTATCCGCCGTAGTTGAACACAGAATTTATTGTTTGAAGTGCTTGCGAATGTATCTTATCAAAATAGTTTTTTTTTACTAAAATATGTCTTCATTGTTTAGGACCTATAGAAGCTTGGGGGAAGGGGGGGAGGATGACTATTCCCTTCATTGCTCTTCCCCTGATTCCATGACCGATTTTCAGCCCTGCCACAAATTTTGAAATCAAATGAAGCATGCGTGCAAAGACTAGATATTAATGGACAATGTGGACTAACTCACATGTCCTCTAACATTCTACTTTTTCGTAAACTTTACTATGCTATCGGGAATTTGAGAGTTACTTTGATTTTTCAATAAAAATTTGAAATTCAGCCAGCGGCCGCCCCTTGCTTTGGCCGCCCGTGTGCGGTGCACGCGCAGCACACCTGCTAGGATCGGCCGTAATGAAAGAACATATGCCTCTAGCTTGGCTGTGGCTAGACCGTTCGGCCGATTTTCATGAAATTTAGCACAGAATTGGATTATAGCATGGGGTTGTGCACCTCGAAGCGATTTTTCGAATATTCGATTTTTTTCTTTTTCTATTCCAATTTTAAGAAAATTTTACCAAGCAAATCATCACAACGTGAACGAATAAATTACGAAATTATCATAACATGGAACCGTAACATGGGCAAGCAAATGAAGCAAGCAAACTGGCGAGAAATTCGTCATCCATTATTTGTAAATATACAGGCGAACCAAATGACCTTTTAACTTTCAACTACGGGCAAAGCCGTGCGGGTACCACTAGTATATAAATAAATAAATAAATAAATAAAAATAAAATCGTTTAACTTTCCCCCGTTGCCAAAAAATAATTTCAAAGATGAATAAATAAACTTTAAAAAATAAATAAATAATAGTAAAATGTCATCTTAAAGAAATAATTTTCATTTTCGAAAAAAAAAAAAAAAAAAAAAAAAAACGTCTGCGTATATCTTTATGCAAAAACATACAGGACTTCAAATTTCTTCGCCAAACACTGAATACATAAATTAACTTTAGCGTGAAAATAAAAACAAACCATATCAATAATAATTATTTTAAAGTAAAAACCATGGCTGCGGAGTCGGAGTAGGAGTCAGTCTCATTTTGGAGGAGAGGAAGAATTAGATTCGCGAGTCGAAGGTTTTTAATTCAGAGTCAGAGTCGGAATCAGTCATTTCCTCTTAAATTCCGCAACTCTGCAAATGTTTGCGGAGTCGGAGTCGAACTTATTTTGAAACAAAGGAGTCGGAGTCGAAGAGCTAAATTTCCAATAGTCGGAGTCAGTTATGTTCCCCTCTGTGTCTTATTTTTTGCCAAAGCTACGGAGTCAGAGTCGGAGTCGTTGAGTCGGATTCGGAGTCGACTCATAAAATTCTAGGAGTCGGGAGTTGGTCATCAAGAGTATTTTCCTGCAAAATTTGTTGGAAGTAAATCCGCCTTTAAGTTTGGAATCTATATAACTGTTCACGGAAAATTGTTCAAATCAAAAAGATATTTTCTTATAAATGTTCTTCATCAAAAGCTTTTTCCGATTAAGTTTTTTGAAGCGAATTCGCGTTCAAGTTCACTATTGCCTTGAATTTCCCCGTGGGCACTAATGCTAAGTTTTCAAGCTCAAAATTATTAATGTTAAGTCTCAAAATTAACCTTAGTAAAATAAAAACTACGTCGAATTCCTTTATTTCAACGCAAAAGGTAACTATTGATATGGATGAATTAGTTACAGAGTGTCGATAAGTAGGTAGGAGATATAGTGGAAGAAATTACCAACAGAGAGTTTAAGTATTTTGCAGCGCATTCGGAAGAAATATTATAAATTGACCTCCCAATTCGTTTCGGATAAAAAGTTTTTGACTAGTGTATTTTGCTTACATTAACTTCTGTTTCAGAATCTTGGATGTTTACAAGCAAAGCTAAGTGAAAGCTTCAAACAACCTAGAGAATCATGGAGAGATGTATAACTCCAACCAAAGTGCTATACCAGGGGTGCCCATCCCTCCCCCCAAGCTCAATGGCGCAAATACCCCCCCCCCCCAAATCTTCTCGCTTTCGAATCGCGTTAAACATAACAGTTATTAGAGTATCTAATTTCCAGTCAAATTCATGGGGGGGGGGGGGGAGGTGCACTAACAAATACCATTTGAACTGAAATATTGTTTTATTGTTCCTCCTCGCCTTCCCAAAATTTATAGCGTCGACCTTGAGTAAACAAGTTTTGGAGCCCCGGAGTTTTGCTACACATTATTTATTATTATTTTTTTCAAACGTATGAGTAATTACAGGGAGAGTGGGTTCAACTTTCTGGTTTGGGGTGGAGTTATTACTAGATGTATACAATACGAACCTTGAAACGGAAATATAATAGCCATTTAGCTAGGGGGTCCGGGGGTTTCTTCCCTGGAAATGTTTCGAAATTGTAGTTTTAAAACCATAGTTTTAGACAATCTCTGGTGATGTTATGATGTTAGGGGGATAAAAGGTTCGGTGGCCCCTTTCCGGTAATTTTTCAATATTGAAACTTCAGAAACACAATTGTAGATAGTCTACTGTTGTATTAGGAAGAAGGGACGGGTTCAGTGGCTCTCCTCCGATAGGTTTTTAAAATTGTAGTTCTAAAAACGCAATTTTAGAATACTGAGGTAATGTTAGGGAAAAGGGAGATTCGGGAGCTCGCCCTAGGAAAATTTTCGCGATTAAAGTCTTAAAAACGCTATTTTAGGCTATGTATGGTAGGGGGACAGGCAGGTTTCAGAAATTGATCCTCTAAAATTGCAATTGTTGCAATTGTAGCCTACCTTTGTGACGTTAAGAATTTTCCTAAGCTCTCCCGGTATTTTCTCGAAATTGAAGCCTTGAAAATCAATTTTAAGACGATCTTTAATACTGTTGACGAGAGTGGGGGAAGGGAGAAGGGCGCTTCACTTAATTTTTCGAGCTTTTGTAGCTTTAAAAACGCAGTTTTGATAGATCTTGATAATGTTAGTGGAAGGTAAATTTCGGTGTCATTCCCCCAGCAGTTTTTCGAAATTGATACTCCAAAAACGAAATTTCAGGATTGCCTTTGATTTTTTTAAGGAGAGAGGGGGGAATCAGGGACTCTCTCCTATAATTTTTTCAAAATTGCAGTTCTGGAAACGCAGTTTTAGGTTACTCTTGATGATAAAGAGGGTATATTCAGTAAGTTACCGCCCTATAGCAGGGCTAAGGCAGAAATACATGAAATACACCGCCAACTCAGTCAATTGTTGCATAGCCAAAAGAGATGGATCACACACTGATACTCTGTGACAGATATTTTTCAGAAATCCTCAAAAATGGATTCAGCTATTCAGCACACATCGAAAATCAGAATTCAAGAATTTTAACGAATCAAATATTCTTCAATGTATATCAGATATAGGAGAAAGTAAAAATGATTTACGAAAAATAATTAAAACACATTAAGAACAGACTGTTCTGCCTCCATCAACGAAAACCAACATCACTGAAAATTTTAACAAAAAGCAAAAAAGCATCTAATGATAAATTGAAACAATCAGTTTAAAAATGGTAGAGAAGATGATAGTAAAGTGAAATGAAAAATTCTACATAAACTTAAGCTAGTTTATGAAGAAAATTTAGAAATTATCGATTGGAGGGATTAAAAATATGTTTTTCGCAAACTTCAACTAGTTCTTAACGATTGTCAAGGTGCAAATGAATCAATGAAAGACTAGAGCACAGTGGGCAGAATTATTACAAACAATGAATAAAGGAGAGGGAAAACCTTTTTATTTTAGTCATTTTTGATCTCTCTTCCTCTCATCACTGTTACACGTATTCATCATGCAGAATTGTGCTACCCTTCCAGAAAATTTATAATAAATTAAAAAGAAAGTAAGTCGTCTGATCCAGCTTTGAAACGGACACCAACTTCATCGCGTCTCTGATGTTCCCTTTATTGAATAAAATAATAGTTTAAAAAACTAAAAAAACACGCTTTTGTAGCAAAAATGAACTAAAAAGTGAAAAATAATCTTTGGATGATAGTAGTTGAGGTGCTGTCGTGGGGTGCTGTCTATGTATATTTTTGCATAGACAACAAATGGAAGAAGTTCAAGACAACTGATAAGAAGCCCTCCACGCTTTTTTGTATTACATTAAAACTAAGTGATTGGTCAACTACTATCATCCAAAGATTATTTTTCACTTTTTAGTTCATTTTTGCTACGAAAGCGTGTTTTTTTAGTTTTTTAAACTATTATTTTATTTTTCTGTTTTTTAGTCTTATGTTGGAGAATTATCAGGCGACGAAATTATTTATAAAACGAGTGCGAGGTAATATCTTAAAGTTAAGACAAGAGCACCGCGATGGGAAGCTACTGTGAGTCATCGATGTATGTTTGCGGAAATCATATTTATATTACTTTGAAAATTTGAGATGCATTTGAATAAAAGTTTTGTTCAACAATGGTCTGATCAGCAATGAATTTCCAGTTGAAGGCTCACCTAAATTTTGGCATGAAATTAGTTAAAAACAGTTATATTTCATGTTCTAATTACCTTGGAACATTGGAACAAATTTTGTCTGATGCAGAAAAATTAAAAGTTTTTGTAGATATTTTTTTTAATAATTTTTGCGATCATTTTTTAATGTATTTTTAAAATTTTTTCCTTTTTCACATTGTTGGATTTATGCCAAAATATTGATTAAAATTGGAGGAAACTAACAATTAAAAGAGTTAATTAATTAATTTGATTATAGAATATTGCATTGTCATTGGGTCTGAGGTCGCGTGCCAAATTTCAAAAGAATCCGATCGCAGGAAGTGGGCGAAATTTGAGCTGCAAGATTCCGTTACAAGATACATACACACATACATATATACATATATACAAACATACAGGTGAAGCTAATAAAAGCGTGTTAAAAAGAGACACGGTCATGAAATTTTGGAAATAGTATGTGGAAAAAAGTATTATTTATGCATCCGTTTCTTGTTGAATAAGTTTAAATGTTTTTCATTCCAAAAATCAAAAATTTTATGTTCTAAAGAAACATAAAACTTCTAGAAAAAAGTTCCCCCCCAAAAATTTTGATGGCGCAGCTTGCACCATAATCCCCCCCCCCCCCTGTGGGCACCCCGGCTGCTAGACCACAATGTCGTTGGGGAGAAGAGATTGTCTAGTTTTCATAGAGCAGATTGTAGAAGAATTCAAGAAAGCTGCGCAATTTGGAGTCGTTTAGCGGAGGTCTTCACCTTCCAATGGATGAACAAGGACCTACTTATGTATAAACGGCATTTGAGCTAATTGACAAGGATATTTTGTTATAAAATCAGTTGCACAATATTCACTAGTATAGTGAGTGGATTAAAATTCTGGGGAGTCTCAGCAACCAGTTAATCGTGATTGGCTGCCATTTATGGGGGGTCAGGAAGTGGCAATAGACCAAGGACGGATACAAGGGAGGGGCGATGGGGGCGATCGCCCCCTCCTTGAGCCGAGAGACAGGAAATTTCTTCATGTATATTTTCAATACTATAGTTTCAAAACCGCAATTTTTCATAATATTCGATAGTTTTAGAAGAAAGGGAGCTCTTTCCCGGAATCTTCCGGAATTGAAGTCTTTAAAATGCAATCGTACTACATCTCTTTTAACTCTGGGGATAGAGACCAGTACTTTCTATAGGAAATTTTTCGAAATTGAAGTACCAAAATCTCAATTTTAGACGATCTTAGATAATATTAGAGATAGGTAAGCGAGGGGTTCAGTACATTTTTAGAAATTGAAGTTCCAAAGGATAAAGAGTAAAAAGCAATCGCCCCCTCCTTGAATATTTTCTGGATCCGCCTTTGCAATAGACCCCTATCTTAAAAAAATAAATGTGTTTTCATTTATGTGGTCGTGATTTTTACTGTTTTTAAATATAAATGCATTGAGTATTTTTTCCTTTTGACCCCCCCCCCCCTTCGAAAATTTTGAAATGATGGGCCTGGTTCTTAGCTAGCAGCTACAGTGCCCCGATCTAAAAAACTATTTTTTCCTGTGTTTCTCCCTCCTCCCCGACCTTAAAATTTTGGTATGGCTGAAGTTCTCAATTTGCCGATTGGAACTCTAAATTTTTCCGAACGATGATAATTTTGCAGAATGGAGTTAAAAGTTTTTCTGAATAGAACTCCAACTTTTGCCGAATTATGACATTTTTGTCGAATCATCAGACAAAACTTACCGAATATGCAGGGGTGCCTAAACCTCCTAAGGGCAAAGGCGCACCCCCTCAATATCGCAGAGCCCCCCCCCCAAAAAGCAAGAGCCCCCAAACGAAAAAATACCCCTCAACCCCCCTTAAAAACTTTAAAGGCGCAGTTTGTGTCATGACCCTCTCTAGGTTGGCACCCCTGGAATATGGAAATTTTTGGAAGATCACAGTGATCTCCCCTGCGACCGAAACTTACAAATTCAGCATTTTCGAATCAACAAATTAAGTCCGTTCGAAAACGGATCTTGCACTTCTCAATGAATTATAAATCGCTATCGTTCCCCAACTCAAATAAAAAAACTCTGATCTGTCAACTGAAGCACCAATTACTTCTCCCACCGGCAATCAATCATTCTTCCACGCGCAATCACGACCCTTCTGAAAAGAACTACCAGTGTTTCGAAAGGTTCTTTTTATCTCGACTGAATGCTGACCCGGGCCTAATCGGCAAAAAAGAAAT
Source organism: Uloborus diversus (assembly GCF_026930045.1). Taxonomy (NCBI): domain Eukaryota; kingdom Metazoa; phylum Arthropoda; class Arachnida; order Araneae; family Uloboridae; genus Uloborus; species Uloborus diversus. Next base: position 176,024,384 of record NC_072735.1, on the reverse strand, counting down.
AGTGTGAATTGATAGGAAAGAAATTATATCTCACTTCGCTGATAAACATTCAACAAGATTTGTGTTCCTCGATCGCAGAAAGTTGTTAGATCACAGGAAACGGACATTCGAAAAATATCGGTCGCACGTCCGCTCAGAGATTGCGTCAAAATCGTTTTCTTCTCCCGCAATTAGAAGTGAAGTGAAGTGGCCGGGACAGCCGTCTATGCGTAATGCTCGTGGAATTTGATCTTGTCAATAAATATTTAACAATCGAGTGATGTAATTAAATGGATGCATTTCAATTAAAATTCTTTTGCATTTTTGTTCAAACCTTTTAGTAATATTCGAAGCGTGTTACAAAATGTGGTTCAGTGATGGATAATCGGATATATAACAAGGATCTTTGAAGTAAGTTTTTTAAAAAAAATTTTAAACTTTCATTCCATAACTTTCTTTCATCAATTGCATTTTTAACCAACTGAAGCACAAAAATTAGTTTGAATTTTGAGGACTTGAATTCAAATTATGTTTTTCGCAATCACGAATTGCGATAGAACCCTACTCGTTGGGTTTCTTGTTTCTACTAATAACTTTTATCGATTACTGAATTCAAGACGTCAAAACTCAAATGAATGCCAAAGGCAGGATGCTGGATACAGTTTTCGCGTAAAAAGGATTGTGTAAAGTCGAGAAGATCGTTTATAAATATTCGATTCCGAGGCACATGGTCGCCTGCATTATAAGAATAGAAAAATAACATCGAAGGACCGACGTCATTCAACGGTCAAGTGAAAACAATAAGCAATTCGTGGTTGCTCAACAAGATTTCAGATAATAGGTGCAAATCATTTGAAATGTATGCTCAAGACGTTTATCAGTTGAGGGATCAGACATTTTTGGTGCTAATTGCCCCTCCCCACCTCATTTGGATTTAAGAAACACGATGTAATTATGCATTTTTATATATACTTTAGTGTTTGTCCTGTAAAATGTATTAAATATGTAAAATCTATGGCAGGGGTGCCCATCCCCCCTAAGAGCAAGGGCGCACCTCCCTAAATATCGCAAAGACCCTCCCAAAAGCAAGAGACCCCCCTAAAATGAGAAAAATACCCCTCAAAACACCCCCGTAAAAATGTCAATGGCGCAGTATGCGCCATGACCCCCCCCCCCCCCTCTAGGTAGGCACCCCTGTCTGTGGGTATATATATGGTAGGATTCAAAAGAAATGGGCCTTTGTTTAAAAAGACGGATTTATTGAGCTGATCGGTACAACTGACTAATAGTTTTTAAAAAAAGCACCTCTTGCAACAATGCACTTCTGTAGGCGGTTTTTCCAGGACTCAAAGGCATCCCTGAAGTCCTGTTCCGGGATATCTGCAAGAGCTGCCTTGACACGTGCTTGAATGTCCTCGATGGAATCAAGCGTTTTTTTTTCAGCGCTGTTTTTAATAGAGGAAACAAGAAGAAGTCAGGAGGCGACAAGCCCGGACTGTATGAAGTCTGGGGCAACAAGGAAACGTTGACTCAGACCTTCTTCAGTCAGAACTCCTGGCAAAAGTTTCGCTCAGCAGTTCTCATGTGCAATTCTCATTGCCTTCAATTCATGAGTCGAACCGAATCATGCTGTGGACACTCTCTGGTTCCAACAAACTGGTACATAAATTCACTTTATCTATCAGTTTGTTGGAACTCTCAGCTGCAATGAGGTGACATCTACCTTCAGCTCGGTTATTCACAATTCCTGACTGAGTAGTTCTAATAAGAACGAAACTTTAGTCTCTGGATGTGATAACCGGGCTGTCTGGTATATTGCATGTAGTTCTGCCTTAGTCCTGGCTTAGAGGCGGTAACGTACTGCAAAAAATAGTCTTGGTTTCTGAAATTCACTTCTACATTTTGGTCCAGTTCCTTCAACTGAAGAAAACCAACCTAGAATCCAAACATTTGAAAGCTAACTTCTTAGCAAACTTGCGTTACATAAGTGCGTTTTTTTTTCAGCGCAAGGTAAACGCACCAGTAGTGGCCAGTGCTTCAGTATAGCAAGGGCGGATCCAGAAATTCTTTAATGGAGGGGCGATTGGTTCGAATTACTTACCCCTTACTACGTATCCTGAGTTACACATCGCAACACAAATGTAATATCTATATTTGTGTGAGTACGTGTGGGTGTTTAAATATAAACCCCTGAATCTTCATTATCCTATCATCGCTATAAAGATCGTGTAGAACAGCTGCTTTTGGAGCTTCAATTTCGAAAACATTTCAGGAAAGGGTGTCCAAAGCCCCTTTTCCCCCAATTTCATCAAAGGTCGTTGAAAATCGCCCTTTTTTGGATCTACAATGTCGGGGAAAAAAAAAACTCTGGTAGAAACAACACTTTCTCCTGTATGTAGTAAAGGATGACCTACGAAGGCGATTTTAAGACTTCCAATTCCGAAAAAGTTCGGAAGAGAGCCCCTGCACTCTTTTTCCGCTAACATCATCGAAGATAATCTAAAATTGCGTTCTTTGAAATTCAAAATCGAATTATTGTTGCTGGAAAGTCCCTGATCCTATCCCTTCTTCCTATGATACCAATGACGGCCTATTATCATGTTTTTAATTTTAAAAGTTATCCGTGAGGGACTCAAAGTACCCTTTTAAACCTTCATTAAATATCGCCCTAAAATGTTTTTCTTTTTGGAAAATAGCAGAGTTAAGAGTTTTTTTTTTTTTTTTTGAACAATTACGATTGCTTATTGCTTTCATTTGACTGTTTTTGACGTCCTATCATTTTATTTTCCTACCGCCACCCTCCGCACCATCACCGTCGACCGGCTCCTCACGATGCTGCTCCTATAGCGAAAGCCGTCTCCGGGTTGCATCCATGTCCTACACACACGCGCATACACACACAACTACACACACACAAACACATACACACATACACCTACACACACATACACCTATACACACATACACAAACACACACACACACAAACACACACACATATACACACAACTATTTACACATTCATGCATGCACACAGACACAAACACATATGCCTACACACACATACACATACTCCACACACAAACACACACTCCTACATACACACACTCATGATTGCGAAAAACATAATTTGAATTCAAGATGTCAAAATTCAAATTAATTTTTCTCTTTTTTTAAATTTTTATTTTATATCTCGGCTGAAGGGAGGGGGGTGATCGCCCCCTCCCCACTTCCTTGTATCCGTCCTTGTTCAGCAGTGGTCACTTCAAGGTTACTTATGTATTTTGAAGAAAGAAATGAACAATAATAATGCGAATAATATACTTGTACTTAATGTAACTGTCAAATTGAATCATTTTTATTCATCAGTTATTTGAATTTAAAGTAAGTAATGTAAATTCTTCGGATGGGAGAATGTCAGATGGTTACTACTGAAATTTTCAGATTTTGGAGTGGCCACTACTTTACCAAAGTTGAGGGTTGGGAAAAAATGGATAAGAAATTGAACAAATTGAAATTCTGGCAATTATAGAAATTGGGACGATTAAGGAAGAGTTGGGCTGGAATACGCTCATTGAGTTTCAAGAGAAGTAATTAATATGGTAGACCCACAGTTTAAAAATATACTTCATTGTGGCTACTACTAGTGCATTTTAAACCTTGAAATGGCCACTACTGAAGCACTGACCACCACTGGTGTGTTTAGCCGACTTTCATCGACGAGAGAAATAATATTCATAATTTAGTTAGAGCAATTTTTCAATATCATTTCTGTGTTATAACTTTATTTTTGTGATAATACCAAAAACAGGTATTATTCTTCTCTGCACAGATGAGATGTTCGAGTAAATACAAATTAATAATATTTTTATTTTCATTTTTAAAAGTTAGAGAACATTTTGATTGATGTGACCAACATAACAGATTTGCAACCCTCAAAATTTTGTTTTGAATTCATTAACATAATTCTCTAAAACTAAAACAAAAAACTTTTTTTTCTTTCTCCTGATAGTATCTATGTGAAAGGTTGTTGTAACATTATTAGTTGGAAATTTAACATATATTTTAAATAATATTGCAAAAGATAGTTACAGGTAAGCTTTATTAAAATACTATCATAACGTGACTAACATAACATGTGAGTACACATTTTACTTTAAATGCATTATAGGTAATATTAATAGAAATGAATGTAAATAAGATTTTATTGAAAGAAAACACACAGGTTCTCTTGTAAACAAAACTTCCAGTTCAATTTTGTAATTGAAACGATAATGCCCTCGAGAATTTATAGTTGGTTGGGACAAGACTTTCGAAATTTGAGCTCATTAAATCCAACATTTGTCCTCATTTGTGGGAAACACAAAGGTTGCTTCGGTGCTTTTTTTCATGAAGAGAACTTCATAATCATTATCATTCATGTTTAAAGTCTGTCCGACGTATTTAGCTTTTTTAGACTTGGAAGAGGCGAATTCCACCACAAAATAAATCACCCACTGTCAGTTTCTGTATCTCGAAGCAGTAGGGGAGAATCTACTTCAAAATCATCGACAGCTTCATCTACCAATTTCTTTCAAAACAACCTCTTTTCTGCTAATGTCATCCCCTGTATTTTGCAATAAACTAATTTTGAACTTTCCCATATTTACGACACAGCGGGAGGACTGAATGCCCTCTACAGGATTCACATTTTCAAATAATACTTCTAACTCTTTCTTCTTTTCAGCCATGTTAGCAATTTATCTTCGATTCTTGTTTTTTAATTCCAGAAAGAACTCCTTTGCATTACTTACCACAGCTTGCCCACGTAAAACTCTGCTCCACACATTGTGCTTTATAACGGCACCTACTCCATCATGTGGGCCCTTTCCGTGATACGATTCTGTAAAATTCCAAGACCTGTAGATACTGTAGGAAGTTCAAGTCATCATGGAATATCTGTTTTTAAATTGAGCAGCAGCTCCATCTGTCCATAGGAACACTGATTGCACAGTAATCCGGGACACTTCTGCAAAGTCATTTAAAATTCTTTCGTTGAAGATGTTCACTTCATATGCCGAGTGCCTACTTGCGTCGGAAATTACAGCGTAACATTTTGACTCCAGTTTATCATAGAAAATTTATTTAGAAAAATGTATTTAGAAAATAGATGACTGCAGTATATATAGTCACACCAATTCCTGCATTCCAGTGTGTTTGCATCACTTTATCTTAGGGCTTTATACTATAATTTTCAGCAAAAGTACTGTACAATAATTTTCAGTCTGCAGAATAATTTCGACGATGCCCAAGTTTTCTTTTTGCTTTTGAAGCTCTTCAGCCTGCCGCCAAATATTGTAAGAATGCTTTAAGATATTTTTTATCTGCTCCATCAGCATTTCTTTCAGTTCACAATAGCTAACACATAACAGTTCAAGTTTCCCGTTTTTCCACTAATGAAAAGAGGTGGTTTCATCAGCATTCATGAGGATGTTGCTGACTACAGAAATTCCTTGAATTTGGTCATGTTGCAAAGCTTGCATTTCTGCATCATACAATTTGCAGATTTTCTACTGCAAACAATCAGGTCAATCAATTCACGAAACTTCTTCGGCCCAGGGTTGAATTTGCAAGCTGTTAACAGAATACTTAAATTTTCACAATATACACAACAACAAACTCTGTGATCTTTGGTTGAAGCCAATTGCACTTCTGGGCGCAGTTCACAAAATTTTGATATTCCTACTGGGTTCCCCATGATTCTCCTTCTTATATATATCGTATACTTCTTTTAAAGTGTACTGTACATAAACAGCCGTTTCTGAACTTGTTCTCACCAGCTTCATTTCTTATATTCTTGTATTCTCGCTTTCCTGGCAGCTGTCTACAAATTTCATCACTCCTATAAAAATTCTTAACGACAATTACAGTTTCTTCTGGCAATGCACTTTTCCTTGAAATGTTATCCGAAGGTACTCCACTCGAAACTTGTAAGTGGACTGTTAGGGTTAGGAAGTGCTGAAGAAACTCTTTCTATTGCTTTTCCAATGTTTGGCGTGTAGGGAACGGTGATTTGCATGTAGTTAATAAAGCAGCCTGTTTTATTTCTTTTCGTCGTTGCCTCATATTTTTCATTCCTTTTTGAGATTCCAACCTATGCTTTTTCTGGTAACTTTTATCACATTTTCGTCTAACTCTCACAGCTATCATTCCTTTTTTTTGCCTTTTCTCTCTCTGCAATCTTCTTTTCTTCACTTTGCCTAGCACCGTACTCCCTTTTTCGTTCTGCAGCAGTTTTAGCTATATCAAGTTGTTTTTTAAAAAAATGCCTTCACAAAAATTTATTTAATGTTACATGTCATTGGGAAATTTATTTCTTTCATTAGAGGATTATTTGGAAACTATTTCTTTCATTAGAGGAAAAAATTTCAAAGAACCGGGCCCAATCTCTTTCAGAACCTTTCTTTCACCTCTTAATATATAAAAAACTGGCAGTACTATAATATTTACAAATTTAAAGTTTAATACTAAACTTAAACATTTCATACATTAAATTCTAAGAAAATTATATATTATATACATATTAGAGAAAAAAAATCCTGTCTTACAAATGAAGTTAGTTATTCTGAAGAACCATGTGGTCAAGTAGTTTTTGTTAAACACTTTAGTTCTGGTTCTGGATAATTAAGTCTGTTGCCAATCCAAAAAAACAAAATTTTATGCATAGATGGGGGGGGGGGAATACTTTTAATAAGAAGTTCAATAAATTTATATGTTCCTAAACTAAATTCAATGTTTGCTTAACATTCAGGTATTTCTTAAACAGTAATGTTATGTTAGTCACAAGTACTATGGCTACAAAAAAGAAAATTATTTGTGTACAATCTCATCGATCTAACTGTACCCATAATGTAGAAGAGATCAGGGGAAAATTGTTTTTAAATATTATTTTCAGAAGTGAATGACTAACTTCATTTATGTTTTTGTGACTAACATAACAAGTAAAACAGATTGAACACTTATAGCTTTGAAATATTAATTTTATGCCTATAACAAAAAAAGTTGTATTTTATTACAAAGAAAAAGAACCCTGCTTCAATAATAAAAAAAAATCATTATTATTTGCAGTTTTTTAAAATATATATGTATATAAAGAATTAGAAAAATGCGTGATATTTTGGAAAACTGCATATGTTATCTTTAAAGCCATTTTTTATAGGTTTGGAGTTATATTTTATGAAAACTGAAGCTGAATTATAACAATTTGAGAAATTATCTTTTAAAGGATGTGTTATGCAATATATATATATATATATATATATATATATATATATATATATATATATATATATATATATATATATATATATATATATATATATATATATATATATATATATACAGTCGACTCCCGCTACAACGCGATCCGACTTACGCGAAATGGCTATAACGCGAGTTTTTCAGGAGCAACGAATTTTAAAGCTAAAGCGAAGTTTTCGCTTTCAACACGAAAATATTTGGAAAGGAATCGTGATGCTTAGTTTCGGCTTTGTTATTGACTGCTAAACACTAATTCGTGAATGTACTTTCATCCTTTCAGCATCACTGCTGCGCAAGTTCCCACATACCGCACTATAAACATAGCATTGTTAGTACTCCTCATTTTCCATTTATTTATTCTAAATATGAAAGGTGATGAAATATTGTGGCACCCAGGCATGCTGTTCATCTAACGTTTGAAGATGGAAACAAAAAGCGAAAGTTTGCGACAATTTAAGAAAATGTAGAGATTCTTGATAAGCTTGAACAACTAGAAAGTGGGTCGAAGGTAGCACGACAATTAGGTATGGGGAGCGAATCTTCCATACGTGTAATTAAAAGTCAAGAGAAGGCAATCCGTATAAGTCCAGGGGGTCCCAGGACCATAGATGTAAATGTTATAAAAGTGAATGCAAAGCTACTGTATTTAAAAATATATTAGAATGACGATCCGACTGCGCAGGATAAATCATCATCATCAATTTTTAAGTTATAAATGTAACTCAATGTATCTACTGTACATTACTACTACAATGCAGTGCTTTATTATTACTATATACTGTACGTACCGTACTGTTTTATTTTTATGTCTCTCTCTCCCATTGATTATTGATTTTGTGCATCGTAACAGTATTTTACATTGAATAATACAACTTTTTTTAAAAATACGTTAAAAATTCAGCTGTTTATGTAGGAAACGGTAATATATAGTTAACAAATGGTCAAAAACAGTTTAAAAGGTCTTGAATGTCTAAAATTATTGGGTATGTTATTAAAAAAGCCATATACGCATCACACTTTTCCACAACGCGAAATTTCGACTTACGCGAGGAGTCTTGGAACGCATCCCTCGCGTAAGTCGCGATCCGACTGTATTGGAAGATGAAAAAATCATGTCTGGGTTGACATTTATATAATTACCCAGCACTTCGAAAAAAAAAAAAGTTTTTCAACCCCAAGCCAGAATCTTCGTACAGTTATAAAGAATAACAATTTGATTTGAAAGGTGAGATATCGCTCGATTTAATAATAAAGCTTTAGGAAACACGTTTTTTAATACTTGACCTATGATCGGGTAGTGTGCATCATTTTCCCCCATTCTCTTCATTTAAGGGCATTCATCTCGGAATCTTGTTGATAAATTTGTGATGCTGTTTTTCTTTTCACTTTTTTTTTTTCGTGTATTTTCGTCAAATATTTGAATACCCGAAAGATTAAGTGAAGATAGTAATATAACTGGAGAAAGAAATAGAGAATGATTGTTTTAAGTCGTAAATAAATGAGAGAAGAATTGGAAAAAACATTTTGTAACTTGATAATCGCAAAAAACCGCGAAACAAGCAATGACTTTAAGAGGAATAATCTTGAAAATATCGTTGTGGTAAAAGATAATGAAAATAATAGATACTCACTAACTGGAGTACACACAGGAAAAACAAAAGCAAAATAAGTGGAAAACTCAACGTTAGTCAGCTTCCAACATACTAAAAATATTTTTTTTTTTAATGAATAAACTGGCGGTACCTGCACGGCTTTGCCTGAAGTAAAAAATTAAAAGTTCATTTGGTTTGCATGTATATTTAAAATAACGGATGGTGAACTTCTCGCCAATATGCTATGTTAATTTGCTCGTCCTTGTTATGGTAATTCGCTCGGTATTACTGCAGAGGAATTAAATCCACCAATGGTGGCTTAAAATTGGAATATATAAAGAACAAAGTTGAATTTTCGAAAACATCATTTATTTTACTCGTTTTTGTAGAATGATGCTGAGAGATGTCATTTGTACTTTGTGTCATTTAAGAATAACGTCTCCGAGGCATCATTCATTTGATGTGCCGTTTTAGGATGACGTTTCCGAGACGTCCTTCATTTCACATGTCATTGTAGACTTGGACGTCTCCGAGTTACCATTCATTTCATGCGCCATTTTAGAATGACGTCTCCGACGCGTCATTCCTTTCATGAGTCATTGGAAAATCTGATATCTCGAAGCCGTCATTTATGGGCCATTGACGACTGACGTCTCCAACATATAAATAGTGCCTTTTTAAAATGACATTTCCGAACCGTCATTCATTTCATACGCCAATTTAGAACAACGTCTCAGATACGTCATTCCTTTCATGAGCCATTGTAAAATCTGATATCTCGAAGCCGTCATTCATTTTATGTGCCATTGAAGACTGACGTCTCCAACATGTAAATCGTGTCTTTTTAAAATGACATTTCCGAGCCGTCATTCATTTCATTTGCCATTGCAGACTTTAATGCCTTCAAGTCGTCATTCATTTCATGTGATAATTTAGAATGACGTCTCCGATACGTCATTCCTTTCATGAGTCATTGTAAATTTTACTAATTCCAAGTAGTGATTGCAATACTGGTATAACAAATACCGATATTTCAGAAAAATTTGCAATTTCGTAATACTGATATTTGCTGAGATAAAATACCAGTATTTTCGGTAGTAGCTGAAAATAATAAATAGCTTAAGTTTAAGTGTTTTCAATTTAACTTATTAAATATCTGCTTTTATTTTGAATGTGCATTTCTTTTTCCATGATACAGAATCAAAATCAATCTATTGATTTAACAATAGAATATCATTAAATAAAAGTAGCGGAAAGATTGCAAAATGATACATTCATTACTAGATGGTGAGATAAACCGCTTTTTGGTACCCTTATGTACATCATGTTTTTATTTTTTTCACATCTCCGATCACTCCCTTTCTCTTTTGTGAAAGTTCAAGTGTAATTTCGAATGTATTTATCCTATGAATGACTTATTCCAACCATCAATTGCAGTAATACAGTAGACACTCGTTTTACGCGGGGGTTACGTTCCACGGAAATGCCGCGTAAATCGGAATCGCGTAAATTGATAGACCTAATAGTAGTGTTAAAATAGGGGTTAGGTTCCGTAGATAAAAAAAAAAAAAACCTTCATTCTAGTGATGACTAATTGTATAATAAGTTTAATGTGTACTTATATCGATTTTTATACAAAACATGCATAAGGAAAACAAACTAATTTCGTGTTCTGTTTATAAAGAAGAGCTGACTATGATAGTCTTTTGGCAATCATTAAGAATATTTCTCTGTAATTCTTTGCAGAGCATTAACGCATCCGTGATCACTTGCGTCATTTCCATGACAGCATCTTCCTTCACTAACAAATCAAAAAGATCAGTTCTACTGTCTAGGAATGGCTCAAATTTTTCAATGTGAACGTTTTTGGTTGTGCGTCACCGACGTCGGTATCCTCGTTGGTTTTCACCACTTTTGTCAATCCTAAAAGCTCTTCTTCCAGTGAGTTCTGAACGGTGTGAGTTTAGGAACGTTACTTCTGGAAAGAGCTCTGGATCCAATTGCAGAAAATGTCTCCAGTGGCCCAAGCTCGATTATTTTAGCACGCCAAAATTCATTTGATTAAGCGTAATCTGCAGTCTTTTGGAGTTTGATTTTGAAAGAGGGGAAGATTTTATCTTTTTGCACTGCCGCATGCGCGTAAAACTGAAACTCATTCCGCGTAAAATAAAATAAAGGTGTCAAATCTTAAACCGCGCATAATCGGAGCCACGTAAAATAAACCCGCGTAAAACGAGGGTCTACTACTTTATAATACTTTATTTTTTAATATTTATCTCAACTGCACCGAATTTTGACATAACCATTTTTTGTTAGTATAAGAAATAGTACTTTCTTCTCACCCATATTGGTTTGTCGTTCTGTCTCGCCATTTAGCTTAATACTTGGAATAATAATTATGTTGAATAATAATTATAATATTTAGAAATTACATAGTGCCTTGAAAATTTTCAGAGAGGTAAGCCATAATCAACTTGAACGTATTTTCAGATATTTACATAACTATAGTTGTAACGAATTTCGAAAAGAAAACGAAAACGAATTAAAGAAATGAACAGGATAAAAATTTAGTTTAAGTTCATCGTACATTTCAATACACACACACACAAAAGGATTTATCCAAAAACAACACGCAAGAGATCGACTTATTTTAAGATAAAGGACTTCGAGGCAGTTAGGGGAGGTGTATCGCATATGATTAACAGTACCACCGACCTGCATGAATTCAGAAAGACTATTTTCTACAGCAGGAAAAGTGTACTCTGAAATGAGTTCAGGCTTAGAGACAATACAATAGATGCATAGTATTTCTTACTATTATTAATTTTTTATTTTGACATGTGTTTCTTCATTTTATATTTGTTCACAATGCGTTTTCATAAATAATGCAATTGTTGCACAAAAATGTAAATGTGACAATGCCGGTATTTTGGTATCACTTTTTAAAAAATACCGAATACTGGTATTGAAATTTTGGTTCGGTATTGCAATCCTTATTTCCAAGTCATCATTCAACTCAGAGATGTCATTGTATGGTCAAAGAGTTGAAGCAATACTTTTAAAAAATATTAAATGCAACCCATTTACAGGGTACAAGAAGTTCCGCACCCCCCTGAATGGAATAAATAAATAATTTTTCCTTTACTTTTTCTGGAGAACAATTAAGAAGATTTCAGACGTTACACTAAAAAAAATCTACAGTATGAATGTAATGTGTCAAGGACTTTTCGAGTTGGCAGAAGGCACCGCATTAGTAACAGAAGCGGTCTACTTTGGACTAAAGGATCTAGTATCAAAACTTCAGAAATAAATACTGCCATGTGCAGGTAAACGGTAGTATCTGCAGAAATGAGTTTTTGAGACATTTGAAGAAACGCGTTTTGGATTCAATACTAATAATAGGGAAATGCGGAATAAGACATCTTTTTCGCGCCTTTTTTTTCAGCGGAACCAAATAAGGGAGCTTGTATAATAAAGATAACGTACAATAGATGACAAAAAAAAAAAAAAAAAAAATGAATTTTGACATTTTGAATATAAATTATGTTTTTCGCAATCACGAGTGTGTGTGTATGTAGGCATGTGTGTTTGTGTCTAGGCATGAGTGTATTGGTAGTTGTGTGTATGTGTGCTTGTGTGTGTGGGGGGGGGTATCTGTGGGCGTGTGTATGTGTAGGTGTCTGTATGTATGCGTGTGTGTATGTACTTCTGTGTGTGTGTAGGTGTATGTATATATATATATATGTGTGTGTGTAGGTGTATGTATATATATATGAGTGTGTGTGTAGGTGTGTGTATGTATGCGTGTGTGTGTAGGATATGGACGCAACCTCGAGACGGCTTTCGCTAGAGGAGCAGCATCGTGTGGAGCTGGTCGACGGTGATGCTGCAGAGGGTGCTGGGGGGAAAATAAAATCATAGGAACGCCAAAAACAGTCAAATGAAAGCAATAAGCAATCGTGATTGCTCAAAAAAAAAATTGAGAAATCCGCAGTTGCTGCCTTTTACCTGCACAGGGCAGAATAATACTTCAACTATTTTTTAAAATAATAATAATATATTTTGTTTAATAATTTACAGCACCCTCGGTATAAAATCATGATAGTTTTGAACGACTTGCCATGAATTAAAAAATATAGAAAGCATTGCTTACAAAGACGGTAAACACATTGACAATTGGATGCTTCACTTGCCAAATCGATTAACTCCAGAAAACAAAAAGTGGAGAGATGAAGAAGATAGTAGGTATCCATCCATAGGAGTGATTTCCATCACTACCCATCCATTTGATGGAGTGATTTCCATCACCATCCATCCATCACTATCCATTCCATCCATAGGAGTGAATGGGCCCTCGTGTTACATTTTCTGCCATCGCAGGATCAGAAATGTACTGAACCAAAAGTTTAATATAAATTCACATTCTAAGCATTGGTTGAGCACTATTAAAGCAGAAATAAGGATTTTTTTAAAAAGTGAAGTTAATCAATTTGGCAACTGAGGCATCCAATTATATCGTCTCATTTCATAATGGATTTCAGTACTTGTTGGATTGTGAAAAAAAAAAAACGAGCTGATGTGCGCATCACATGACTTCCTTTTACTCCAATTTAATGTCATTTCCTGATTACTGGCATTTTTAATGCTATTCAATAGTCTGCTCTCTAAATATCACCAACAGCGGTCAAATTGAAACAGATTAAAAAAAAAAAACGCCAAATTTGTCGTTGAGTTGGCGACAAAACTTGGCGAGCAAAAGGCGATATATTGCCAAGTGTCCGCTAAATTATAACACCACTTGAGTTTACATCGAAATTAACAATGATTTTCCCCCCAAAAGGGGGCAAAAGACCCCTTTAGAAACACCCGAATACAATCAAAAGGGGAGGTGCACAACTAGACCCTACTAGGAGTCTACGTACCGAATTTCAACTTTCTAAGACATACCGTTCTTGAGTTATGCGACATAAATACGTACATACATACATACGTACATACGGACGTCACGAGAAAATTCGTTGTAATTAACTTGGGCATCGTCATTATGGATATTTCGCGTGTCTCTACGTTCTTAGACACTTATCCACGTGTGGTCGAGTGGAAAAAAAAAAACTGAACATTCATTCGGGGGTGAGCAAAATGGAAATTAAGATCGATTTTTGAGTGAATTTTTTTTTCGCGAACACAAATACTTCCTTTTTTGTAAAAGGAAATAATAATTTTAAAAAAAATCATTCGTTTCTGAACAATGTTTTAATGAACAAAATCTAATGTTTGAGTTGTAAATAACCGACTACATTTTCCCCCCTCTAGTTGCGGCTTTTGACAGCCGCCCAGGAATGGAAGATCGCAAAGTCTCATTGCCCCTGATGGTACGCAGCAGTGAAGACCTACAATTCGTCGAAGAGGACAACGATACTGCATCAGACACCGAGGCATCGACGAGCCTGATGCAGGTAACATGAAAGTTGTATGCAGTGATGCAGTCATTTGGGGGTAAATTTGAGCCATCTGAGTTAACCTAACAGTTTCCTATTTTTCGATATCTTTCGTTTCAAAAGAAACTGTAGATGGCCTAATGCTGTGCACTCTGCTGGAAAGGGAAACTAATATTATAGGGCTATAGTATCAGTTTTCGACATTTTGTTCCACAATATATCTCTATACACAGCTAGTGATGTGGATCGGGTAAATACCCAGCGGGTAGGTAAATATTTTTTGGGTATTTACCCAAGGCCTGGGTAAATACCCAAAAACTGGGTATTTTACAAAAAAAAAATGCAAAAAGTGAATGGAATTTTTTTTTTTTAAATCTAAATATGAAATAATTGGTAAAACTGATACGTACATATGTATTACACAGTTTATAATATTTTTAATTGAAAGACTTGATGAAATTATGAAAGAAACATATCGTGAATCAAAGAATCTTTCTTTTCAATGTCATAATTGGAGAAGTATAAGCAATTCAATGATGAACTTGGAAGAATAAACAGAGAAGTTATTAAGACTATGATGTTATATATGTATTTTATTGCTGTTTAAGTGACAACGTGGCAAATATAGAAACAGTTTTCACATTAATAAGCAAAAAAAAAAAAAAAAAAAATGATTTAAAGCATTTTTTTTTTGTCTCTTTCATATTTGAATATAAATTTAATTTTTTATTCAAGGGTGAGTTAAGCAAAATAATTATTTGCAGAAAATTTTCCACTTAGGATTTGTATTCGCAGAAAGCTTTTCATTTTATCTAAGTCTGATGTTTGGAAGAATAAACTGAGAAGTTATTAAGAAAATATGATGTTATTTATTTATTTTATTGCTGTTTAAGTGATAACGTGGCAAATATAGAAACAGTTTTCCCATGAATAAGCAAAAAAAAAAAAAAAAAAAAAAATCAAAATATTGTTTTCTGTTGCCTTGCTCATTTGCATTTTCTCCCTGGTACTTCATGATGAAAATTTATTCAAACTATTTTTAATACACCCAATTAGTGATGTAGGGTGGGAAGATAAATATTTTTTTTTTCGATATTTTTCCCAAGGCAGGGTAAATCCCCTAGAAATTGCTCATTTTGCAAAACAAATTTAGGTGGTATCAAACGGTGATGACTTTTTTTTTTTTAACATAAACCAACCAAAAAAGGAACGATTAAAAATATAAAAATTTATGTATTATAAATTTTTTAATTAAAGGCTTAATGAAATCTAAGGCTTAATTAAAAAATGATATGCAGAATACGCCTGAACACTTGAACTAGGTTTGGAGGAAATTTCTGTAAAAAATATAGGTAAATAAATAGTAATAATAAATTGAGCGACATTTCGTTACATTTTGATGTCATGCAGGGACATATTACTGGGTTATAAATGACTAGGACCTTAAAAAATTGATGTTTGCTTTTTTTGTAACCAGTTAATCTTTTTACTTTTTGTAGAATGGCTTTTTATATCTGAAATTTGGCTATCAACATTGATTAGGCATATCCAACACATTTAATGTGAATATCATATTTGATTGCTATTATTAAATTGTTTAAATATGTGATCAAAATACAATTTTGGGCAAAAATTGTTTTGTATATGATTCACATATATACATAGTGTATATATACATAGTGGAATACATACAGAAAAGTATTTTAGTTGAATATAAATTGTTGAAATAAATACCCGGGTAAAAACCCATTTTGGGTATTTACCCGGGTATATACCTTGGGTATTTACCCCTAAAAGTAAATACCCGGGTATTTTACATCACTATACACAGCTCATTGTATAGAAAACAATAGTTCTGAAGTTGCTCTTTGGATGCTACTTTTGAATGCTGATTTGATTTGAAGTTGTTAGAAACTCTTGTCCGACGCCTTATGCAATATAATAAAATACAGAAATCTTGCGATGCGGTGATACATAAATAGGGAGTTCTTTTTAAAAATATTTGGAAATTTTAGTTTTATGTTTCAAGCTTGCACTATTTTGATAAAATTAATTTATTTCGCATCACATTTCAGACGTGGTTTAAAGTGAAAGGATAACTTTGCACCGGGTTAATTATTTATTTCATTCAAAAATATTCCAAATACATAGGTTTTTCCATGCTTAGAAATACATTTTGTAAATTTTAGGGGTTTTTTTTTTTTTTTGCAGAATGGAAAAAATTCTATTTCTTTGGGGAAAATGGCGAAATCGTAACAGGACCGCCGAGAGCCGGGACGAGCCCCTTTTCCTTTTGGTCGCCCCCCCCCCATTAAAACTTATAAAATGTATACTAGTCCATTTAGGAGTCAGGCTCTGTCAAGGGTCAGGTCCGCAGTTTCCTGCTAAGCTGACATGGCTCTCGTCGGCCCTAAATCTAAACAAAGTCGCAGTGTTTTGTCAGGAGCTACTTAAATTTGACATTTCACAACGAATTACGTATGTCTTTTGTCTGAAAAAAATTAATGTTTGTTTCCAGTGGCGGCGATTTGATGGAGGGGGGAGACAAGGGGAGTAACCGCCCCTCTCTTTTTATGGTTCAATTATTTTTTTATTTTCCAATTTAGAAACCAAAACTAGAAATTATAAAAAAATCAGAACTGTCAAAATTTTCATATCATAAATTTTTGTTTTACTTTGTATGTGTATGTGTTTACGAAACATTATGAAGCACAAGCAGTAACTTTTAGTTTATGTCATCTGAAAATACTTTAAGGTAAATAATTTAAGTCTAACTCATGCCTAAGTGTTTCTTTGTGGAAAGTTATTGTGTACGTAACTCGTCAAAATAATAAGAAAAACGCGAGTTTTGTTTATTTATTTATTTATTTTTTGCTGTCACTAAAAATCCTATGTCTTTTTTTGCACCACCCCCCCCTTTTCAGTCCCAATCGCTGCCTCTGATTTGCTCCCTTACTTCATTAAAAAAAAGAAAAATACTGATGGTTCTTTAGAGCACATTTTATTTTCCAAAGATCAGATTCCGATGAAATTTTGTATTTAGAGTTATCAGAGCACTCTGAATTCATCTTCATTGTCAAGAATAGAGTATTCTAATCATAGCCTTGAAGTTAGCTGTCATTTTACTATGGAAACGATTTATTCTCAAAATTTCATTTCAATTAATTAAAAGACTTTAATCAACGTAGATTAACATCTTGTTTGTTAGTCCGCATGAAGACTCCCCCCCCCCGGGGATTGTACACGGGAGATGCTTTTGTAATAAATTTTTAGAATAAATTTCCCAAATCTATACAACCATTGTGTAAAGTGGCACTGTGGTTGAAAACGAATCTTGGAAGGAATAAGTTGATTATTGTTGTTGTTGACTTATACCACATGATCTTGCCGCAGGTTAGAAAAGACCAAGTCTCCTCTCGTCCGAGACTTTTTTTCCAGGAAAATTATCTTTCAGCTTTATTATTAGAAAAGATAAAGATAAAGTCTCTCTGTCTGGATCTCTGGATCTCTCTCGGTCAGGATCTCTCTCTGTCTGGATGTCTGAATCTCTGTCAGGATCTCTGTGACGCGCATAGCACCTAGACCGTTTGGCCGATTTTCAGGAAATTTGGTACAAAATTAGTTTGTAGCATAGGGGTGTGCAACTCGAAGCAATTTTTCGAAAATTCGACTTCGTTCTTTTTATATCCCAATTTTAAGATTATTTTCCTGAGCAAATTATTTCAACATAGACGAATAAATTATGAAATTATCATAACGTGGAACCGTAACATGGGCAAGCAAATTGGCGAGAAATTCATCATCGATTATTTGTAAATATACAGGCGAACCAATGACCTTTTAATTTTTCTACTACGGGCAAAGCCGTTCGGGTACCACAAGTGAATAATAAAAAAATTTAATAATTATAGAAACAAGATAAGGACTGACGTTTAACTTCTCCCTGATAAGATCCGCATAATTAATCGAATGTTCGGGGAGACACCTTTACTAAGGTACAATTGGTACACGTTAGAAAGATAAAAGCTATAAAACAACATTTTAACTCAAAAATTAGTAGGAAAGCTGCATTTCAAGGTTACAAGGAACTCGTTTTTTAATGCGAAACAAGAGAGCTTATGGATGAAAAGGTCATTCGACAAAAACTGGTTAATAACCCCGAAACACGTGTATGTGACTTTCTTGCTGATTTGGGCGTTAAAACGTTGCTTTACGGTATTCTTTTATTTTTCAAGCTCAAAAGTAATTATTCAATACTTATTTTAGAATGCTTTTTTGGCCCCTAATCAAAAACAGACATTTGATGTGTCGTCCACTTGCAAGTCTACTAATGGTGAACTCGCCAACTCGATCAGCTTTGATGGTAAGGGGAACATATTGAGCTTGCCCGGGGTGAGTTAGAAAGTTTTTTTTTTCATATCTACAGGCCTAAAATTTGAGATTGACACATCAGATTCTATGACCAAAATATCAGCAGTTATTGCCATAGATTCTATAGCTGGGACGAACTTAAATTGGTAGCGTACGTAATGGTTCATTAGGAGCTGCGTAGTCTTCACAATGAGACCAAACTTGGTCTGCCCCACGTCTATAATGTGAGATGGGATCCGTTGAAAGTAGATTTTATGCTAATGCAAAAGCCGTTTACGATTTCTAAGTATTGAAATGGCTGTTGTATCCCCGATTTCTGTCCAGTTACTTAGCCAGTTTTTGTCATGAGACTTTCTTCTTCAGCAATAATTGCCCTGGTCAAGCACTATCTAAGTAGTGTGCGAACTTTGCTTTTTTGATCTCGTGAGTTTTCACTACTTGGGTACATCAATGAAATGTTTTCCCTTGGAACTCTTCAAGGAGGTACTGTATGTTTTCCTTAGTCGAAACCTTCGTCGCATTCGCGCATGCGTCAGGTCTACACTGATTTAATCAAAATAGGTCTGGAAACCCGGAAGTAAAAGGATACAAATTAGAAGCAGAGTCGAAAAAGACCGAGTCTCATAGCTTGTACGAGCGAAAGTGCACATCATCACCCTATCGCCCCTTTTTGAAATGGAATGTATCTCGAGTGCTAGTCTTTGTTTTCGAGAACGGACAGTATGAACGTTATATTATAAACGATAGATGTGCTCCTACTGTTTCAGGGATGACGGAAGGTCTAAAGACGTTCGCTGAGAGTCATGCAGTTCGGTTATGTTTCAGGGCGTCGATCCGGTGACGGGAGACAAAAACAATGTCAGCGCGGTGACAGACAATGTGTACACCGAAATCATGCCCAGAGAAAGAAGACACAACTTTCTCGCTATTCCGAAAATGCCGCACTCCCGATCTACATCGACGGAATCAAATGAAGTATCACTTCCAGCTCTACTAAGGAGTTCGAGGTAAGTATTTTCTCTTTCTTTTTCGATATGTATGATTTGGAATTGAATAATTTAGCAAACTTGAGCATACACGGCAAGACAAAATAAATAATGATAATAAACATACGCCAATCCGGTCAGCGCTATCGGCTGTGTTTGAAAAACAATGGCTGACCGTTCTTACACTTTCGTTAAACGACTGGTTTTCACAAATGCTCGCAATATTCTGATTTTGGAACTATCCTGTATGGGGGCATTCATTAATTACGTAAGGATTTTGGCAGTTTTTGACCTCCCTTACCCCCATGTAAGGGTACATAGGATTTTTAAACCCCTCCCCCGTGCTATTCTTACGTAAAATTCCATTTTGATCCAAAATAATAAAATAACGAATAAACGAATCTTGTATCACTGGAATCGTTATTAAATTCACTATTATTAAATTAAACCTTATTGTATCAAAAAATATTTACTAAAAAGTTGGAATCTAGGCTATTTTTTTCGACATTTTTTTGGGGGGGGGGGGGGGGGTAAGATAAGATATTAACTAAAAATAAAACATGCGATTTTTTGTAATTTTATTTCACACCATTAATTCTTCGTAAAACAAATAAAAAACAGATTATCCTGATATTTTTTTTTATCTTCCAGACGGAAATGAAATATTATCCCTGCCAAACCACTTGACCGCGCGATTTCTAATGTAAAATATCGACTTGTCAAATCAGGAGGGCAAGTTAGCCGAGTGGGTGCCCCTAAAATAAACTTTTTTAAAGTGAAATTTTGAAGACATGATGACCTCCGCTAAAAAATTCGGGCCTCGTGTTCCGATTTTTGAGGTCGTACGGAACAATGGTCAAATGGTTGCCTTCCAATTCCAAGCTATTAATTTTTATGAAGTAATAACACAAGAAAAATACAAAACCCACACTTCTTGAACTGATAACTTCTTATGAGGTGGTAAACCGATTTGTGATATAACGCGCGTAACGGCGCAACTCTCGTCTGGCATTCCTTTCGTTCGCGCATACGACAGAGGCGCGCATGGTCGGGGAAATTTTTTTCTTTACTCTTTGGGTCAGCTTTAAGCGTTAAGTGATAGTAGAAAAAGTAATGAAACTAACAGAAGATGGGTGATCGTCACAACAAAACGCAATCTCCTAACGAAAGGTGAGTTTAATAATACAATATAATACCAATAACATTGGAAACAATATATATTCAAAACAGCATTTAATCTTTAAATTTATTTTTAAAACAGAAACATTTTTGCGATTAGTTATACTAAAAATATCTTGCTTCATTTAAGGTTTTGAACTGTGATAAGGTGTACATATTTTAAACGAACTTCATCCCCGCAGACTACGCAATGCGGGGGTTGGGGACGGCAGAGAAAACGAAAATAATAAATAAACATTTAATTTGTTCATCACAGAGTAAAATTTAAAATGTTTCGTAAGTTTGAGTGTTTTTTCTGAGAAACGAAATATCTAGAAACGACGCGTCATTTAATCTATTGTTTTTGCTCCGACATCAAAACTTATGTTTGAAAGTAGTCTGAATGGTGATCAAAGAATAAAATTATTTTTCATTTAGAGCAATTTTGAAGTCGGTTCTTTTTTTTACAAAATTTTTTAAAATAAAAATCTAGCCAGTAAGCACCTTTCTCTCTCTCTCTCTCTTACGTATTCAAACGTTCAATATTTATTTACAAATCATTATTTTAGGGCTATTCAAATGGAAGTTGATGATACTAAAATTATTCCATCTTTTAAACGTATTGTGCAATTAAAGCGTCAAAATATAAAAGCAGGAGGCGTAGCAGTTTATCAGAATGATCTTGATTGCATAAATATTATCACTCAAAATATAGGATTACATGCTAATAATGCTACACGCTTTAATACGACTTCACAAAACCATATTGGTGAAATGTATATTGTGGAATGTCGCAATGAATGCAAAACAACAAATTATTATTGCCAACATATATATACATCTCCAAACAAAAGTATATAAAGTATTATTCAATTTATTCATAAACAGCTTTTAAATCACGCACAAGAAGGTTCTGCTTTAGTTCATGAAGATTATTATACAATTCCTTTAATTTTAACCGGAGATTTTAATGTTAATTTTGCTTCTGATCGAGCTAAAAATTTAGTATCGTTTCTACAATCCAAATTACAATTATGAATGCTTAATAAGCCAGAAGAAGCCCCACTACAAATCACGGAACTGTACTTGATGCAGTCTTGACAAGATTTTTAAATAACTTACAATGCAAAAATTTCGTTGCTTATTATAGTTACCATAAACCAATTGTTACTCTCATAAGAATAAAAAATGATAATAATTTAATCCTGTGAAAGTTATCACTTCTGCCCAGCGTCCCGTGGCGCACATTTTTTTAAAAGTTAATTCTTCTTTTCGATCAATTTCATCATCTTTTGATCGATCATTAATTTTGAATTTAGAAAAATGTAGGGGCAAAGCGCTTTCACTTTTGAAAGTGAGGGGCAGTTGCTCCCTTTGCCCCCCCCCCCCTGTACAAGTCGCCTACTATAGTGGCAGAAGCATTTTAAGAGGTTCTTTTTGACGTGCAAGGTAATTGTTAGTGTCATTAACATTTAAAGAGTGGATTCACACATTTTTATGGAACCCCTGTGTAGCTATTAAGTGTGATAGGAACTGGGGGCCCTCGGGGGTTATGTATAGCTATAAAGTGAAATTATTGAAAAAAAAAAAATTGACGCAGGTCTGGTACTACAGCCAGTAATCCCAGATTTATGAATCCTGAATTGATATAACACTACAATAAATTGTAACTTATAAATCGTTATAAGTTGAATTCTAAAAAATTTTTTCTTTTCCAGCGTCAAAAAGAAGTCAACTGGAGAATATGAATTTTTATCTAGTATGTATGACTTTCCAATAACAAAATATTCATGTTGATGTAATTTTTTGGGTTCCAAATACTTGTTATTCAAATAATGAATTTTTGTCAGAATCCGTAATGAAAAACCTAAATTTTGCAGATTTCATTATTAATATATTTATTCCTGGAACTCCCCAGACATATTTCATTATTCTATAATTGTTGAGTTTGAAAGATGATCAATATATGTAGGGCAGGGCTTTATTTGTGAAAAAAGAAGTGTATGGGCCTTACATTGTACCGTGGGTAGGTAAATGGCAGTATCTGCAGAAAAGAGTTCCTAGATATTTGACGAAACGCATTTTGGATTCAATACTAACAATGGAATTTGACGTTGTTTTCATGCTTTTTTTCAGCGGAAATCAATTAAGCAAGCTTGTACACTATAGCATAGCTAACGTACAATGGATGACAAAAATACAAAACAGGAAAAAAAATGCAGTTACTACCCATTACCTGCTCACTGCAGTTTAGTCCTCAAAACCTATTTTCGTACGTAAAAAGTCTGAGTTCCGTCTGAAATACAAAGATTCAGATTAAATTGAAAATAAGTGTAATCAAGAGCTCAGCTTCCGTGAATCCCATACAAATTAAACCCCGATGTAGGGTGATTCGGAACTCTTGTTCAAAAACCTACATGAAGACTGTGCACATAATAAAAATAAAAACCCTTTGAAACATTTGGTCGCAAACACATTGTTGACGCGCAACACGACCACAAAGCCAAAGACGTAAAGATGCGACACAGGTGACAAATAATGATAAACTATTTAAGATAGACGATTTTACGCAACATTTAGTTTTTGAGAAAGGTTTCAAGCAGTTGTTGAAAGTTGCAGCCTGCATCCGTTATACACGCGTCACAACTGCAGCGCACTAATCACCAGCCGTTCTTGCCAGCTCTTCCATCGATCATTGCGTTGTCGTTGCGATGCGAGTGTTATAGCTACAGCTGCAACTTAGAACTGCTTTAAATCTATCTCACAGAATAAAATGTCGTCTAAAATCTTGCTTTTGTAATAATTTATCATTATTCGTGATACAACTCGCACAGGCGCGGATACAGACCAGTACTTTTTTCGCATGTATGAGGGGGGAGGGGGGGGAGGGTGTTGGTCGAGCTGGAAAATATATAGTTGGGACAAACCTAACCTGGCAGCAATATTAAGGCTGCGTAGATCCTAATCACAGCATTACGATGTTGCCAGGTTAGGTGTGCCCCCCAACTATAGAGTTTTGTTACGAAAAAGTTTTAGAACTGTTGAAGTGTCAATAAAAAGCGCCAAATCGGTCAGGAAGACGGATTCTGGTTGGCCATAAACATTATCAATTGATTTCAGAAGCAATAAAAGGAAGCATTATTTTAAATGTTTACTTAAGCAAATAGTTTATGAACTCAAATGCTTGCGGAAAATACTTGCATTTCAATTATGAAGTATTTGAGCACAAAGTGTAATAATATATTTGCATGACATTCCTTAAACATTCATTCTTGAATGGGGTTGTTTCCTTCAGTCAAAAGTAGTACTTTTAGTCACTGAAATTGATAGAATAAGCAAATAATAATAATAATAATAATAACATGGACCCAGAAAATTCTTTCATTTTCCCAACAGTTATTTTTTAATTAATTTTTTAAACTGTCCGATTTTTCAAACAAGGCGTAGCCTTGATGACGTCACAAATGATGATCTTTGGCGCATCTTTCTACCGCGTTTCCACGTTATGATAATCAAGAAGCGAATTAAAATTGCGCTCCATGCTTGCTATCAACCCTATCGTTGCCAATACACGTGAGTAAAGATGCGAATTAAATATTTTGCTGTGTGATTGGCAACACAGAATGGCATTTCATCATTTGTGATGTAATCGGCAAGAAATGTAAATAATGAAATCGCGCCGATTTAAGTAATTTTCCAAAAATATTAAACTTAAACAAATTATTTAAAAATAGTTAGATCCTATGTTTTTAAGCATGTTCTTTCAGAAAATAAATGCTTTTAAACTTTTGGAAACAACCCCATTACGATCATATACCAAAATGGTGGACGGATAACTTTATTAACGGTTGGGGTGAAGGGGGGTCACGACCCCCTCGCATTCACCCCTGGTATCACATCTTTCTGTTTTTGGTTTCTGGTTTCGTTTTCGTCAGCAATGCGTTTGTGACACTGTTTTTTGCCCCTGATTCTTGTTTTCCTATCGTGTTTCTAATTTGCTAACAGATTTTTAAAAAAATAATTCTGAATTGCTCTGTATGTATGTGCGCGCGTGCGTGTGTGTGAGTCTGTGTGTACATAGCGATATAATTTTGTGTTTCAAAAATAGTAAGTATCAGGTGTACAAATAAGTTTAAAGGGATTTTCAAGAGATGTCCTTACTAGTATTAAATCGAAGCGGACAATATTGCAACAAACTTCATTATAGTATAACCTCAACGTTAGGCTTTCATTTTCAGTATGTGACATTTCGCTGAAGTGGAAACAATTTAGTTCTTGTATTGTCGGAATATGTCAACTTTTGTGCCAACAAAACACAATTTGCGGAAAGGTTTACTTCTCTGTGTCAAATTGAAGAAAAATGCTGCTGAAGGCCACTGAATGCTGCAAGAAGCTTACGAGGAACATACTTCATCGATTTCCACCTGTGAGGTAGGGTATAGATGTTTTAGAAGTGGTGATTTTAATACCAATGACAAAGAGCGCAATGGTCAGCAACAAAAATTTGAGGATGCTGAATTGGAGGATTTTTTCGACGAAGACTCGAGCCAATCGTAAGAACTAGCAAAAACATTGGAAGTGATTCCACAAATCATACCCGTTTGCTTAAAATCCATGGGAACGATCCAAAAGGTAGGATATTGGGTTCCGTATGAAATGAAGACGAACGCTATTTTTTCACTTGTGAGCAGCTGCTCCAACGGCAAAAAAGAAAAGTTTTTTTCTTTTTGCATCGTATTGTTACTGGTGGCTAGTGATTGCAATACCGGTATCTCGAGCAATTTTGAAATTTCCTAATACCGGTATTTGCTGAGGTAAAATACCGGTATTTTCGGTATTAGCTGAAAATAATAAATGGTTTCTACTAAAAAGATTTCAGTTTAACTTACTAAATATCTGCTTATGTTTTTAAAAGTCCATTTCTTTTTCCATAGCACGGAACCAAAATCAATCCATTGATGTAAAAATTTGGCTTTAAAAGCTCGAACTAATAGAATATCACTAAACAAAAGTAGCGGATGGTGAGTTGAATCGCATTATTGTGCATTTTTGTGCACCATGCTTTTATTTTTTCTATTTCTTTGAACTCATTTT
Source organism: Uloborus diversus (assembly GCF_026930045.1). NCBI lineage: Eukaryota > Metazoa > Arthropoda > Arachnida > Araneae > Uloboridae > Uloborus > Uloborus diversus. The sequence goes on along the minus strand of NC_072735.1, from coordinate 175,998,469 downwards.
CCCTTTTGCAACAATTAATTTCGAGTGTAATTTCGAATGTATTTGTATATGAACTATTTATTCCAACTATCAATTGCTGTAATTCTTTATGATGATTTCTTTAAACATTTGTCTCAACTGTATTGAATTTCGGCAAAAAACCTTTTCTTGTTAGTAAAACAAATGGTAATTTGTTGTCACCGGTATTGGTTTGTTGTCATGTCTCGCTTTATACTTGGCAAGATCATGTTTAGAAATTATATAGTGCCTTGAAAATTTGCATAGAGGTTAAGCATATTCATTTAAAACATATTTTCAGATATTTGCATAAATATAATTGCAAAGAATTTTGAAAAGAACGCGAGAACGACGAAGAGAAACTAACAAGATCAAATTTAGTCAAGGTTATCGGAAATGGCAAACTAAAGGGCTAATAAAAAGCAAACACGGACCTCTCCTGCTCAAGAAAAACTGATGTTAATATTGGGAAAATATCGTCTCTCAGAAGAAAATTACAGCTAGCTATAAATCTATAAAAAAAAATTATAATTATACTACTCATAATACTAAAGAAACTCACACACAAAAGGATTTTTCTAAAAATAACACTCAAGAGATCGGATTATTTGAAGATGAAAGACTTAGACAATTAGAGGAGGTAACAGTCCGACCCACCTGCGTGAATTCAGTGTTTTCAATTGTTGTAAAATTGTGAGCACAAAATGAGTTCCAGGCTTAGAGACAATTCGATAGATGCATTATGTTTTTTACTATTATTTATTGTTACATAATATTTTTATGAGGATTTTTTATTATTATATTTTGTTCCTGCATTTTATATTTTCCACTATACGTTTTCATAAATAACACAACTTTTGTATAAAATAATGAAATGTGGCAACGAAACAATACGTTTCCAAGCATTTTTCGAGAAATTTCAAATACCGGTATTAATACCAGTATTCCGGTGTCATGTTTTAAAAATACCGAATACCGGTATTGAATTTTCGGTCCGGTATTGCATTCCCTACTAATAACGAAAAATGGATCTATTACGATAACCCCAAACGCAAAAAATCATACGGGCTGCCCAGCCATACGCCAAAATCGACGCCAAAGCCGAATATTCACGATGGTAAGGTCATGCTCTGTATTTTGTGGGATCAATTGGGGCGTGGTGTACTATGAGTTGCTACCACAGGGTGAAACCATCACAGGACGATTTTACGAACCCAATTGATACGTTTGAGCCACAATATAAGGAGAGGTACGACAAAGTAATTGTGCAGTATGATAACGCTCTGCCACATGTAGCGCAGTCGGTCAAAACATACCTTGATACGCTGAAATAGAAGTTCTAACCCGCCCTAGCCTAGACATTGCCCCTTTAGACTACTATTTGTTTTCGTCGATGACAAATGCTCTTGAGGAACGGCACTTCCACTCTTTAGAAGTCAAAAATTGGATCGATTCGTGGATCACATCAAAAAACGCACCGTTGTTTCGAGATGGCATCTGAAAATAGCCAGAAAGATGGGAAAAGGCAGTGGCCAACAATGGACAATACTTTAAAAAAATGAACATGAAACTATTTTCTCACAATAAAGCGTAATTTGGAAAAAAAAAAATCCTTTAAAATTTATTTGTACACTAGATATTTCTAGCAAAGTTGTTAGCATTAAAATCTGCTTCCTTGGCTTCAACATGCTCTTTTATACATCTACTTAAATAATTTCAGATTAGACAAATTAAATAGTAATAAATAATAAACAAAAAGTGATAGCAACATCATAGATAAACTGTAAAGTATGAGAAAGTATGGCTACAGCGCGAAAACTACTCGTAATAATCGAAATTTTTCCAATTTCGATCATTTAATCCTTTTTTAATTGCAGTTAATTCACACCCTGCGAAGAAGATAAGTATAGAGAGGTTCACGGATGGAAGCTTTTTCAGGAGAAGGTTCGATCACGCTCATGACCCTAAGAACAAAATAGACGAAGAAGATTTTGTTCTAGAATCAGTAAGTAGAGTGCTCTTTTTAAAAATATTTTCTTATTCGTTTCGTTACCTACATACTTATACAAATACAAATATAAATGCGACGACCAGCAACAGTCTTGGCCCAGCTAGGCTGGTCCTAGTTTTCTTTTTTTTTTATTTGGGTGGGCTGAAAAGAAGATATTTCGGGTAAGCAATTGCAAATAAAGCAAAAAAAAAAAGGAACTTGGTCTTAGCATCCTAACTATGGGAAAAATAGTTTAAAAAATTACTATTTATATCTTTAGGTTGCGCATAAGCCTCAAAGTTTTTAAAAAAGGATAAAAAATGGTCATAATTCAAAAACTTTTGTAAAAATACAATTAGTAAATTTTTTTCTTTCCATGTATTAAATTCCTTCCTTTTAATACTCTTTTTATACATCTTCAGAATTATTTACAGGTTTTAGTGGAGCATAAGCCGTAAAACTTCTTGGAATTCAATCAAAATGTGACTTTTTTCAGCTTTTTTTGGACATTGCCGTATTTCTTCTTTTACAGTTCAGTTTCAGATTTTTTGCAATAAATGTGTATTGCACAGCCCTTCTCTCGTAAAGCAGTTGTATTTTATTGCATTAGCAACCCAGAATTCACCGGGAGGAGGTGGCTGCACTTCGTGTCCCATCCTGCCCTTCTCATCCAAGGGTTGTTATTTAGAGTATTGACCTACTTACAATACATCTACATTTACAATTACTATGTGATTTTAAATAAGTTTCTGCTTTTGGAAGAAAGTTTGAAGTTGGACTTATAACATTCGGATTAGGCATTGCTAATCTTAAAAAAATTCTTATAAATCCTTCTCTTCTCTTTTCCAACCGCCGCTCCACTAACCAATTTCACGTTCCTTTCCCAATCTCAGTGTGACACGGAGACGTGTTTTGGAATTACTGTAAATGCTTTTGTAGATGCTATACAATTGCCAACGTTTGCAGTCTTGAAACTCCCATACCATACTCAGGCAATTGAAAGGATTGCGAAATCGATCGATGAATATGCAGAAAATGAATTCGCGGGCGACCATCAAAAGTATAGTATCTAATCTCAGAAATAACACTAAGATATCTTACTGTTGCTCTGAGGCGACGATAACTCTTGTAAACAAACATCCTGCTTCTCTGGATGCATGGGAAATTGGGAAAGGCACCGTGTAACACGATGTACAGGCACCTACCTCATCGTGTTGAGTTCTGGATTTTTGATGCAAAAAAAAAAAAAAAAAAATTAATTTGAATTTTTGGCAACTTGAATTCAAATTATGTTTTTCGCAATCACGAGCGTGTGTGTGTGTGTGTGTGTGTGTGTATGCATGCGCGTGGTGTGTTTGTGTAGGCGCATGTGTGTGGGTGCGTGTGTGTGTGAGTGTATATATGCCTTTGTGTGAGTGTTGTGTATGCAGTGCTGTGCGTGTAGGCGTTCGTGTGTGTGTATTTGTAGGCGTTCGTGTGTGTGTGTAGGTGTTCATGGTGTGCGTGTGTATGTAGGCATGTGGTGTTTGTGTCTGTGTGCAGGCATGAGTGTGTGTATGTGTGTTTAGGAATGTGTGTGTGTGTGTGTAGGTGTGTGTGTGTGCGTGTGTGTGTGTGTAGGATATGGACTCAACCTGGACACGATTTTCGCAAGAGGAGCAGCATCGTGAGGAGCCGGTCGACGGTGATGCTGCAGAGGGTGCTGGCGGGAAAATAAAATCAGCGTAACGCCAAAAACAGTCAAATGAGAACAATAAGCAATCGTGATTGCTCAAAAAGGAAAAGAAAAAAAAATTGTTTTACCAGCAAAGAGCTTTACATTGCACAATTATTGCGAAAAATTGCAAAATTGGAGTTAAAAGAGGAAATATGGTGGAATAAAAAAAAACCTTAAGAAGGTCAAATTTAGGCTAATTTCAAGAAATTTCACGGTTTATGCGTTAGCTAAAAACAGGAAAAAATTCAAAGGTGTATGAAAAGTTAAAGGAAAGCAATTTAGTAGTATTAAAACAAACATTTTTAATATTTATATTTTTTCTCCATCACTTACAGGTTTTTGTGTGGCATACAAGTAAAGTATAAAAGAAATGGGTTATTTATTCACTTATCTGATTGACCCAAAGGGACTATCCATAACTGATATCATTTTCTCTCAACATATTTGACTTCCTTCCTTCTTTTCCACAAAGTGTCACTCTTCACATTGCCCCTTCCTTCTCCCTTTGTCACATGTCATGTTATGATATACAGTAGGCGCCGCTTAATGTGATCACGGTTAATGTTATCATTCGCTTAATGTTATCTGAATCACGAAATCCCGGAACACTTGTATGTTAACACACGTTTAAAAAGTCGGATATTGTAATCAGCGTCTTCGTTTATTGTTATCACTTTTTCATAAATTTTCAATTTCCCCCCGTTTTTGTTCCTCAATTAACAGAAATAAATAGGCAAACCCTGACGAGACCAACTTTCTGGGTGGCATTTTGTGGTTTTCAATAGCAGTTCAAATTTTTTCTAGGAATGAAGCTACAGAAAGTTCGCCCCCAGTGATCGCAGACTCCCCCTAAGAAAACTTTCTTTTGCACCTAAAAAAATTCAGTCGCTGGACATGTTGCAGGCATTGATGTAGGACCTCCATTGTTGCCATTACTTTGTAAACTATTAAAGAATTGTTTCGAGATTGAAAACAAAGCGAATTTAAATTAAAATTTAAACAACAAGCTAAACCATGCGGGAAAAGATAGAAAAGCTGAATTTGCTTTGAAACTGGTTTACGAATGTCAGGGAAAACGGTCATATTTTACTTCACCTATTACTATGTGATTAAAAATTGCATAATTTGGCTTTAACTTTTTATAATTCAGATATTTCCAGTCTGTTAATTTAATAATTTATAATTTAAAGCTGCGTTCAGTTGAATCATTGTGATTTTAATTTAAGGTTATCAAAATAAAATCACCTTAATTGGAAAAAAAACATTATTTTGTGTTTCTTGGATTCTTTTCGGTTATTGTTATCAGTCGGTTATTGCTATCAAATTATATTTGTCCCGAAGTGATCACATTAAGCGACGCCTACTGTACAAACACATTTTTTAAAAAAAGTTTTTATTTCAACTAAAACGTGTGATGTCAAACATCTTCTGCGTGACATCATTTGCGAACAACACTAAAAATGTATTGGCTGCTTGTCTTCTCCTGTGTTTGACATCAGGAATATCCTTTTTCAATGTCCAAGTATTTGTTCACTTGGGTACAGGGGAGGGGAGGGAGCACCGCAAAAATACCCCTTTTGAATTTTGCATTACTAATGCGTGGAAGTTTTTGCTCCACGGAAGTTTTGAAAAAAAAAGAAAAAAAGTCTAGCACCACTGTGCTATATGGAGTAATCCAGAGGGACAAAAATTGACACCCTGTACTTGATAGTTTTGTTGGTATCACAATTAGGGTAGCGGCACCAGTAACAGACAGTCATAAGTTTGGATTTAAATAATAAGGATTTTAGGCGGGTAAAACGGATGTTGCTGTGACACATGAATACGGTGCAACCATCTAGTGTTATCAGAGTGAATTTTCTGAGCCAGTTGGTATTTACAAGGCAGTGGTAGAAGGTTATGAACAAGCACTATGATGTCAGCTGGTGTTTCATGTTCATTCAAATTTAATAAGGTTTCATTTCATAAAATAAAGAACTTTTGCACATTTTGAAGAGAAAAGGGGAATTATGTCCGATACCCATTCTCTTATCTTATCTGTTATTGAATATCATCAGATTTTTCGGTGTATGTTACTATTAGGGGGTCGGACCTTTTCTCAAGATTGAGCAAATAAAAATAGAATTAACTAATTCAGAGGCTTCAGAAGCAGACTAAATACATTAAGAGGCTCTGAAAATTGAATCAACCTGAGAACGATGTCTTAAGCACATATCTGTTACTCTGGTGCCGTTACCCTACTTTATATTTCTATAACTGAGGAATAACTCGAAAAAAAAAATACATAGCGTAAATTATTATTCTTGGGGAAAATATGGACAAGGATAGACGTCGTAAAAGTTTTTATTTTCTTTTGCAGCTTCGACTTATTGTCAGAAAATGTTCAGGAACTGATCCAATCAAGAGGCCTTCCTCTGCGGATGTTCTTGAATTGTTAGAATTTACAGACAAGTCTTGACAATAAACAAGATCTTGAAAGCAGTTTCAATTTCAAGCGGTGCAGCACAAAAGGTGAGAAAGACTTTTCTTTTTGAATTACAATTATGAAAACTTTTGTGTTAGAGTAACAACGCTAAAAACTGCATTGCTGACCAAGTTTGTTTCATATGAGGCAGTGAAAAGCAAAGGGATGTCAGTGGACATTTTCTAATTTTGAGTAAAATGCGTTTGAAGATAAGCTCGTACGTAGGCTTTCATTGAAATGTTTTTCTAAATCATGCTGTACAACAGCACCTACCAGGGCTACTAGTTTCATCTCTTGCCCCAAGACAGAGAAGAGGTTCACCTAAAATGTGTACAGGTTTGTCTCCAAGTTTTTAATTTTGCCACTTACATCCCTTTGCATCTCACTGCCTCATATGTGCTTGTCCAGTTTGGAAGAGATAGAAGAGATACGTTTCTAGCAGTAAGTTACCGCCCCTAAGCCAGAACTTAAGCAGAACTGCATGCATCACAACCAACAGCCCACATCCAGAAATTGCAGTTTCGTTCTCATTAGAACTCATCAGGCTGGATTAGTGAATAATCGATTAACAGAAGCGTATCTATTTCAGTAAATTGTAAAATTTGGAAGTAAATTATTTCATCATAGTCATTAATACATGCAAAGATTACTAAATGTTTCCTGCGATTTGAAATATAGACAATTAATCGTATCGTAATCATTAAGGAAAAAAATATTGTGACTATTTTAATCAACGATAAATTGTTTTAAAATTGAATCAACAATTTAATTAAACACTATGTTGATTATGTTAGTGAAAAAATACGTTTATTATTTAAAACAAAATCATCAGTAATCAATTATCGCGACAACATTCAAAGGAGCTTTCTATGTTTAGTTATCTAAGGAAAAATGCTTCCTCTGGAAGAAAATTATATTTAATTTTTCTTCAAAGGAAGTGTTTTTCCTTAGACAACTAAATATAGAAAGCTCCTTTGAAGGTTGTCGCGATAATTGATTAATGATGTATTTTTTTAAATATAATAACCGAATTTTTTCATAAACTTAATAAACGTAGCTTTTAATTAAATTGTTGGTTCAATTTTAAAACTGTGACATCAAAAACACATCTAATTCAAATCACCAATGGTGACAAAACAATGAACCTGAAACACCGATGTTTTTACGAAAACATATGAGATAGTGGGAACCAAAGGGATGTGAGTGACAAAATCAAAAATTTAGATAGAATCAGTACAATTGTTAGGCAGGCCCGGCTCTTGGGGTAGGCGACCTAGGCAGCTGCCTCGGGCGGCAGATTTTAGGGGCGACAAACTTCGGAGTTGTATTTTTTTTTATGCAAGACAAAGTTGGGAACTTAACTATAAATTCAAATTAATTTTAAAGGCGGCAAATTGCATGATTTGAAAGTCTTTTTGAAAATACTGATATCTGTTTCAATGCCATAAGATGCACTACTTTAATGTTAAAAAAGATAATTTAAAGTGTGTACGTGTATCAGTGCTTGGATATGCAAAAAACATTTCGGAATTTAACTAGAAACTCACTTTAATTTTAAGCACTTTACTTTTATTTTATTAATATATTATTACTTTATATTAATATTATTATAATTATTAAATGGGAGGGGGCGGCACTTGTCACTATCGCCTAGGGCGGCAAAACTACTAGAGCCGGCTCTGTTGTTAGTAGACCCTCTCTTGTACACTAGTAGCTCTGGAGGTTGCTGCTATACGGCATGATTTACGGGAAAAAAATCAATGAAAGCCTACCTAGGATCTGAATTTTAATCGCGTTTTGCTCGAAACTCTAAAGTCCACTTACATCCTTTTGCTTCTGACTGCCTCATATATGTTTTGAGAAGTTCGACATCTATGTTGCTTCCCTAATTAAGGCAAAATCACCAGTAGTTGACACCCTGCGTTGGTGTTTGACACTGCACTAGTAGTTGACACTTACAAAGAAAAATAAATTTACAAGAGAAACACAGGCGACGAGAGATCATCTAAGAATAAGCTGAAACGTAAGCAATGCCAATTCAAACGCCAATTCGTAATTTTTGTGCAATTTTATGATTTCTTTTGTGCAGCAATCACGATTTGCTCATTATCCCCACTTTTGATGTTGCTCTAATTTTTCAGATTACCAAGACGATACGAATACGTTGAGCTCGTTGTTTCAATGTTTATTAAAAGGGCACACTTTCGTCACCATGGTTACCAATCGTTTGCGTTCATCCAAGGCTTAACTTAAGCATAAAACTTAACTCTGCGAATTCCATTGTCCACCAGCCTCCGCGAGCAGTACCACTCCTGGGGTGTGTCATCTATGGTCTACACACACACCCACACACTCACACATGCCCACACACACACACCCTCGCCAGCGCACACTTGTGATTGCAAAAAACATAATTTAAATTCAAGATGTCAAAAGTTCAAACTTAATGTTTAATTAATCTTTTCTTTATAAGTGTCAACTAGAGGCATCCCTCGTACAACACGGTAGTATACTTGTACAACACAGTTTCGATATTACACGGTACCAAATCTGCGATTATTATAACAAGGTTCCGATATTACGCGGTACGAAACTTGAATTGAATACTTTATGGTTTTGATATAACCCGAAAGTTATTTTTAAAAAATGCAATTTTTTTTTCATTTTTGTTTAATACATTCTGTTAACGGTTGATAACGCTAATAAGTTTTTACTTTGTTTTTATGAAACTTGGTTCCGATATAACTCCCTTGATTCACTGTATTTCTAAGCCTCGTACAACACGGTTTCGATACAACACGGTACATATTGACATGATTTTTACTAGGTACATGGTTAATTATTGTGAAAAATAAGTTAGAAAGTTATGTTTTAAAAAAGTCTCTTAAAACACGGTTTCAACACTACACGGGACGAATTAACCGTGTTATACGAGGGACGACTGTACTAGTGCAGGTGTAAACTACAGGTGTTTTTACCTCACGAGCTGTTATTTTGTTTCAGGATGCTGATGGGGAGTTAGACGATAGAACGTTTCAGAATACACAGAAACATCGAGCTGCTGCGGATACGGACACACCGCCTAAGTATTTCTACTTATCCACCTTCGAGATGAGTTCACTGGGAGACAAGGACTGGCTTGCTCAAGCATAGAACAGAGGTTGTTTCGCCCATTTCGAGCATTTTTCATTAACTTATTCACGAGGAAACATCATCCATTTGAAGTGACATTTCAGCTAGAGGACACGACAGAAAAATGGAATATGGAATGTTTCATCTAGAAACTTACAAATACTGGTAGTTACACCATGTATATAACTACCAGTACCTATCCCATATGCATGGCACTGCCATGTATGAGCAGCAACTTTTATAAAGATAGCTTTAAAAATGTCGATGAGGATTGCACATTTGTATGGTTTTTGATTTGAAAAAGAAAAATGAAGTTTTAGACTCGTAACATTGCTATGTAAATAAAATCATTCCAATTGGTTTAATGACATTTTCGTATTTACTGCTAAGGGTAACCTTGTAATCCTGAAACAAGTGCATTTATTCTTTTTTCAATAATATCAATGGTTAATTCATTAATTCTTTCCGCATTGAGTTAGACTTCACAGGAGCAGAACCGGAATAGATTCCGGTAGTTAGACCGGAACAGAATAGTCCCAACGTAGTCCATGCGTGTCGTAAAAGGCGACTAAAATCAGACACCCAATCTAAGGTTTGAAACACCGTGCTGATGGTTGGATGGCATCTGTGTTGTATAACGTCCTAAACGGTCCACTCGAGAAAATGGACGAAACCTCGTTGTAATTTGCCTTGCACTCGTACTGGGTGGTATTTTTACCACCTCCCACTCATACTTTTAAAACCTCCCAGTTCTTATGGAGCTGGCAGCTGTCATGAAGGAGCAAGCCAGCAAACTTGCTTAAGGTGCAAGTTTGCACTCTGCATTCCACCAACACTGCAGAAGGGGGACAGGGAGTGCTCACTTTTGCACAAAACTGCAACGGGCGCAGGCAGGAGAGGGGGAGGCTGGTCATCCTAAGGAAGACAGATCTGATTCTCTCTGAGGATCACATGCCAAAAATTCAAAAATTTTATCAGAAATAATATTAGTATGAAGACGATTTGAGTGTGTGTGTCTTCTTATTGGGCTTTTCATCTCAAAGCGGCACCTTGCTGTAATGGGTGTTAGTAATGATCCAATTTGCAGAGATTTCCTCTTTTACGAGGAAACTATTGCTCACATCCTGTGTGATTGTGAAGTGTTTTCTGCCTATAGGTTTGAATACTTTGGTCGTCATTTGCTTGAACCATGGAAGATTCATGACATTCCTATTAGGTGTTTGCTGAATTTTGAATTAGCTATTGGTCTGCTTTTAGACTTCTTCTTGGGGATTACAATAGACCTATGGTCGCAATGCTTGGTTTAAATTTAGCGACCTTTTATTTCATTTCATAGACTTTACAGGAAACCAGAGTTATCGTATAAACTTCTAAGAGTTCTTACTGATCCTAAAGAACATGCATTCATTTTTTTCCTTAAAATTATCGTTGTTAATTTATTATTTCTCTTCGCACTCATCAAACTAAAAAAAAACAGGGTTATCGTGTTTAATCCTATGGCTAACTTGTAATTACGAAAAACATGCATACATTTTTTTCCAGTAATAATGTTGGTAAATTTGTTAATCTTTTCGTGCCAAGTATAACGTTATAAAAAACTAAGGCTATCGCATTAATTTCTTTACAAAGATTGCGCTCATTCTCATATATATAATAGCCAATGATCGAGTAAAGCTACTGACGTCATCAACAATGAAACCCGTGCCACTGCATGATAATTTAATAATGTGTTTTGGTGATGTATAAAATGCAGGGAAAGACTTTATTGTGACAAGGCTGCACTGGATCCGGAAACTTAACTGTTTTACTGGTAAGACTGTGTTATTTCAGAGGAATGAAGAAACGAAAAAGTGGTCAACAATGAATGCTATCTTTTGGAGTTTAGGGTTCATCCACTGGAGTTAGGGTTAAAATTTCAAGTATCAAAATATCACCAAACAGGCAATGGCTTCGTTCAAACGTAGAAGAGCAGAAGCAATTTTCACCCGTCATACCTTGACGGGCGGCTTGCTAAGTTGACTAATAGTTCAGCTAGCAAATTTTCAAAACTATTTTGCCATTATTTTTAAATTATTTTTCCGTACCTATTCCTTTAACTTTCTTTGGCTATTATTTATGAAAAGGTCAATCGTTTTTTTAGCAACAGAGATAAAATATATCGTCAAGTAACAGCCAAGCGACACCACTGTTGAAATCAAATTTTAAACTTCACATCCTAAAAAGAATTAGCTGCATTATTTTTGGACTTCATGCTGCAGACTCAAAGAGCCGGAAAATGATTTTCAAGCATTTCAAGCGAAAAATATAAATATAAGGGTAAATCGTCACGTTGCCAAAGGAGATTACCAAACAGAAAATTCAAAACCACCTATCGTAAGACTGATGAGGGCTCATTCCATGAAACCTCTCAACTTGAACATTGCTGTTCTATCAGAAAAACGCTCTCATTTTCGTTCCATTGCCACTCAAATCAATTTGCTTTTTCATTCTTTTCCTGATTTTTTATCCTATTCATTTGAATTTTATTCGAAGGAAATTTTTGGACTCCAAACCCTCATCAACCACTTCCGCATCTGAAGACCGAGGACTCAGCTGCGTGGAACTGATGATGTGTTTTCTACCTGTCGGAAATACTCTCGAAGGTCAAGGTCACAGTTAGGAGAGGACCGATTATCTACCTCGGCGGCAGTTGAATGCTTTTTCTTGAAAAGAAAGCGAAAAGAGCTTCAATGTGGGAAAGTAACAGCACATCACTTATTGAAAACTGTTTAGTTAATGGTTGATGAAAAGAAAAAAAGAAAAAGAAACATTGCGTGATGATGATGGCTTTGTACACAAAAGCTGTTGGAGTATGTAACGTTCTAATAACAGGGTCTCTAAACTGTTTTCCTATGTCAGATCCAGGTGTAGTTACTATTAGGCTTATGAACTCCGTTTAGTTTTACAGAACAGTGCAATTATTTAACCAATTTAACAGAGTACTTTGAACCACTAACTAAATGTAGGCTCTAAGGGGAAGAGAAACTTAAAGCTAGACACAGGACTGCTAAAAAAATGTTAGTTATATATGTATTTATAAACCAAGTCACTTCCAAATTAAATTAGCCGTGGAATATTTATTAGAGATAATCTATACTGATAATATAAAGCTAAAGAGTTTGTTTGTAAACCTCTCTCGCTTGTTTGTTTTCACAAGCATGTTATTAAGGACTTTTTTATATTTTTTTGGGCTCAGGGTTTAAAGTTCGCAGGTTTGCTCAGCTAATTCCTTTCCAGGGTCTTTCTACAGATTATTTATTACTAATTAATATAAACTTTTAAGAGGACATAAGAGGACAATTTTTTGAAGAGTATTTTTGAAAAAAAATAACCTTGAATTCCCAAGTTTTCCGTGCTGATCAAAACCGATTTTCAATTTGAGAATTCGATTACTCATTTTTTTTCGTTCTATTACTATCGTTGGACACGAGAGAAATTAAATATATCCGCCATTAATAAGAAAAAAATGCCTGCTTGAAAGCATTTTTTTTTATTCCCGCGTTCACAGTTCTTCAACTTTCTAGAGGCTCCCTTTAGCTTTGTAGTGGACGAAAGGCTCTAAAATTCCTGCTCTGATTGCCTAAGAGGTAGGCCTGCGCAAATTTATTAATCCTCAATTGGTTTAATGTAGGAAAAAAAAAATCATTTTAAGCCCTTTTTGGCGTTTTCGTCCCACTGTGCGCCGTGCGGGTACTGCTAGCTATGTATATTTAAAAGTTAAGGAAAATGCTGATTTGTCAGCAATCAAAAACAGTTTGCTTTCACATCCTGAGATGACGACGTCTCTTCCACCAGGATCTTTCCAAAAAAAATTGCATAGCTCAAGAGCTTCGTCAGCAATGGCAACAGATCTGGGATACAGTCGCCCTAGGACGAAGAGTTCAAAAGCTCTTCCCAAAATTCCCCTAAAAATTCGCTTCAAAACTTCCCAAGAAGCTCAATTATTGTAAGCCCATGAATCTTATTCTTCATATTTGCTTAATTTCGAACCTGCCCAAAATCCTCCTGAAACCTCGCTGCAGAACTCCTCAGGTAGCTCAGTTTTTGTGCGCCCATGAATCTGTAGTGTTGTGTGGTTATATCAGAGGTGGTATATTCACTGCATAACTCGGTTTCGGTTGATCACTTTAATACACATATTTACACGTTCACTCTTCCAGTGACAATCTTGCTCTGACTGCCAGTGCCGATTCTCAGCTAGCCTTGTGGGAGTTCAAGTGGTTGCGCAATTGGGATTTCTCCTTTTGCATGAACTGATCTGATGAATTTATGGGTTTCCCACAAATCTTAATCACCACTATGTGTCTGTGGTGAACGCGGACCTCCAGAGCACTACGTATTCAGTTGTCCACTATCATCAAGCTTTCATTTAAATTACAATAGGGTAATGGCACCAGTAACAGACATGGCTAAGACATCGCTCTCAGGTTAACTCAATTTTCTGAGCCTTTTATTGTAATTAGATTTTTGAAACTTTTTTATATCATGCAACTACATCCATGTTAAGCTGCTTCTGTATTCTTTGAATTAGTTAATTCTATGTTTATGTGCTCAATTTCGAAAAAAAGTTCCGACCCCCCAGTAACAGACACCAAAAATTCTGATGAGACCCAGTAACAAATGGGATGTGGAAAGGATGAGAAATGGACAGCATTCCACGTTTTTCTTCAAAAAGTGCAAAAGTACTTTATTTTCGGATCTAAAACCCTATTAATTTCAAATGAACATGAAACATCGGCAGACGTCGTGGTGGCTGTTCATAACCTTCCACCATTGCCTTGTAAATACTAACTGGCTCATAAAATTCACTTTGATAAACACTAAATGGTTGCACGGTATTCATTTGTTGCAGCAACATCCGTTTTACCCGCCTAAAATTCTTATGATATAAATCCTAACTTAAGACTGTCTGTTACTGGACCCTTGTCTGTTACTGGTGTCGTTACCCGAACTCCTCGCCTCTCTGGAACATCAAAAACACATTCTTACACCCGACTGCGAGGAAAAATATCCAACAAGTAATGAAACAGGGAGTTGACTTCATCCATCCCGGATAGCATAATAACCGCTACTTATTTTTTTTTTCTATCTATGTTCGAAGGTTCCTCTCCCTTCAGTTTAAAAAATCGATGTTTCAAACCATTTATGATTTTCGGTCAATGGATGACTGTCATCGATTTTTTTTTATCATCGTTGTCGCATTTCTGTTAAATGAAGGCAAACTTCTGAAGAAAAGAACTCAAACAAATAATGTATTTTTTTTTGGTTCAAACACATAACTGGAGCAGTATAGCCTATTTAAGACTCTTGCTCCAAAAAACCTAATAAAACCAGACAAAGACATAACGACTACAATTAGAGTTAACTTACTGAATACAATTAGAGCCCTTAACTACAATGTAACAGATCCGCAGTTTGTAGGCGCATTTTGTATTGGCTGATATTTGATAGTTGTATTGATTGCTACATGATGGTAATTTAAAGCTAACACGTAATTGTTTCAAGGACATCGTAACGATGCTCACGTTTTCTAGTTCAGGGAAACTTCGAAAAATGGCTACTTGTGAGCTGAAGTTTCATTGGCTGAGGTCACAAGTATCTTTATAGTAGAAAATCGCTCGTCAAGATATGACGGGTGAAAATTACTTCAACATTTGAACGAAGCCATTCCCTGTTTGGTGATATTTTGATAGTTGTCATTTCAACTCTAACTCCGGTGCATTTACCCTAAACTCCAGTAGATAGCGCTCATTATTAACCGCTTTTTTGGTTTCTTTATTCCCTTGAAATGAAACAGTCTTACCACTAAAACAGATAAGTTACCGGATCCAGTTCAGCCTTGTCACAATAAAGCCTTTCCCTGCATGTCAAACATTACCAACACATATTATCAAATTATCATACCGTGGCGCGAGTTTCATTGTTGATGACGTCAGGAGCGTTACTCCATCATTGGCATATACATGAGGATTGGAAAAATTCTCCTATAATAGAGAAGATTTTTATTTAAATACAACACACTTTAAATCACTGTCCAAATATTTTTTAAATTAATGAAATAAAACTCATTCATGCTTTTTTGTCAATGATTATTTATATTTTATCTTTTACACTTTCAATCACATTTTAAATTACTGATCAAATATTTTTTTAATAAATAAAATAAAACTCATTTAACCAATCAAAGATCTCTTGTGAAAAACTTATTTGTGTCATAGAGAAGCTTTCTAAACAAAAAATAAAGTTTTTCAAATTCCAGAAAGAGCTTCCTTATTCCTTTTTCATCTTCTTCCATCAATA
Organism: Uloborus diversus; assembly: GCF_026930045.1. Taxonomy (NCBI): domain Eukaryota; kingdom Metazoa; phylum Arthropoda; class Arachnida; order Araneae; family Uloboridae; genus Uloborus; species Uloborus diversus. The sequence continues at coordinate 175,982,830 of NC_072735.1, read as the reverse complement.
ATATTTATAGTATTGCAATAATGCTGTAAAAGAAATGTAGAAAATACAGTCAGCAACTGCCACTTAACTTAACAGGAATATATTCATCAAAAAGTGTTAATTATATATAAATAGTGACCACCATCTAAACTTTCAGAAAATTCAAAAAACATCTAAACACTGGAGTAGTAGAGAAGAATGAATAATAGCTAAAGCTGTCATTGCCGGAGTGAAATGTTTTCCATACTCGTCGGCCGTGGTTCATGCTAATGCTTCTTTTAAAATATCGCAATAACTTTTCAACTAAACCAAACCAAACGCAAACCCAGTGGCACGAAAGTCAAAGGGGGCCAAGGCCTACTGTTCCCATTTCAGTCTTTCTGACCAAGGGCTCTTGGGTGCTAGGATGCTCCGGTTAGGTGGTCAGCCGAACGCGGAACCCCCAGGGTTTAGTTCCCAAGCACGCTTGGTACTCATTTTATCGACCCACTGAAGGGATGAACGAATGAGTCGACTGTGTCTGACCCCGGGATTGAACCCGGACTTGCGGCGTGGAAGCGCAGAGCGCTTCCATTGAGCCACTGAGCTTCACTTTTCAAAAAAGCGATAACAATAAAATCTTTACAGAGGATTGCGCTGATTATGTTAACGCCTTCAAAAAGCTCTAAGTCTGTGACGAAGGCCTTGAATAACTTTCTAACACCAAAACGGGAAGTTAGAGTGTTGAACTGACGAGATATAGAGAATATTTATTGCATTTGCAAATCATTCTCCTTCTTCACTGGGTCTTGCTTATAAAGTTCATTTTAGCACGTGTTTTATTTTTGAAATATGCGAAAGATTGGAAGTTATGTGGAAAATTGCGAACTTATTAGGGTTTTAGAAAGTAAACACACAATTTCACAAATTAAAATGAGAAAAGTTCTTACAATAGCAATTCATTAGTCTTTATAAACGCTTGTTTATAAAAAATACTGAAATATCCATGGTAATTTAAGTTCATATTACACATGCTATACCCAGGGCCGCAGAGTGCCAAGGCGGGCCCCCCGCAAAAAGAGAAGAAGAAGAAAGAAAAAAAAAGAAGAAAGAATGAAAATAAGAGGGGAAACACAGCTTGCTAAAAAACAATTGACTTTTTTAAGGTACCGCAACAGTAAATACCAAAGGAGCAAACTTTACAAACAATCAAAAGTTTAATTCAGGAATACTGCTTGCTAATTAATTGAAAGAAAAAATGCGACACAGAAATTTACGCATAAAAACCAAATTTCTATGCATTGAAACTTAACACACACAAGCACAATATTGAACTTATTTCAAAGCAACCTTCCTTGCTTTTTGATTCGCGAAATGATTTATAACTTCATCGAAGTTAAAATTTTTTGAAAACTTGTTTTCCAATGCGAAAACTCCGAGACTGGTTGCCCGTTGCAATGTACTTTAGGAGCGCTATTTGACAATCAATCTTGGAGGGGGGGGGGGGGGGGGGAGGTTTTCAGCGTCAAAAAATTAAATTTTTTTACAATTTTTTTAAAGAAAATGGTTTGATTAAATTTATTAAAACCTTTTGTGCATTATTGTGTATGGTTTTAAGAAAATTCTATAAATTTTTGATCAAAAAATATCCACAGACAAACCGATGACAGAGCTTTTCGTAGAACACCTTTGAAGAAAGGTGATTTGCGCTGTTCACAGTATCTCGGCGGAAATTTATGTAAAATCAAATTCTATTTGAATTTAGTCAAAGTATGAATTAATTCTCCCTCTTACGTTCTCAGATCTTTTTTTGTTTGACTTTAAAATTTTTGGCGGCCATTTGAAGTTAAAAGTGCTACTTTTTACTAAAAATTCCACTATTTTGTTAGTAAATGACTCATTAAAAAATAATAATAAAAAACCCCCCTCAACGTAGGGGGGAGGTTTTTTATATGCAGAATGTGTATTTTAAACTTGAAATGAATCGGTTAATTGATTTTAAAATGGGAGTGCACACCGACTTTGAAAAAGTGGTTTTGAGAAAAACCACATTTTAGGAGCTAAAAAGCACCAATTCCAGCTCCGTAGAGTCAAGTCCCTGTAGTAACTTCGATCTCTTCAGCCTCTTTTTTTTTTCATTATTTATTTATAGTATATGTAACTAACCCCAAACAAGCAGCACTGACATTCTGAGCGTCTGCAGCTGTCAGAACTGCTGCATTCTTCGGTAGCTGTCGGAGCTTCAGTTTGAAGGAGAGGAGACTGAATACTCGATTGACTTGAGAATTTTGCTTCAAACGACTTGAAATTTTGGGGATATATTTTTGAAATGTTTAACTACAAGACGAAACGAAATAGAAATAATTTTATTTTAGAGTGCAAAAATTTGAATTTTGACATCTTGAATTCAAATTATATTTTTCGCAATCACGAGTGTGTGTAGGTAGGCGTGTGTGTATGCTTGTGGGGGTATGTGTGTTTGTGTGTAGGGGGTATGTGTATGTGTGTGTTTGTGAGCTGGCATATGTGTGTGTGGGTAGTTGTGTGTATGAATGCGTGTGCGTGGGGGCGGGGTATGTGTATGTGTGTGTAGGCATATGTGGTTGTGTCTGTGTGCAGGCATGAATGTGTGTGTGTATGTGTAGGTGTCTGTATGTATGCGTACGTGTATGTGTTTGTGTATGTGTAGGTGTCTGTATTTATGCGTGCGTGTATGTGTTTGTGTATGTGTGTAGGTGTATGTGTGTGTAGTTGTGTTTGTGTGTGCGTGTATCTATGTGTGTAGTTGTGTATGTATGCGCGTGTGTGTAGGACATGGACGCAACCCGGAGACGGCTTTCGCTATAGGAACAGCATCGCATCGTGAGGACCCGGTCGACGGTGATGGTGCGGAGGGTGGCGCTGGGAAAATAAAATAATAGGAATTCAAAACTGTCAAGTGAGAACAAGAAGCAATCGTGATAGCTAAAAAATTTTTTTTTTTTGAAACTGCAAAACCCTTAAAATAAGAGCGTTTGACAAACAGGTAGTATTTTCTCAATAATAAGTCTTTTTGTTTATCATGTAAGATGAAAAACTATGCTTTAAAATAAAATGCCTTTTTACAATGCTATTTCTAACGTGTGAAGACAGTCCTTTGAAAAATCTTCGATCTTGCTTTTTTACTTCCTTTTGCAAAAAAGGAAGTATTTGTATTCGCGAAAAAATTTTCACTCAAAATTCGACCTTAATTTCCATTTTGCTCACCCCCGAATTAATGTTGTTTTTTTTTTTTTTTTTTTTTTCAACCCGACCACACGCGGATAAGTGCCTAAGAACATATAAACACCCCAAATATTCATTTTGACATTCCCCGAGTTATTTTCAACGATTTTTCTCGTGACGTCCGTATGTAGTACGTATGTATGTATGTGCGTATGTGCGGATGTATGTCGCATAACTCAAGAATGGTATGTCCTAGAAAGTTGAAATTTGGTACGTAGACTCCTAGTGGGCCTAGTTGTCCACATCTCCTTTTGGTTGCATTCGGGTGTTTCTAAAGGGGTCTTTTGACCCTTTTTGGGGGGAAATCATTGTTACTTTCGATGTATGCTCAAGTGGTGTTATAATTTGGCGGAAACTTGGCGATATATCGCCAGTCTTTTGGTCCTCAAGTTGGCGAAAAATTTGGTGATTTTTTTTTTCTTAATCTGGTTTCAATTTGGCCACTGGTAGTGATATTTAGAGAGTAAACTTTTGAATCGCATTAAAATGCCAATAATGGAAAAATGACATTAAAATTGTAGTAAAAGGAAGTCATGTGATGCACACATCAGTTCGTTTTAAATTAGAGATGAAAGTTATGAAAAGTTCATTTTTTAAAGTATTGCTGTTTATTTTCGAGTGATAGACAGTGAGATGGGCAAAAATACGAGGGTCAGTTAGAAAGTTAGTTGCACTGCTCAAGAAAACAAGAAAATGATCGTAATTTTACTATAACTTTATTGTTATCTTAAAGTTCGATTCAAAATCTACTTTTTTTAACTTAACCACCTCCGTTATTTAAGCATTTGTCGAGGCGTGGCACAAGGTTTTCGATGCAAAGAAATGCCGTCCAATGTCCGATAACCATTGTTGGGTTGCGTTCACTTCGTCATCCGAATGATATCGTCGCTTTGAAAGTTCTTGTTTCTTGGAACCACAAACATCGAAGTCAGGAGGTGAAAGGTTTAGGAAGCTAGGGGAGGGTGATCCCACACTTCCTACCTAAAATTGGTTTTCCCGCGCCCAGCGTCGCCAATATCTGCATGTCCATTCCAAAGCATTTTGCACCATTTCACGATAGCTTAACGTCACATTGCATTTGCATCATACACTTCATGCTACTGCTCATAAATTTCAGTGCAATTGCATCTTTTTTGCCCACAAAATCGAATCACTGCACGCATTTCCAATTTGAACGCTAATGGCAGCGATTGAGACATGCTTGCGACTGATTATCAGAAAAACTAAACTTGCCTTGGGGAAGTCGCTATGTCACACGACAAAGGTACATGTCTGAAGTATTGCCACCGAGTTTTATCAAAATTGTCTTAGACGGAACGTATTTACGAAGTAGTTCAACTAACTTTCTGACTAACCTACGTATCTTGAGAACTGAGACAGACCCCCCAATAGTGTAAACATGCCTCTGACGTCAGTAATACTATTCGCAATTCTCAATTCAACACGCTTCGTGATATTTTATGATCGTTCTTTTTGGACGAGGGGGTGGGGGGCACTTTCACCCTCTTAATCATTACTGAGAACAGAACATTTGTTTATTTGCGAACACTCAGGCTAAAAGAAAATTGTATTATTTGGGTCATTCTCCAGAAAATGTAACTTTTGAAACGCAAATATTCCTCAATTTCGAAACTATTTCTTTTCTTTCTTCCAGACATCCAGAGAGATTTTCAGTTTTATTATTAGTAAAGATAACTTTATCCTATAGTGGGGGCAAATCAAACCTGGCAGCGTTATAATGCTATAATTAGGATCTGCGTAACCTTCAGTTAGATTTACCCCAATTATTAAATTTTAAATTTGTAAAAATATTTCAAGAAATACCATTGAAATGTTAAATTACAGACATTGACGTGCTTAGCACAAAAGTCGTATCTGCTCTTTCTATCAAAATTGAGTTACGATCATCGGATGATTCTTTGCCACATATTTTATCCAATTACAATGTTTTATGGTCATTAATTATGGTTTTTGAAGAAAAAAAAATCTCAAAAAGTTGCATCTGAATCAAATACATGGAGTTGCAAAACTTTGAACGGCAATTTATCATTTTTAACTCAGATGCAGATATGACTTTTTTTTTGCTACGATGCTTTTTTTTTTTTTTTTGTTCCTACATGAAAGTGTTAACTACTAGAAGTAACCATAAATAGTGGCCCAGCAAAGTTCCAATTATTTTACTTATTAATAAAAAAAATAAAAAATGCCTTGTTCATAGAAATAAAAAAAGGAAAAAAACTTTTAATATTTAAAAATCGAGGCTAATTTAATATCAAAGTAGTAATTTTGTTGATTGGTGCAAACAATCAGCTATTTTAATGATTAGTGTGAATATAATATTAAGCTCTCTTAATTAAAGTACGGCTTAGTTAGTAGTTTCAAATGTATGTTCAAAATATTTAGTAAATTTGAGGATATACTGTCAATTGATAACTATGGCAAAATGCCTATTATTGATGTATTTTGCCTCCATCATTTATTTTCGCCACAGAAATAATGACATTGATAGGTCTGTCACGGAGGTGAAAAATTTTCCATTAATATAGGCATAATAGACACTTTTTCAGGGAAATTTATTTTCTTCGTTACTACAATCTGCACATGTTAAGCATATGAGAAAACATGTTCACTTCTTTTTTTTTTACATTAATTTACATCACTGAATTCAAGTTCACGGAGGTGAGAAGTCAGAATAACCATACTAAGTTTTTAAAGCAAAATCTATCTTTTTGTTTTTCGACAAAAATCTCACAACTTCAACTATGGCTGAAAGTAAGGCGGAAGTGAACAATAAATTTTCACCTCCGTTACCTAAGCACAAAATGCTATTCCTCATTAACGCGTGGCAGTAATTACATCAAATTTTATTTTCCCTTGTATCGTGGAAAATAAAATTTGATGTGATTACTGCCATGCGTTAATGAGGAATGGCATTTTGTGCTTAGGTAACGAAAGTGAAAATTTATTGTGTGACTTCTTTTCCTGCTAAAACACAATATTAAAAAAATATATATACTTTAACAATTAGTATTTGAGACACTTGTGAAAGAAATCTATACATATAATAAAATAAGATGTTTGTGTGTGTGTGTGTGGCGCGCATCCCGGGAAAACGGTAAGGCCTAGAAAGATCAAATTTGGTATACTGGTGCAGTTTTTGCCGAGGATGTGCACCTCGGGCTTCGATTTTTGATATTTTAATTAGAAAAAAAGTTATTTAATGTTTTATGTGTTTTTTTGCACTTTTTAGTACTTTTTACCTCACAGACCCCGGATCAATCGCACCATACAAATATTTTTTATACTATAGTGTAGAAAATTTAATTTTAAATATTATGAATGAAAAAATTTTGAAGATTGAGCAATATTTATATTTTTTATGAATTTTTGAAAAAACCTTTAATTTGCATTTTTTCCAGGGCTTTATTTTTTTCTAATATCATCCTGGGAGAAGAATCAAAGCCTCATTTATAAATTTTAAGTTGGTAATAGTAAAAACATTTCGCCCTCTTCAACAAAAAAAAAGTTCTTAAAAATACGGAATAGTGTTTTTTTCTTTTTTTTTTTTACAATGTTTTTAATGCTGAACACATCATGTCTTTTCACGCATCGGTCGAAAAAAACGTTCTTCAATCTTTTATACTTGGACGTCACTACTTGGATTTCGATTCGATATTTACGATGGAATCTTAATCGCAAGCAATGTTAATCTTGTTTTTTACTATATAGCTTTCTTCTACATTTTATGACGTGATGACTACGTGTTTTTCCGGCAGCGCTTGCTTTTTTTCTTTATTTTTTTTTGTTTTATTTAGGGACTACATTTTTTTTTGCATCCCCCCCCCCGAAACTGGACCTTTTGCTGTATCTATATTACGTTACATTTCATGGTTGTGCGAATTTAATTCAATAAAAACAGCGAGATTTTTTTATGTTTGTCAAACACTACTTTTTGCACTAGTACGGGGAATTTGAGATTTTTTTTTCTTTTGCTTTACTTAAGGGGCATTCCACGGTATTTTTGACATTTATGTAGAGTCCATAACGTGACCTATTTTGCCATAACTTTTTGATTTACTGTATGATTAGCATATTATTTTATTTTGATCTTTTCCTACCAACACACCAGCTCAAATTAAAATAATTTGCAAATCAAACGGTAAATTAAAAAGTTATGGCAAAAAAAGGTCACGTTACGGACTCTACATAATGTCAAAAATACCGTGGAATGCCCCTTAAATAAAAAAAAAGCTGTTTTTTGAAAGATCTTTGTTTTTATTAGGAAATGGGCGGGGAGGTTAAAATAAATAGAGATGGATACCAAAATTTAGGGATAGATCGTAAAGGTAAATAGCCGCCGAAGGCGGCAATCTTGGCGTGAAAATGTGAATGGCACAAAAAAAAAAAAAAAAGAGATGGATTCATTGATACTGCTCAATGACAAGTTCACCAAACAGCCGCCGTAGGTGGTTGCTTGCCCAGAAAGGCGAATTGCGAAAGAAGGCGAACCAGCTGGTCGCCGCAGGCGGCTAGTAATCAATAAATAAGTAAATATTTTTAATTAAGCAAGTTATTAAGCAACATAAACTGTCACACAAGGTGTATGACATGCCACGGAGGTGAGAACTCACATGTTGTGAACCAAAAATATACTAAAATGAAAATTACTCTTAAAAAATTGTAGGCAGGTTTAAATAGATATATTTTTGATGAAATTAAAAATCATTGTTAAATGAATTGCTTCTTAAAGTTTATTCTGTAAAGTTCGTGTGACAAGAAAAGTTACACTTTTTGAAAGAATGACCCGTTTACGTTCATAGTTTTTTTTTTTTTTTTTGCTTGCTCTTACTTTCTTATTTTCTTCCTTTTTTCTCTGTCCTTTTTTTCCCCCTCGAACCCTAGTTTTCGACTAGGCTGACACGGCCTCTTCTAGGGCCAGGCTATACAGACGTTTTTACAGAAATTTCATTTGATCACTTTGTATGATGGCGATACAAATAACTTTTAAAAGTAAAAAAGGAAACGTGGTGCCAAAATAATAGTTTAAAAAACTAAAAAAGCACGCTTTAGTAGCAAAATGAACTAAAAAGTTAAAAATAATCTTTGGATGATAAGTATATGAAGTAACTGACCAAACACTTAATTTTACAGTAATAAAAAAAAAGCATGGGGGGCTGCCTAGTTACATTTTTGCATGGATAACAAGTGGAAGAAATTTAAAACAACTGATAAGAAGCCCCCCACGCTTTTTTTCTATAACAGTAAAATTAAGTGTTTGGTCAATTACTTTATATACTTGTCATCGAAAGCTAATTTTTAACCTTTTAGTTCATTTTGCTACTAAAGCGTGTTTTTTTAGTCTTTTAAACTATTATTTTATTTTTTACTTTTTAGTTCATTTTGCTACAAAAGCGTGTTTTTTAAGTTTTTTAATTTCAAATAAGATTTAGATACTAAATATTGCTAATACTTGTTACTCTTAAATGAAATCTTTGTGCGTGTGTTCGATTTTTATAATGGAATGTATGTTAGTATTCTATAGCATTATTTGCATCAGACATTTTGCATGCTTTCTGGTAAATTCATGTGCAAACATTGTAACACTCCGCAGCTCTGATTTGTAAGGTTGTAAGTAATTCTAATAAGCCACTGGCTATTTGTCCAAAGGAAAGTTTAACCCACAAACATACAAGTTAAGCTAATAAAAGCGTGTTAATTAGAATAAACTAAGAACTTATCGTTAATAAATTAATTTGATTATAGAATAGTGCATTGTCATCGGGTCTGAGGTTGCATTCCAAATTTTAAAGGAATCCGATCACAAAAAGTGGGCGAAAACTGAGTTGCAAGATTATGAATTTATTTTGGTGTAGAAAGGATTAGAACGCACGCCCAAAGATTCCCGGAGGTGGACGTCAGCGAAGACCCGAGCCTTAGACCGCTCGGCCACGAACGCTCATAAAGTGGTGGAATGTACTAACAGTAATAAGCCACTAGCTCTTAGTCTAAAGGCGAGTTACTCACAAACATACAAATGAAGCTAAAAAAAGCGTGTTAAAAATGAAACATGGTGTTAAAAATGAGCTCCGAAATGGCTAACATGGCAAAATATTCATCAGTATAACTAAGATAAATAAACTAATTGATAGGATTCATATGGAAGCAAAATTGCTGAAAATGATGATTTGTGAACAAATAACTCTTGACAGATTTTTAAATTAAAAGTTAAAAGTAGACGAAAATTGCTTTGAAAAGTCGAGATTTTTTCCCCTCTATTGTCTCTAGTTTTGTGAGAATTGTCCCAATAAAGAAAATAAAACTATATATAAAAAATAACAACAAATAAAAAGCCCAGTAAAAAAAGAGTGATTTTTCCTTTCAATCATCTGAGAAAATCCATAGAGAAATCTGAAATGCAAACATTTACCATCTTCTACAAACCTGAACGTTTTCTAAGAGAGGGATAAGTGTGATTACTCAAGGAATCTCATCCACAATATTGCAAAATAAAATAAAAAAAACCTCACACCAGTAAAAAAAAAAAAAAAGAGAGAGAGAGGTATCTGCCGAAGAAGAGAGCAATTCACAAGATTCCGGTTTCTTAAAAAAACAAGCAAGCAAACAAATCGAGAGGCTCCAATCAAGAAAAGAATGGTCGGAGCCCTTTAACGACGGCCGTAGCTCGTTACAGTCCTTTTGGAATAGCGTTTCGCCTGGACGGTCATCCCTTTCACGCATCGTCTGCGCTCCCTCTCTCCTGCTGCTGGCTCTCAACTTAGAGGGCATGGACCATACGCGAAGAATGGACGTCCAGCTCGTGCTCTTGCTGATCGGGATGCTGACGCACAACGCATGGGTGAGTTGCGACTTTCGCATCTCTTACCGGAGTATTAAAATGTTTCAAGTCATGAGGATTACAGTCATTTAGGGTAACATTGACTCGTGTGGGTTGCATTTGTTGAAAGTTTCAATTCATGAGGAATGTAGTCATTTATGGTAAATTTGAACCTTGTGGGTTCGATCTTTAAAATTTTAAGTCATGAGGAATGTTGTCATTTATGGTAAATTCGAACCATGTAGGTTCGATCTTTAAAATTTTAAGTCATGAGGAATGTTGGCATTTAGGTTAACTTTGAATCAAATGCGTAAAACTTGAACCTGTTGAATGTTTTAGGTCATGAGAAATACATTTGGGGTAACTTTGCCCTTGACTCATGTGGATTAACTTTTTTGAATACAATGATGAGGAATCCGGTCATTTAGGGTAAGTTTGATTCAAGTGGGTTTAATTCGATGAATCTTTTAAGACACCAGAAATGTAAACATTTATAATGAATTTGAACCATGTGAGTCCAATTTTTATATGTTTTAAGTCATGGGGAATATGGGCATTTAGGTTAACTTTGAGCCAAGTGGGTTAAACTTGTTGAACCTTCTAAGTCATGAGGAATACATTTAAGGTAACTTTGATCCTGACTTATGAAGATTAAATTTGTTGAATACTTTCAGTCATGAAGAATACGGTTATTTAGGATAACTTTGACTCATGTGTGTTTAATTTGTCGAATGTTTTAAGAAATCAGAAAAGTAGTTATTTATGGTAAATTTGAACCATGTTTACTCGGTTTTTAAACGTTTTAAGTCGTGGGGAACATGGGCATTTTTTTTAAACTTTGAACCAATTGAGTTAAACTTGTTGAATGTTTTAAGTTATGAAGAATACATTGAGGGTAGCTTTGACTCTGACTCATGTAAGTTAAATTTGTTGAATACTTTCAGTCATGAGGAACACGGTTATTTAGGGTAACTTTGACTTAAGTGGGTTTAATTAGTTGAATGTTTAAGACATCAGGAATACAGTCGTTTAGGGCAACTTTGAACCATAGGGGGGAAATTTATTAAATGTTTTCAGTCATGAGGAATTTATGTAACATTGAATCATGTGGCTTCGGTTTGTTAAATTTTGAGCAACAATCATTTAGAGAAACTATGCCATTTGAGGTTAGATTTGTTAAAAATTTTTAGTAATGCATTGAGTGAAGAATACATTCATTTATGTTAGTTTTGAACCACGTGGGTTACATTTATTAAATATCTTCCGTCATGACGAATACAGTCCCTTAGAACAACTCGTGTGGAATTTCTTTGTTGAATGTTTCAGGCAATGAGAATTAGTCACGTGTGAATACTTCTACTTACGTAGGTTAAATTTTTTGAATGTTAAGTCATGAGGAATACAGTTGTTTAGAGTAACTTTGAATCATGTCGATTGGACTTGGGAGTGTTATAAATTATGAGGAAACCAACGTGGGTAACTTTGAACCACGCACGTAAAATTTGTTGAACGTTTTCAGTCACGAGATTCACGATCATTCAAGGTAAGTTTGACTCATGTGGATTCAATTTGTTGAATATTTAAGTCATGAGGAATAGCGGAGAGTGGGGCACAGCGGGACAGATTTATTTTGATTTGTTGCAATTTCTTAAATTCTAGTTTTAAATAAATTTTAATTACAGGGCACGACTGCAGATTTTTTACATATTACTGTTTTTTTTTTCTTCATAATTTATCCTCACTCGCTTCTATTTGAAGGAATAAAATTTCGACAGGCTGTCAAAGTGCCCTACTTTACCCCATCTGGGGGCTCTGTGAGACAGGGTTTCGGCTGCAGTGGGACATTGAGAAATGCCCAGTTAGAACCAGCTGTTTTCTAACAATATTTATTATTACTAAATTCAGATAGCGATTACAGTATAGAAGATATGAAAACAGTTTTTGAGCGACAGGATTTTTAAACAATTTATAACTATAAATCACGTTTGAAATTTGAAATATTTTTCCAAGGTAATGTTTGAGGCAATGAAAATACTGAAGGAAATCAAACAAAATATTAAAGGAAAACAAAGTTGGAAGGGTAGTATAATTCTTTATATAATTTTATTATTTTTATAATTTTGAACTTCTCTCATTGTTCAATTTAAGATAACAATTTTATTACACATTCGAACATGAAAAAAATTTAAAAAATGAATAAAGATTGCAGTTTATATGGAACACTTAACAATATCAATATAATAGCACCAGCAAAATATAGGCTGCTAAAAACAATTTTCAAAAGGATTCTTAAATGTCATTAACGCTATAGTTGATATGATAGTTCATTAAAACTCATGACCATAACTTATTTAATGGGGAAATCTGGGTGATGAAAAATACATTTAATTTGAAATTTCTTAAAACATGTTTACTTTACAGTGAATTATGTTGACGAGGAAGCAGTGGAACGCTATTCCATTGTACCTCCGAAGAAGTATTTAAAAAAAAAAAAAAAACTGAATAAATTTTATTTCTAGAAAAATAAATAAATAACATATTATACTAGCGAAACTTATAGCTTATATTCAACATTGAACAATAATTCACAACTGAAATTCAAAAATTAAAACTTGCTTGATTGACATGGCTTTGATAGTAGAAATAAAGATGGCTGCAACTACCTCAAAAAATGAAATGTAGAAGTGGATAGCTTCCACAGTGTTGTCGTACAAGTTAATTAAATTGTGGATTTTTTTCAGATTTGTAAGCATTTGCATAGTAAGAAAATATCATTTTTCCCACTGTTCGCCGTGTTCACTGTACCCCGGCCTCCCCTACAGTTTGCTAAATAAAGTTTAAATCATTCGATTAAATTTATTTAATGTTTTGTATCAGGAGGAATACAGAAACTTTTAACCATGTGGGTTAAATTTGTTGAATATTTTAATGTTTGTTAACATTGTAATTTCAAGAGAATTACAATGAATTAGTGCAATTTTGTAGCATGTGGGCTAATTTTTCACGACTTCATATTTTTCTTATATTTGACTGCGAAAGAAAAATGCTCAATGTTGCACTCTACTTGCTGAAAAAGTTACAATATCAGTGTCGCAATACGAAAGGTGCATACATCGAACATTTCGGAAACAAAACTGGTACAGTTTTATTCTCCAGTAAAATCTGCGTTGTTGCTTTATTGACAATTAGCGGTACTCGCACGGCTTGGCCCGCAGTAGAAAATTAAAAGGTCATTTATTTCGCCTATATATTTACAATTAATGGATGATGGATTTCTCACTAATTTTCTGTTTTAAGCAGCTCGCCCATCGATAGTTTGCTTGCCCACGTTATGACAATTTTCTCGTCCATGTTATGATAATTTACTCGCCTATGTTATGATAATTTGCTAGATAAAATTTTCTTAAAATTGGAACAGAAAAAGAACGAGATTGAATTTTCGAAAAATCGCTTCGAGATGCTCACCCTTATGTTACGAACTAACTTTGCGCCAAATTTCATGAAAATCTGCCGAACAGTCTAGGCGCTATGCGCGTAACAGACATCCAGAGATCCAGACTTTGAGCTTTATTATTAGTCAAGATATCATCGGCACCATGCTAAGCTAACGAATCTGAAAATTTTCACTTTTCAGGGGAGCCGAAACAATAATGTTTTTTCACCTGATGCGCTTAGTTATTTTCGATCTTTTAATTTGTATTGACAGTTTCAAGCCTAAAACTATCGTATAGTTAAAACAGGTAGCCCTTTTTGAGTACTACTGCAAATCATCGAATTTGAAAAACACGCTTTACGATTTTTCACATTCGATAGTTTAGCATGGTGCCGACGATATACTTGTTTCAAAAGGGCTTCCGAACCCTGGGGGGAATTTCGGTATGTATATATATATAAAATATACATAGACTACTAGTGTGCCGTGAAAAAAATCTAATAATTTTAAGGGTGCCTGGTGCCGGAAAAGTTTGAGAATCCCTGATGTAGTCTATATTATACAGCATTCATGCCAGCGCACACGAACAGAAAAAGGTTGTCACTTTTTCTGTAAACAAATGCTCAAACATTTGCTAAGTACAGGAGATCAAACAAAGTGGCGGAGTTTCAAACGTGTTTATTTCTAAGAGTAAAATTGGTACAAAAACGCAAACTTTTTAAACATGCCTAAATCATTCTCAAGGTGTTCTTCGTGCCTTTCTCCTGACACCTGAGCGCTATCCCACCTGGACTGAAATTTATAAAATACACGTAGCATGTATTCAGTCACAGAAGCAACTGCTACTGTGCTCTATTTTTTTCTGTTCGTCAATATGCGCAGATAAGGAGGGTATAAACACAGTAGTATCCTTTGCATATCCCCACAAGAAAAAACCACATGGTGTTAGCTCTGGTGACTTAAGGGTCAAATCATAAAATGAAAAATCAGTTCTCCCTTGATCATCATTTTGAACAACTGAAAAATGAGTAAAAAGGGGGACACATTTGACAACACGTGAATATTTATCATTACCCAATTGAAACTTAACAATTCACTCTTTCATTCTAGCTCCATGAAAAAGCTGTAAGTTTAATTTTCCGAAATCGATAGCGGATAGCTTTATGAAACCCCACTAATCTTTTGGAAGCAACTTATATTTAGCATTATTAATCGTGACGCTTATAAATGGGGAAAGTACCCTTTCAAATGTCGTTTCATTTAAGTAGTTACTACTTTAATTTACCGCTGGTTGGAGGGCACAAGAATCACTTTGAAATTGGTTAGTCCTGGACCCATGAGGTATAAATCGAGGCCTGCTGACGCAGAGTACAGTCTAGTCCCGACTTACACGAGGGATGCGTTCCAAGACTCTTCGCGTAAGTCGAAATTTAGCGTTGTGGAAAAATATATGCATACAAATTTTTTAGAAGTATACCAAATTCTTTTAGACACTTATAAACACTCCTCAAACTGTTTTAAAGTATTCCTCAACTATACACTACAGTTTCTTGCATATAGAACTGAACTTTTACTGTATTTAAAATATAAAAAAAAACGGTTTATTCAACGTGAAATACTTTAAGATGCACAGAATGAATGATCGATAGGAGGGAAAGACATAAAAGAAACAACACTGTACGTACAATATGTAGTAGTAATAAAATGCTTCATTATAACAGTACTGTACAGTAGATATCCAGTGACAATATTTATAAGTAAAAAAATGAAGATAGTGATGATTTATGCTCCATAATCAACTATTTATTCTTATCAAATACATTTTTAAATACGGTTGCATCGCCTTTTCTTTTATAACGTTTCAATTTCTGGCACCTTCTTCCTGATCTCTTTACTAATCCACAACACAGGAGCAGCGTCCATTTTTACTTTCTTCTATATCTAATATATAGAAGAAAGTATTGGATTCGTGAAAATTTTCGAATTTCGAATTTTGACGGATTCGAACGTTTTGAGGTGTGCTGAGTCCATTTCGACTATTTTTGGAAAATGTCTGTCTGTCTCTCTGTGTGTGTGTGTGTATGTGTGTCACGTCTGTGTGTGACCAGTTTTTTGTGGCCGCTCTACAGCAAAAACTACCGCATGAAATCAAACGAAACTTGGTGCACATATGTGCCCCTATGTGAACTTGTGCCCATTGGTTTTTGGCGCGAATTCCTCCAAGGGGGGTGAAGCGATGGGACGTTTTTTGAGTTACGCGTGATTGCTATTCCTCAGGAAGTAACTGGCGGAATCAAACAAAATTTGGTCCATATGTTGCCAGTAACAGGAACTGGTGCTGATTCATTTATGGTGTCAATAACTCAAACGGGGGTTGAGCTATAGAACGTTTTTT
This sequence comes from Uloborus diversus, assembly GCF_026930045.1. Classification (NCBI taxonomy): domain Eukaryota; kingdom Metazoa; phylum Arthropoda; class Arachnida; order Araneae; family Uloboridae; genus Uloborus; species Uloborus diversus. The sequence continues at coordinate 175,966,945 of NC_072735.1, read as the reverse complement.
GTCGTCAATTGTGACTGCTGAATCTCAAGAAATAATGAACGGAATGAAAGAAAAATTTATCGGCAAGTAGCCCTTAGTGGGTATAAAAGCTGATTTTATTTTGGTGTCAACAGCTAACAAGGGGGTAGCGCAATCGCCCTTTCTTTTTTTCCATTGTGAGTGCCCTATCTCAAAAAGTAATGCTACGTTCTGGTTGAAATTTGGAATATATGTGAATCCATATGTAAGCAGGCTTTGGTTCAATTTTGGCGCCAATCGCGCCAAGAGGTGCTGATTAATTTTTATTATCATTATTTTTTAGCGAATAAAAATAGCTTTATTAGTGCAACAATAAGAAAGATAAATCGTAATAGATTATCGTCTGCTTATTTCTCGTGATTTTAATTGTATGGAAATGATCGGAAATATTATTTTAATGATTTAAAATTTTTAACTGTTGCCATCTTATGTTTGTTAACAAATAAAATATTTGTAATTAATTCAAGCAAGGCTTTTAAAATAACTTTCAATTTTCGCTCTTTGCTTTGTTTTTGCAATAATGCAGACATTGGGATGGTCGTCAAGTTTTTTTCATGTGTAATTTTGTTTTTGTTGGGAATATTGCTTCCTCGTCAAGCATTTGGAGGGATCAGAAAAAAAAAGAAAAATATAGAAGAAAGTTTCGTGATGGCCACAACATACTAGTTATAATATTTAGTTCGCTAGACTGCTTTGCAAGCTTCAATATTGAAACTAAATCCTGAACTTTTACAGATATCCTTTTGTTTTGCCTTTTAATTGTACGTAATGGAAGATTCACTCCTACTTATTGTCGCGCTAAAGTCGATGTTTTATAGTTGTTCAAGCATATCGAGAATCTTACTCCTTCTTTTCGATCAGAAAATTTCTTTATCTTCCGATCTTCACAACTTAAGATGCCACTAAGGTGCCATCAATTTTAATATTTAGAATGAAAAAATAAATAAATGACTGGAGTTTAGTGGTTATTTGATGCACTAACAACGCGATGCGTAGACTAGTTTGGTGTGGAAATTTTCGCTGACAGTGGTGCTTAAAGAGATGTAATAACATTCACAAAATCAATATTTAGTAGCCAATAACGAAGCTGAAAAATCTCTTTGAATTATTTCATCACAATTTTTAAATCAATGTTGATAGATCAGTAAAAGAGAGAAAACATTGGATTTGTCATTGAACTAAAAACATCGCCTATCTGATTATTTTAATCAAATGTCGTGTTTTGTAATTATTTTCAGATATTTTTTTAATCATGCTTCGCTAGTTTAATTCTGTACCTCAGAGTCAAAGGAACGTAAGTCACGTTATGAAAGTTTAACAGTAGAGAGGAAAAACAATTTTCTCTGACCCATGCAAATGATGAGGAAACCCGTTCTTTTAATCCAGGTAAAAAATTGAAAAGATTTTTTTTTTTAATTTTAAGAAATACGTTCTCATGGCTCGATGAGGAATAAGCTTCTACACGTATGACCAAAAATATTGGGACATTTTCAAAAATTCACATTTTTACGGATTTCTCGAGAAATAAAAGATGAATTGCTCTGTAATTTTTTCACATAAAAAGTATATACTCCAACCGCCATTTTCCCAACAAAAATTATTTCTACTAATCATTTTGGGGACTAAAAACATATTGAGGAAACAAAACAGATTCTTAATAATTTTTCATTGTAAATAGCTAGGAATAAGTTATACATTTCAGAAATAAGTTAAAAACCTATCTAGAATTTATTTTTATATTTTCGTGAAAGTATTTCTTATACCCACGGAGATATAAGCATTTTTTTCAAAAATGCAAAATTTTTTTGAAGGTTTTTGGCTCATATCACGCAGAGTTTTCCGTCAAACGTTACTAAACTTTCAGAATATTTGACAGCATATTAGAAAAACAAAATAATAAAATTTGAAGTTGAAATATTGAAAATTTAATGAAATATGGACGTTTAAAGCATTTAATTTTTTGCTGCGCATGCGTGAAAGATAGCAATTTATAACCTTCTTAATTGGAAGCCCAGATATATCCTGCATCTCATAAAAAGTTCCATCTTGACATCTTTAAAATTTGAAAAGTTATCAGCGATCTAATGAGCCGAATTTCTATAATTCTTGGTTAGACGACGAATTGTGAGGGATCGTACGCAAATAATCCGTTCTTATCATGAATCACTCTGCATCGATAGCAGGAAAGTGTTGCCAGTTTGCGAACGACCCCTTACCATTCGTCGCCTATCCAAAAACTATAGAAATTCGGAAAGTTAAATTTAACCAAAACTATCAAAGCCGAATAGATAGCTGAAGGGATTTCTAACTTGCGGCATAACCCTACGAAATGGACGCTAATGATCTTCTACATCTTTAAGATCAACCGACAGGAGCCGGGTTTGAACCTTAGAGCAGGAATTAAAATAGAATGAGCAAGTCCAATCATTGGCTTAGCAAAAGCTGACCCAAAGACTCCAAGTCACGTGACTTAACAGCGATGGATGGTTGGCACGTTTTGCGTGATATAAGCGAAATAAACCTAGTTTATTCCAATGCTTAGCTTTAAAATCCATCACGTGATTTAGGATCTTTGTTTCATGAATGAAAATCTTCCCTCCCTCCCTCCATTTTATTTTTTTTCAATGATTTGAATCCACGACAATGATCCTGAGAAACCAACACCAAACTTCTACGCCACACTGCTGGCTAGTCCGTTAGTGCCTTAAGTACACCTCCGAAGGATTTTGTATTTATTGAAATTAGTTGTGATTTAACAAACCTGCATTTCAACAATTTATTTTTGCTTGCTTATTTAAACTATAAAAATTTTAACTGTGATTCTTCTGTTACATAAAAAAAGTTATTTACTCCGCCTTGGAGTTATATTAAAACCCTGTTTCAGTTTGACACATTTAGAAAATTTAAAAGTTTCCCTTATTTTTCAGGGCACAGAAAATGGCACACTGGAACCAGTAAGCAAAGGTAAAACTATTTCATGTTATTTTTCCAGTTTAATATTTAGCGCATTTGATTATTGTGATTCATCACCATTATATACAAAAAATATATTAATACTTGTGACAGACATATTAAAACAATTTTTTTGCAAAATCTTGTTTCAGTTCTGAAAAGTGGTGCTAAAAAGAGTTTCATATAATAAGTTTAGGAAGCATGTATATGCTAAACTATAAATATTTATTGTCCAAACAATGTCTTGGTCAATGGTCAGTCATTAAATAACAAAATTAATTACTGTAATTTGTAGTTGATCTAATGCAATAAATGAAAATGAAAGTCAAAGTTGCGGGTTCATACATAAAGAAAGTTTAATGGATAACAATATTGGAGTAAAATCAATGAAATGAAATTTGAAGGGACAGGTTTACTTAATATTTTTTAAATAGCTTTAGGAAAAGATGTCATTTTGTTTTAACCGGACATTTTTTCACCTATATACATATCTTTGCCGAACATATCTTTGCCATTCTGAACATTAATATTAATAATATTAATAATAGGTGATTTGAAACGCAGTTTGCTGCAGAAGAATGAAAAACTTCGAACGTTTTCTTCTGGTATTACTTGCTTGAAATAGAAGGCACTAGTTCTAAGTCAAAAAACTAAAACAATCGAAATGGCGACTGCACAGAAGAAAACGCAGTGTTATGGTTAGTCAAGAAAAAATCACACATATAACTATGAAAAGAAATTTTCATCCATAAAGATTCACCAAGGTGCCATTTTGGTGGATCTTTATGGTACACGGGCAAAAATTTCTCTGTTAGGTTGTTAATCATTCCGCTTCTACTTACCGTTGTGGCGTTTTGGTAGTACGTGTGGCATGCTGAGTGGTAAAGCAAGAAGTTACCAGGGGTAAACTTAACATTGTTTATTTACACAGCTATTTACAAGATTCAGAAGTACACAATTGATTCGTAGTTAGATAGATTTCTGGAGAGTCAGAAAAACATGACTGACCTCTCCAAAGTTTTTGATCGTTCTCCTCGTTTCCAAGTCAGCCGCGCCCCAGCCCCCGCTAAATTCATCTCCCCTTTTCTTGGAAAACAAACGGGGATTCTCTCACTCCCTTCCCAAGGATGCAGCTGGTCCATGGATGCAGGTGGCCATCCTGGGAACGGAATGTTAAACTTGAGCCAAAACGACCAAAGGTCAGCTTGGGGGCGGAACATAGTATTTTATGGATTTGAAAGAATTCGATGTAGCTGGCTTCGAAGCGTGGGAATGAGTAAAAAGTGTGGGAAACAGTGGCATCCATTGACAGAAAGCGTACTATGCCACAACTCCTCCCCCCTTTAGAACTTTCAAATCCATTAACAAATTAAACTATAATACCTAATGCAAATTCATATCAAAACATCAAGTATTTCTTTCCTAAGTTGGTTGTGATACAAAAATAAACAGCTTGTCTGGACTTAACACATTTAAAATTTCAAAATTTTAGTTTAAATTTAAATTTCAAAACATCTAAGATGTATAGCATAATAACGTGACCAGTGCAGTTGCTTTAAAAGTGCACAGTTAACACATTTTCAGATTTTTAGTAATGACACTAAAATTTTCAACCAATTTACACTTCAAAAAACCCTGAAAAATCATTAATCAATCATTTGTCATTTGATGAACAGAATCAATCACAAATGATATACTTAATACAATAAGTAAAACTTGTACATACACAAAACCAAAATTTTAAAAATTTTGCAACTACATTGAAACTTTAGTAAGTAGAACATTATTTTATGACTGTCATCAAAGTTTTCCATGCTAGTGTAACTCTTTAAGTCGAATTTTCTTTCTTTTTTTCTTTTTGCTCCCCAAAGGTAAGAACAAAAATAAAGAAATCGGTGCCATTGCCTTGCATCAAAATTGATTCCAAAAAATACCTCTCGAATAATTGAAACTAATTTCGAAGGGACTTCCTTCTTATCAGTTGACTTCTCAGCTATCTGACATTCATGTCTAGCTTGGATAAACTTCTCCAGTTGCTTATGGCAACCAGGCCAGAAAAAATATTGACTCAAATTTTCCCTAGACTTTGTCATTCCCTCATGTGCAGAGGTACCCTCCTGACAAAGAGTAAGTATTTTACTTCTCAAACTTTCCGGGACAACCGCTAATTTTCTAGTGTTACCCCATGTGATCCTCCTGAAACCTAAACAGTATTCCATTTTCAAGACAATAATAGTCCTTTCCCTTTAGACCCGTATTTTTCCCCGTTAACTCAAAGAGGGGCTTAAGAGTGGGGCACTCCATCTGCGCTGACTTGAATTCCTCAGGACTTATCCTGGCTAACGAAAATTCTGGCGCATTTATATCGACTTCTGGAATTTCTACATTTTCCAAAGGCGTTACGGGAAAAATTGGAGTATTGTCCAAAGAAACCTTACACTTCTTAGAAGGATTTTTTCCTTCTAAACTTTGTTTTTCGCGAGCCTGAGCACGCGTTGTTACAGCATCTAAAGCATCTCCGTTCGAGCAATAATTTTCGAAGCTGTCCCCTAACAAAAGCGCAGTTCTATTTCCTAATAAATATCTCCCTTGATCTAATTCGTCACTTATGACTGCCGCCTTAGTTTTCACTTTTCCAAATTTACCTTCTAAGTAAACACTGGCAAGGGGTAAACAAACTTTCTTTTTATCTAAAGGGGTTTGTAACCAAACATTCTCCCCGGTAAAATCGCTATGGTTTACATATTTTTTGCAAACCAAATCAATAGAGCTACCACTGTCCCGAAGAATACGAATGGGAAAAGAATTCACAGTTCCCTTAGTAATGAATGGAGCTAATAGCTCTTCTCCAGCGAGAGTTTTCACGCAATTGACTACCTCTTCCGCCACGGGGAATCCACTATTCTTTTTATTCTTAGGACAAGTCGGCCACAAATGTGTCTCGCTGCTACACCCAAAGCACCGCAGGGGTCTTCGCTTCTCAAAACTCAGGACTTACGAATACAAGGGCTAGCTCGTTCCTTTGATCTTTTCATCCGCCGCCAAATGGACAGCGAGAGGAGAAAACTCGTTTTTGACGTCATCGGGTACACTCCGCGAGACAATTTCCACAGCGTATGCCCAAAGAACTGTGGTATGCCTTAGCTAAAATAGAATTTAAGAATTTTTACATTTGTACAAGGATTGTTGAAGAGGCAGTTGAAGGGGCCGAGGCCACTCCCAGACAAGGCTAAAAATCACTCATTATGAATAAGGATATGAATATTGTTTTCAAGGTTTGATTTTAATTTGGAAATATCTCATAACATTTGACTAGGGCTTCTTCAGATCCTGCGCTAAATCTGTTGACAGGTTATTTTCCCTTCACGTTATGCTAAAGTAGACATAAAGTTCACATTTTTTAGAATCGAAAATATTTGTGTGTAATTATGTTTGAAAGTATTGAAAATGCCTTCACGTGCTGATGGCCTAGTTACTGAAAAAGTTCTAGAAACTTAAGTTTTCCGTCAAGATTGTCAAAGAGCTCAAAACACACCCAAAAAATTAGAAATACAACCTTCTTTTCTGTTTTGAAATGCTTTTTTTTTTTTTTTTTTGAATACTAACTTTGAAGTTGCTTCAATAAATAATTGGGGAAGAATTTTAAAAAGTTAAGATATAGAGCGAGACAAATTTTATAAAATGTGGTGTGCGAAGTTATTTTTTAATGCAGGATTTGGTTTAACCCTGTCACAATGCAACTTTATGATATTTAATTAATTTAGTAACTGCACTGTGAGACCGTAATAAATTTCCTTCAACCGTAAAATTATAATGCATTTAGATGTAATGCACGAAATTTCTTTATAAATATTATTCAATAGATTTAACTTAACAATTTCTTGAACACTGTATCCCCATGCTTAAAATATATAATAATTCGCATTGATGCGACAATGACTTAAAGATGGGAGAAGGGAGATGGAAAATGAGCACTATATCGTGATTATCTCAATCGTGTATCTATTTTAGTATAGGAGCTTTTTTTTTTTTGTGATTATTTAAAGCTTCCAAATCAGATACATTAGTGTTTTTATGATAGTACAAAAGCTAGGCCATTTAATTGTTCTTCTGTATTGAAAGACCAATTTCCTGACCCATATAAAAAGGCTATTGAACTTTTTTCTCGAGTAAGAACGTATGGAAGAATCCGATATTTGAATGAAAAACTTTCTGAGGACAAAAGGTAAGCCGGCAATTTTTTTTTTTTTTAAATGGACTTTATCACAGAAGAAAACTTTGTAGAATATTCGGAAAGATTTCATTTATTACTGCAACGTAATGTTTTGTAGAATTCAGACATGAAGAAATTTTTCAGTCTACAAATAAGTTAGCTTTGTAAATTTGGTGATAATCATTGAAACTTAAAATTTGGTTTACGTTGCTAAATTTCAATATGTTATTTTTAAATTGAAGTAATTAAAATACTGATTAGCAATTTCAGTAAACACCTATTAATCTGGACTTCGCTTTATCCGGACAACCATTTGAATGTACATACGGTGTAAATAAAGAACGCGTTAGCGCAATAATGTATTTTTGTAAGGCTGTATTTTTATTTTTTTACCTTTTTCTAATACAGCTTTATATTTCATTCTCTTGAATTAAAAATACAATTTTTACTGTGTTCAAGTATTTTACTTATGTATATTGGTTCATTTTATAGGTTATTTTGCTTAATTCGTTTTAAACAATCTAGAAGACCTGGATCCTCTCTTAGTCTAGGTTAATGAGGTTCTACTTCAGTTTTCAAAAACAACGTTTGTTAAGATTCTTGGTCAGAGTTATAGTTATTCGTAAAAAAAAAAAAAAAAAAAAAAAACTTCCTCTAAAAATTATCGGCAGTATTTATATTCAAAGGAGGTATCACGAAATTCAAATATGTTTAGTTATTCCTTATATCTATCTTATCTCTTTCATTTTCTTTGAGACAAGTTTGAAATAAAAATATTATTTTTTTTAAAGTCTAAACTGACAAAATTATGTACACGCAAGAGGAAACTTGACAAGCATAGTAAATTATTTTCATTTCTTTATAAGCTCAATTTTATTGTGCAAAATTTCCGCTTTCTACCCCATTAAAACACGCATATTGGATAAAGAATATCCATAACTAAGCAAGAGAAACTAAAAATTTGTATTGTAGATTTTAATTATGTTTATAGTTTTTAGTATCGCTTATTAACTTGTCGATGGGACTCAAAACATTTACCCTTGTATTTCATTTCTTTTGAAGCTTAACCTCAAAAAACTTTTGAACATAAAAACGGGAAAAGAGAGTGAAGAATTACGCGCGCACTCACTATACAAATACAAATGTCCCAGATCGAGTCTACCCAGTGACGTCACTGGCACTTTCCCCCTCGTTCCTTCTTTCGCGGCGCTAAGACCCAGCCCTTCTATCTTCTATAGTCCTGCTCAAAACTGCTGTTTACACTCACTATCGGAAAGGGATCTGTTTTGGGGTTTATTGCTTTCGTTCTTTATTAGCTCCGTATTTTCAGACAAATTATTCCTGTCCTTCTTTTTTTCCGAATTAGGATTTTTGAATTTCCTTACTTCATCGTAGTTATCAAGCATGTCTGCTAACTTCGATGAGCTTTTCATTGTTGACCAGTCATCAAGGAAGTGTTCTTTTGCTTCCGATGGGGCTCTTTTTTTCATTTGATCCGTAATCATAAGGTCTTTTAAATTTTCAAAATCCTTAACCTCTAGACTGTCAATCCATTCATTTAGATAGTTTCGAAGCTCAAAAACAAAGTCTTTCCATGTACTGTCGTCGCGTTTTTGGTGCTGAACGAATTTTTTTCGGAAGCTTTCGGCACTTAACTTGAATCGCTTTAAAAGCAAATTTTTAACAAAAGAATAATTTTCAGCATCCTCATCTGATTCACGCGCTATTAGCTGCGCTATTTCTAAGGGCAGTAATGGAATCAAATGCGATACCCAATCACTTTCCTCGATGCCCGCGCGTCTAACTTGCCGTTCAAACATGACTAAGTAGAGACAAATATCACTTTGGGAGGAATAAAATTTAGGTATTAAATTGTGAATACTTGATTGAATTACTCTAGTAGAAGAATATGCTGTTCCCCCATTCGTGCTCGTGCGCATAGCAAATTCAAAAGCACGTTGTTTATCCTTTTCCTCTCTCTCTTTATTCTTTTCCTCTCTCTCTTTATCCCTTTCTTCTCTCTCAATTCTATCCCTTTCATCTTTCTCTTTCCTATCTCTAGTTTGCACAATATCCTCTAACAGAATCTGAGCTAGCTCTTCCTCATAATCAGTACATTCGGTAATTTGTTTTATTAAATCCAGCTTCCGTATTTTGGAAGTAAATTGTACCCCGAACTCTGTTGCGAGTTCTTCAAGGTCCACCTTCTTAACTTTTATCAAAAATGCCATGTTAAAATGAAATGCAATTTACAATGAACAAAACTCTTTCAGTAAATTTAAAAAAAAATACACACACAAGAGTGTTTAAGCGGCATAAAATTAAAGTTATATGAAAAGCATTAGAACAAACAGCAAAGCACAAAATAAATAAACAATTCAATCGGATGTAAACAAGCAAATGCACTGTTTTGAATTTTTACCAACAAGCTATTCACAACCAACAATAAGAAAAAAAAAACTTACGCTGGCTGCACCCTGGCACAGCTTCAAAGTAATCCAATGCAACTTAAACGTTCACATGACATAGCACTCGCGAAAATTGAGTCAGTTTGTTCTAAGTATCACATTCCTTGGAGATAACCAACTGCGCGGATAAATACACTGTTCAGAAACGGACGTTCCGACCAGAATCAGACCAAGTTGGCCTCACAAATAATTTTGTTCACAAATTTCCCCGGAGAACAGGATGTCTCCTTAACGCATGTCACAGCGTCACACAATCGACAGGAATAGCCCAGGAACAACACAATCGGCTAGGGTAGCCGTAGGAACAACGCAACAGGCAAGGATCGCCACTGGAACACTTCGCACATACACATCAGCCAGGTTAGCCAGAAAAAAATTTCGAATCTTTCGAAAAAATATGTCCCAGAGATCAGGATAATCGCGAGACGACAACGAAGTTCCGTTTTTCTCAACAGATCCGCAGGGCGATCTTTTCACTCAGTCTAATGACTTCACATCAAGATCGGGGTCGATCTTCTCCATTCAACAAAAGAAACCAGCAGGAGGTCCTTTACGCCGGAGCAAGGAAGCAGGAGCGAAGTCATAAAAACTGACCATAAAATAAGATCGGGGGTCGATCTTTCTTTTTCCGCAGCTAGGCTGCAGCAACACAACTTCTCAATGAAAGATTGCCTTTCTTTAATACAGAGAAGGGAGACGAAAAACTCTCATTTTCTATCTAACTAAAATCTCCACCGCTGGCTCCAAAATTTATATAGCTGTGGCGTTTTGGTAGTACGTGTGGCATGCTGAGTGGTAAAGCAAGAAGTTACCAGGGGTAAACTTAACATTGTTTATTTACACAGCTATTTACAAGATTCAGAAGTACACAATTGATTCGTAGTTAGATAGATTTCTGGAGAGTCAGAAAAACATGACTGACCTCTCCAAAGTTTTTGATCGTTCTCCTCGTTTCCAAGTCAGCCGCGCCCCAGCCCCCGCTAAATTCATCTCCCCTTTTCTTGGAAAACAAACGGGGATTCTCTCACTCCCTTCCCAAGGATGCAGCTGGTCCATGGATGCAGGTGGCCATCCTGGGAACGGAATGTTAAACTTGAGCCAAAACGAACAAAGGTCAGCTTGGGGGCGGAACATAGTATTTTATGGATTTGAAAGAATTCGATGCAGCTGGCTTCGAAGCGTGGGAATGAGTAAAAAGTGTGGGAAACAGTGGCATCCATTGACAGAAAGCGTACTACTATGCCACACCGTAATACACCCTGCGCTTTTCGTCTGCAGTCGAAAAACTGAATTCCGTTTCAGCGATTATTGATTTTATTATTAATATTTAGATTGATGCTTCGGATTGAATGTCATTCAAATAAAGCGTCTCTTTCTTTAAATTTATTTTTTTGGTGACGTACACAAGGGGTAACAAAAATTTACTGCTAAGGAGGTTGAACATATCAATCGTTAGATGAGGCAGTGAGAAGCAAACGATGGAAGTGAACATTTTCAAGTTTTGAATAAAACGCGTTCAAAGAATAGGTCCTAGGTACGCTTTCATTAATTTTTTTTCCCGAAATCATTCTGTATAACAGAACTTACCAGGACTGCTAGTACTATCTCTTGCCTCAAGACAGGGGAGAGGCTCACCTACCATTTGTACTGGTTATCGCCAAATTTTTAATTTCGCCACTTACATTCCTTTGCGCCGCCCGCCCTGTCCAGTAGTCAGAGGAGTCTGACTGCGATAGCGAGGTCCCGGGTTCGAATCCTGGCTCGGGCATGAATGTACTTTCTCTCTCCTGTCCTTATCCTTCCTTTTTGTGAATGTGTTGTTGTGCTGAGAATGGTTGCCTACCCTATAAACGGGTCTTTATTGCATGTGTGTACAGTGGAAGTCGGACTTCACACTAAATTACGGTACAGTTGGAAAAGTGACGCAGCTCACCCCAAATTACCAGCCTAGCTGGCACAAGACAACAACAATAACAACTTCCCTTTGCTTCTCACTGCCAATATGTGGCTATATTAGCATATGAGGATTAGCAATATAGCTTAAACGAAGGATTTACTGATTTTCCTTAACTCCTAAACTCTCCCACGTTGTGCCTGTGGTGACTTAATAGTTTGACCACATTCCATTCTTGAACGAAAATTACCATAAACTTTCCTTCGCCAAATTTGTACCACCTGAGGCAACAGGATCATTAAGTTGACCTTCTGGTTGTTCTCAAGCCACGAACTTTCCCAGAAGGTCATCTGCGTAGGTATGCCATATATTTTTACAGCAGACAATCCCGAAGGTTAAGCTGTCGTGATTATGGGGGAAAAACTTATGTAATAAATTATGCGTGAGTCCCTTTAATTTAATCCCTCGCCTTCTGCTTCCGTCACCCGAGTGTGTGTCGTCACGCATCAGAGCCCCCTGCCCATGTCGAACAAATGGAGTTCAATTGGAGAATCGTGGTTTTCCAGAAAACAACAACTTCCGCATGGCCACCGCCAATGAGCCTCTTTAACAAGGGTTAAAGGGTTGCGGTTCATTTTCCAGAAAGTGCTTCTGCCCGATATTAATCCCGCTGTTTACTTCTGTGTGTCAAATTACGGCAGATTCCCATGGCTGTAATGACCCAGATTGGATGGAATTGTCTCTGTTTGGGAAGATATACGCAGAGGTCGCTGTTTGGAAGAAACTTCCTTTGAATGTGTGGACGCCGATAATTTTGGACGTTGCTTCGGCGATATTTTAAACAATGTGCTTCAAAATGTTATATAATGTTATATGTTTTAACTATTTTTCTCACGCTGCTTTCTTTAATAGAAAAAAAAAAGTAGTTTGACACATCAACAGATGGTGCTAATTCGCAGGCTCCAAAGGATGGTTTTTATTAGTTTTATATAATTTTGGCGCAGCACATGCAAGTTTTGGTGCTTCTATGCATATGTTATACCAAAATATGGTAAAATTATGCGCCACTGTTTGTAGCTAAGCAAATCAGCATCATCTTTTAGGCGAAAATGACCACTAAAGAAGATTTGGAATGCTGCACGCTTACCATCTTTCAAGAAAACAAAACATAAAGTAATTCACTTTATCTACACTGCTTATTGGTTAACTATTGTGGTACTCAAAGCAAAAACAGCCAATCAACAAAGCGACATAAATTTAAAAATCGAACTCGCTCCCCAATACTGAGAATCATCTTCTTCAAAATGTCATTCTTACATGCTACAGAATTAGTTGCGAAACCAGTAGGAAAAGTGACCCTAGACTTATTTCATTTTTCCAGTTCTAATAGCACATAAAACATTTACTAGAGCTAAAAATGCTCATTCTGATTAGTCGACCAGGCAATCACATCCAGTTCTCAGTATAAGGTTGAGCACAGCTTCTTTGCGTGATTTTTGACCAAAGGTTTTCCAGTTATCTCTGATCGCACAAATTTAGTCATCATAACTAATAGCTATTTCGTGAGAATACGACAAAAGAATCCTGTTCAATATTGTCTTCTTTAAGAATTCCAATGAAATAGAATACTGTCCAGGTGCAATTAAAACTGTATTTCTGGGAGCCATGCGAACTTATACGTTTTATTCTCTTATTGACGCTGAAATTAAGAGTCAAGCCATCAATGTCTATCACAAATCAAAAGCGTCTAGGCGAGAAAAATGGCTACAAAATGAGCATTGAAGTGCCCCAAAAACTTAGATTGAAGCCTAAGACGCGCCCCCAGCTGATCTGAAAAATATTCAAGTATGAAAGTAAAGAGAAAGTTCTTGCTAACATCTAATGAAAACAGCCTCCGCTGTGGCACTCGACATTCAGTACGGACCGCAATCAAAACAAAATTCCCTCATTTGCATAAGAATCGATGAGCCAAATAATGAAAGCCCCAAGTACTACATTCAATAGAAAAAACGGACAGTCTAATGAATCGTCTGTTTCAATGAGTGGGTAACTGACATCGATCCAGAGGAGAGATTTCTCCTGCCTCACACTGAGACAGATCCTCATTTCTCTCGTCTAGCGAAGAATCTGAAAGGGAGGACAGGGGCTGGAGTGACCCCGATAACTGACCCGGAAAGTGGACTGCCAGCCATTTATAGCTGGCGCTTTTTTCAAGGGGATGAAGAAAGAAAAGGAAACCCTCTTTCTTTTCGTTGCGGATTCCAGGTAGAAAAGAATTAAAATTAGAAGAGGAGATTCGTATCGATTCATCGAGAACAGAACTCATCGGATAAGATGGCAACAGGTAGAAACAAAGCAATGCGAAACAAATCTGTTGATTCAGAAATGAATCCAGATTTTTTTCCACTATGTGTGGAGCTGGGGGGGGGGGGGGAATAACCCTTAAATACAAAAAGATATTATACATCCGACATAGTTCACCTGTTAAATCGAAGTGAGTGATCAGTGTTCAATCTAAACCAGTGGTGCCCAAACTACGGCACGTGGGTCACATCCGGCCCGTGAAGCTAATCTGTGTGACCTGTTACTGTGTTTGAATACTACAAATGGAAAGTACGATTAATGACAATGTTACAAATTTAGAGCCAAATATTTGGAAATTGATTTCTGAAAAATAAATGCAATGAACAACTAAGTAATGATATAACAACAGTTATTAGATTTTAATATTCTTTCCTTTTTCCATATTTTTCCATGTTATTTAGAAAACGTTAAAATATTTAAAAATATTACATGTGTTCTGGCCCGCGAGAATCATTTTAATATGAGGTGCGGCCCTCGGATAGAAAAAGGTTGAGCACCACTGATTCTAAACTCATCACTAAATTCACAAAATACGTTTAACATATTGCTGAAGTCAACTAGAATTTTCAATTAACAATTTCATATAAACTGTTTAAAACATGATATGAATCAATTCGACTGTTTAAAAGCTACATCCGTAAACTTAGGCCACTGAATAAAATACGGTTTATTGTTTCTTCTAATTCTTCAGACGTTGTAAATCTTCAATGTCACAAAACTAGTTTTGGATTATATATGAATGTGTGTAAGGTAAGCAAGGGAATGATTAACAGGGAGAATGGGAAAAAAATCGAGACAGTAGGCACGACGCGTCTATAGAGTCTCTTGGAATTCAGCAATTGAAGTACTGATAATAACCGTATATCTTTTTCTCTATGCAAATGCAAGTCTATAGACTGCCGTACATACGGTGTAAATATAAGGAATTCCATTTTTGATTCAATCAGGCCGTGCACACATGGCAAATATTTTCACACAGACCAGAATCTAAACGTAATGAAAACTAATTCGTGCTATAAATACATTTTGTATGATAACATCGCTGAATTCATTACATAAAGTCTTTTATCTCTTCAGACCAATCTGCAGTTGCTTTCAAAACGAGAAAAAGAGCTTTTTTATAGTGTAACTGCAGAAAAACAAGCAAATAGAAATGTACGTCAGTAACTTTTGCCCGAGTCACATGAGCCCATAATGATAAATTTGGTCCTGTGTCGAAGCCTTACGCGAAAGCAATAAAAAGGTTTTACTTCCCAAAAAGAAGCTGTCCAACAGATTTGTTTTTCAAAATTTTCCAAATGTCTTACTTAAGGTTAAGCAGCAAAGATTCAAAATATCTGATTTCAACCAAAAGCACACTTTAATGTCTCTTATGCAAAATCATTTTATAAATTACCGAAAAGAGGTAACTTTTCTTGTAGAAATTTGATTGTAAAAATTATTTTATCATAAAAATCTTTTTTTTTGTTTTTAAATGAAATTGCTTGAAGATTAATAACATCCCATTATGCTCTTATGAATAGATTCTACAGTATTTACTTTTCTCCAGGTGAGTTTTAAAACCTCGCTTGCACTCAAAAATATTTTACTGTTTCTTAAGTTTTGCTTCCCAAAAATGAGCTTATCTAACAGACTTGTTTTTCAAAAAGTTCCAAATGTCTCAGTTAAGATTAAGAAGCTGAGACTCAAAATATTTGGTTTCAACCAAATCGCACCTTAATGTCTCTTATCAGGCAAAATCATTTCTTAAATTACCGAAAAGAGGTATTTTTTTTGTGGAAATTTAATTGTAAGAAATGTTTTATATTATAAAAAATTTTTTCTTATATAAAATTACTCGGAGGTAAATAACGTGCCGTTATGCTCTAATGAGCAGAATCTACAGTATTTACGCTTTTCCAGATGAGTTTCGAAACATGGCTTGTACTCAAAAATATGTTACTCAAATCTTAAGTTCAAGGTAATAGCAGAGAAACTTTCTTATTCGTGATCCCGAGTGAAGTTCACTGTATCGTAATTCCATAATAAGCATTCATTCATTTCAAACGAATAATGTTGCCTATTTGCAAAGAAGAACCTAGCGAGAAAATTGCTCACAACATACAAAATAAATTTCCTTATCTTCATTGTTTACCTAGTGTTTCAATAAACACCTTCTGCTATTATTAACTTACAATCAAATTCCTTTGGCGACATAAAAGATTCCGAGTTCAAAGTACGGTGCTTTGTTACACTTTACATGCATACTCTGATATATTAATTTGTTAAGCAAGGTACTTCGTTGTGCAAATAAATGTTGAAACCTTCTTTTCTTTACGTGCCATGAAAGTAGGGCATTCTTTCAACAACTCAATCCTTGATGGGGCAGATTGCTGCACGCGGTGACTTCGTTACTTGCTAGATAGAACAAGATACAGCCGACCATGTTGAATAGAATGTCTCGTTGATTTGATTACTTGCGTGTAAACAGCTATGTGAGGAACTACCGTTTCCTGATGCTTTCATGCTGGATGCTTTTAATGTTCTGTTTGACGCCAGTAGCTATTAAATTTTCGGAAGACTTTTTCAGACAAAATAATTGTGATGGATCACTGCGCTATCCAATCATTGCTGTTGGAGGATAAGTGTCCTTAAAGAATGTTCGGAAACAAATTGCTTCCGAACTCTAGTTTGGAGTTCATAATTTCGGAAGCAGACAGCGTAATTGAAGTGAAGAGGGAATGTTCTGAAAGCAACTTAATATTGTTGAGTGTCTAATCTTGAAGAAACTTAATCGCCTTCAAATCAAGCGAAAGGACCGGTAGAGTTAATGAGTAAAGTTTATCCTTTAAAAGTATTAGTTAGAGTGGATTAACTAACAAAGGCAGCCTGCTCGATCAAGATTCCAGAGTCAAGGCGGGACCCTTGTCAGTTAGGCCAATGGGTCCTCCATAAAACTCACTAAATTTATGCTTCTATTATTATGAACAGGGTCCCCTCAAAGGCCAGGCCCTAGTTTCATATTAGGATGACATGACCGCTCGGCGCTCGCTGGCCTTTGGCGATGTAGAAGCATAAGACTTAAAAACATATAAATCAACGATTCTCAACCGCTAGTTCGGCAGATTGACACTAATCATTTGAAAAATTTTACCATTCTCAGAGACTCTTATAAAGTATTTATTCTCAAAATAAAATAAATAAATAAATAAAATAAGTAAAAATGGTAAAGCATTTTATACGATATGTTTTGGGTGAAGTCTGATTATTTATATTTTTCAGTGATAACGCTCATTTAGATGTGCATAATAATCGTGATAATTACTCATCTTTACTTTAACGCATCATTGTAAGTCAGTCATAATACAAATTTCACAAAATCGTACGAAATTTTTACAACTTGTGTAATCAGTTTTAAAACCTTAAGTGTTTTTTCTTTGAAAAAACCTTACCGGTTCGGGAATTCGTTTTTACAAATTCTGCTAGTCCGTGGAACCAAAAAAAAAAAAAAAAAGGTGAAAGCTGGTATACATAGATATCTTGCAAGTATCAAGATCAATATCTTTAGAATCGGTGACTATCACAAACGAATATTAAACTGCTAGTGTTAGGTGATTACTGATCAAGAAGTTAACTATGAACTATAAACTAGCAGAAAACTATCCAGTGTGAACTAATAGTTAACTACTGTTTTAAAGGATTAGTTGCAACTCGTAGCAACTATTCTCCAAAAGTAGTTAACTACTTGCCAATTAGTTTATTTCATTGCATAACTAATTTTCGTTGTGGAATTTTAAATATTCATCTTAAAACACCGGATCAGTATTGCAATTGCTATATAGGGTGCTCGCTAAAGTCCGTTGCCACCCCAATAGTTTCTCAATGGCAAGAAGTTCATAAAAGTTGGATCTAGGTATAGTAAAGTTGCGATGCGCCACACAATGAAGCCGCTTACGGGGCCACCTGGTGGCAAAACTTGGAGTTAGTGCCCTCATTTCGAAAACAGTGCGAGGTACGGGGAAAAAAAGGCAATTTCAAAGATGTTCAGCATCATCAAATTAAGAAGGAAATGAAATTTTCCGCATAGTAGTGTTAAAATAGTAAAACACACCCCAGCTTGAAGTTGTCGAATATGGCGGTTGCGTAGAATGGTCTCCACGTTCAGTTGCTCGGAAAACTAGCACCTTCTTTTGCAAGAATGCATCACATAGCGAGTGTATGCAACGACTCCATCATTATTGCAGGGATATTGAAACCGTAATTCGGATACCTACCATGTAGTAAATATTCAGCGGGAAGAGCAGACCCGTGTCCATACGGGTATTTGTGATCGAAAACATCATTTTGAGCAATAGATGGATGAGACTTCTTTCCGGCGAGTAACGTTTTGTTCAACGACATCAAACATTTTATGCCTTCTAAACATCTTATGCTTACTAACATTATGCATTTTGTGCCTAATATTTTTAGCATTGCTTTACGAAAGATATTCTGATTAAATCGATGGTGCTGAAGAATTTTGTAATTGACCCATTTCCCCGTGTCTCGTACCGTTTCTGAAACAGGAACGCTAACTCCGAGTTTTGCCGCTATGTTTCACTGCAAGCGGCGGCAACTTTACACGTAAACCCAACTTTTATGACTATTTTTTGCTGTTCATAAATTATTGGGGTGGCAACAGACTTTGACAGACACCCTGTTTATAATTAGTAAAACGGGATATAAAAAATTCTAAGATAAATAATATTTTCAAACAATCCTGAATATTTCTTATAGGCATATTGCTGCTCATAAAAACATTTTTCTAAACAAATAGCTCTTGTATTGTGAATTTAAGGACAGCTGGAAATAGTATTCATCACCATTGTTTACAACGGCAGGCAACCCGTCGATCGTGATCGACCGGTCGATATCGAGCCTGTTTTTAGTCGATCCCGGCGACATTCTAGACCCTTTTTTTTTTTTTTGTTTTGCTAGGGTACATTACTTTATTACATACACATTATTTTATCAAAATAAATTTCTGAATCAAAAAGGTTTTGAAGAATTTTGATAACTTTTTTCAGAAAGGGCTACTGTTTTCAAAACTTAAGAAAAGGAATCATTTTTGCCTTTTGTTCTTCAAAAATAATGTCTGCTAAAGTTAGCGTGGATTGACAGATGAAAGTTGGTACGAATGTTTTATAATTGTTTTTACCAAGGAAAACATTACTTTGAACAGAATTTTATCAGTGGCGCAGCAATTAGAGATCAGCCCCTCCAACCACTCCCGCCGCCACCACCCAGTGAAATCGATTGTGGTGTTGACCAAAATTGGAAAATCGATCGGCAGTTAGTTTAGGTTGCCGATCGCTGGTTTAACACAACTGTCTTTTCATCCTTTGATACAAGATTTATGTTTTCGATCACAAAATATTTCCGACTCAGGGTGTATAGTAGCTTAAAGCTTCAAAATAGGAGCATTAAGACCAAAAATACAAAGATATGGTTTTGTAAAAAAAAAACAATTTTGAAAAATTGTTTATTGAAGATGAAAAAAAGTTAATGTTTGGTATAAACGGTGGCGTTCTTACCGCGGGCGTCGAACAGGGATGCAATTTGTAATATCTCCACCCCCCCCTCTCAGAGTTTTTAAAAAAAAATGTTATAGGTAAAAAGAAGTTTCACACATTTTTCAGATCTCAGATGCATATGTAACCATCCTCTCTTAACAATATTGAACTCCATTTTTGTTGAAATTCAATAGATTAAAAATAATGTAACAACTATTCGGGGAAATTTTCAGAATTGAAGTGTCTATATTTTTCATTAACTCCTTAATTTAATTTGGGTAGCAAACCTCCTCCCTAGGTGTCAACCCAGGATAGACACCTCTCATCCCCCTCCCCTTAGTAACTCCACTAGAACATAGTATTAGACACATGTAATAAAATAATCCTAATTTACATTGCGTATTTCTCAAAACATCATAACTCAAACGATAGGTTATCATTTTTTAAGTACAATGAACCGTAACATGTAATTAAAAAAAAAAAAAATCCACCCTACAAAAGAAACGTCAACTCAAGCCCACATCTCACCTTCTTTTCATATTCCAGACTCGTTCATTCTTTTTTTCTCCTTTTTAAGATAGAAATTACTTTTGTTTTCCGCGGGAGAAATTATTCTTTCATCATGGAAGTTTGCGTGTATGCCAACGATCCGTGAACGATTTTTTCTTCCTAATTAACTCTTTACATTTCTTTGATGTTTATTCTGGGATGGATTGGGTAATGAAATTGCGAAGCACAGAATGCCTTATTTTCTTCTCTCCTCTCCTTTCCTGAGCTTTGTTGACCCATCCAATTATGTTCCGGATGTCAAGGCAAGTCACAGACCGGGTTAAGTTGTGAGAAATGTTCAATTCTTTTGTTGATTTTTTTTTTATTTTTTAATTCATGCTTTAGGAAAAAAAATCCATTTCTGTGCATGTGACTCCTCCAAAGTTGCTAGTTTGGATACCCAGAAATGCAATAGCGTTTCCATTGGAATTTCAGACTTCGACACTATGTTCGATCTCCCAATACCTTTGGCATCTTTTGTAAGTAAATTGAGTATGAGTTGAACACGTATTTATTTATGGGCACTATCTAAGTTATATAAAAAGTCAAAATAATCTTTTTGTGTGTGTGTGTGTGTGTGTGTGTTATGCGCAATAAATCAGAGCTTTTTCTCCTGCCCCATTTTTTGCTTATCAATGTGGGATATCTTTGACAGCAGATGATCAATATCCAGTTAAAGTAAATGTGTTTATTAGCAAACGATAAATACTTTTTACTAGCAGACGATTAATATAAAACGAAAATAATTAAATTCATTTGCAAACGGTAAATATCTTGTAACTATGTTAGTTTTGTAGTCAAGTTACTGAAATTAAAAGTAGTAGCCAATTTAAATTTGAGAACAGCTTATTGAAAACTAGTATCCAACATAATTAATTCAAAGGTAAGCATGCAAATACAGTCGGACCTCCATATATCGAAGTAGCAAATTGCCGGGAAAAAAATTCGATACACAGAAATTTTGATATATAGAAACGATCTTATTCTGTCCTAAAAATCTCCTAAAACATTAAAATTAAAGCAAATTTTCGCGCATAAAACCCAATTTCTAATTGATACGAGCATTGGATTAAACGAAAGTTAATAATTGAAAAATTAACAGAAATTACATTTTTGTGCCTTCATACATCTTCATTCTTCGACAGTTCAACTTGATTCGCAACATTTGGGGGATTTTCGTTTTGACAATGTAATCGAGAGAAAAGTAAAAAAATCATTCTAATTAACTTTAATGATTTTTACTGAAACTAAAAAGACTAGGAATGATAATCAACAGACAAAAAGGATAACTTGAAACTGATTTTATAATGTTAGTGGTTGGTTACAACTAAGATTTGAAATAAACTTGAGGGAATTTAAGAATTCCAAAACGGAACAACGACCTATCTACATACCCCTCAAACCCAGATTTCTTATGAGTTTCTTAGCAACCTTTAGTAAACATAATTTTCTCCCCTAACCTTCATTTTTCATGAGACTAAAGTCGAAAGTGAAAAAAAAATCTACGAATGTCTCGAAATTTTTTTCGATATATAGAGATTTTTTCGATATATAGAAACAATTTTTCTATGTAATGAACATTGAAATTTGCTGGGATTTCGATATATAGAAAATTTCGATATGTGGAAGTTCGATATATGGAGGCTCGACTGTAGTTCATACTACAGTACAGTAGCAGTAAAAGAGATAAAAATAGTAATTTTAAAGGTAACTCCATTGCATCCTGGGCACAAATTAACAACTTTGGACCCCCGTTGCAGCTGAACTAGGGTCTATGCAGTCAAACCGCTTTACCTGTGCTCATATCTAGTGGGAATTGACCTATACCTAGAATTTTGTCCAAATCCGTGACCCACAAGGTCGTGCCGTTTGGTAGTTAGTATTCAGGCTGCTTCCATATTCATTTATATAATGAAAACAGAAGATGAACTACCGGGGGCGGACAGGACGGTCTGCCTCGGACGACACACTTTTTCACCTAAAATGGATTTAAGAGTTTCAGAAAAAAATATATGCCTTTCAATTTTGAAAATTTTCTCCAAATATATCTTATATTACATTTAAGCTTTCAAATTTCAACAAAAATGAAGGATAGCACATATTGCTGGGAGGAGGCGATTACATATATTGTCTTCTAGGATAATTCTTTATATAAATTGCGTTCATAATTAATACTGGTGTTTCAATGTTAACTTTCATTTGACTACATAAATTTGTTTTTGAATATTGGATGAAATTTTTCTTTACATAAAACAATAAAAAAATTAATCGGGGGGTGGGGTGGAGAGGGGATTTGACACTACAAATTAACTCTCACAGAAAACATTTGGGTGATTTTAAAGAAGATTTGAATCCAACTCGATTGATAACTTTCTTTCTTTCGTAGTAATTACCGAATAATTAAGAGTATTCCGTTCTTTTCCCCGTGACTGAACCTCACTAGCGCAGCCAGAACTTAACTTCAGAGGGATGGGTTAAATGGGAGGAGGGTCGTAGTAACAGGTTTTACATGTAAAAACCTAGTGTTGGGATTGGAAATGTGCATGATAGCCAAGCGCTCGTCATCCCTTCCTGCTCCGACACTGCTGTACTTTTTGGATCAGAAAGACCTTGGATATCAACAAGTTGTATCAAGTAGCTTAGCAATAGAAAGCCATGTTGCATTTGAGAATGCACTATTTATTTCTAAAGGAATTTACATTTTGCTTAAATTTAAGGAATTTATTTTTTAACTGGGTTTTCTGGCAGGCTCTAATTAACGCACGAGTCAATTGGGTTCAGGTTCAGGGCCCCCAAAATTGGGGCAATCAGTTTCTTTTCAAATCATCAGCAGTTATAGAATTTATTATTTATTAGGCGTTTAGATGTAAAAATACTAAAAATATATTGTTTTAATTTTTAATTTATCTATTATTTGTGATTTAAATTAAACATCATTCAATATACTTGCATAACACTAGTTATCTTATAGCGTTACATTGAAACTATATTGACGTTTGTAACAAAAAGAGTAGTTATTGCATATAAATGTGAAAAAAAGAAGCTATGGAGCACTTTTTGCTGCGTTCATACCACTAATCCTTACAATTTTCAGTTTTAACATTTGAAGGGCAGTTACTATAGAGATTTCTATTCTAAAACTA
Source organism: Uloborus diversus (assembly GCF_026930045.1). Classification (NCBI taxonomy): domain Eukaryota; kingdom Metazoa; phylum Arthropoda; class Arachnida; order Araneae; family Uloboridae; genus Uloborus; species Uloborus diversus. The sequence continues at coordinate 175,943,813 of NC_072735.1, read as the reverse complement.
GAGGTTGTAATACAAATTACGTTCATTCGGAGGAAGCAAAGATAAGTCTTAATGTAAATGGTCATGCAAAAAATCCTAAACACAAAACTGCTTTTGAAATAATGGATGTATTCTTTACTAATAATAAAGCTGAAAGTCTCTCTGTCTGTCAGGATCTCTGTGACGCGCATTGCGCCTAGACCGTTCGGCCGATTTTCATGAAATTTGGCACAAAGTTAGTTCTTGCATGGGGGTGTGCACCTTGAAGCGATTTTTTGAAAATTCGATGTAGTTCTTCTTCAATTCCAATTTTAAGAACAAAACTATCATAAGATGGCCGAGTAAATTACGAAATTATCATAACGTGGAACCGTAACATGGGCACAAACCAACTGGCGAGATACGAAATTATCATAACGTGAAACCGTAACATAACCGGTACAAGACAATTGGCGAGAAAATTCACCATTATTAGTAAATATACAGGCGAACCGAAAGACCTTTTATTTTTTCTATTACGGGCAAAGCCGTGCGGGTACCACTAGTATTGAAATAAATGTATGTTATGTAGAAAGAGGAGGAAGGGGTGGCACGTGAACTCCAGGCCCAGGGCAAAACTATGACTTGATTGGGTCCTGGTAACAAGTCGTTAGCGAATGTCAAAAGTGTAATTCTTTGAGTATACGATTTTCTTTACTAATAATAAAGCTGAAAGTCTCTCTGTCAGTCAGGATCTCTGTGACGTGCATAGCGCCTAGACCGTTCGGCCGATTTTCATGAAATTTGGCACTAAGTTAGTTCGTAGCATGGGGGTGTGCACCTCGAAGCGATTTTTCGAAAATTCAATGTGGTTCTTTTTCTATTTCAATTTTAAGAACAAAAATATAAGATGGACGAGTAAATTACGAAATTATCATAACGTGGAACCGTAACATGGGCACAAGCCAATTGGCGAGAAAATTCACCATACATTATTTGTAAATATACAGACGAACCAGAAGACCTTTTAATTTTGTATTACGGGCAAAGCCTTGTGGGTACCACTAGTAAATAATAAAATGCTTTGTGAACAAAACAAATTTCGCAAATCAATTTAAGTGTAAACTTCTAAGCACAGGACCAAAAAGAAAAAAAAATCTTTAACTTTATTCTTTTGAATTGTGGTTGTAGAATCCGTATTCGATATTTCTATAGTAAGGGTCTGATAATGTTGAGCTTTTGACCCCGACAATGCTTACAGTGCAGCTAGTTGAGCTGTGACCTTGACTATGTTTACCTGTTTTAGAGGAGTTTAGTGAAAAATAGACGCGTTATTAGTTCGGATTTTAATTGGAATATTTTTGAAAAACCGCTAAGTATTTTTCTCAACTCAACTTAACGCTAATTACCCCCTCCCTATTTACCGAAACAGAGGTAAACACTGTCGGAGTCGGAGCTCAACTTCTCAGAACTTCACAATACTGCTTTTCGGGGAGAAAAAGGGACGCGTTATCGTTGTGGAATTGAGTTGGAATTCTTCTGCAAAATTATTTCGAATGTAATCCAACTTAACTAGGTGCCAAGTATCCTTCCCTATTGCTCCAAACAGGAGTGAACATAGACAAGGCTCAACTAATCTCGAGCCATACTAGTATAGTGCGGCTCTGGTTATTTGAGTTACTACCTCGACAACTGATGAGGAGGTGAGTGGTGTTGGGGGAGATGAGTGGAAACGAAACGTGTTATTGCCTCGAATTCCAGTTGGAATAATTTTACAAAACTACTGCAAAAGTAATCCAACTCAACTCAGTTCCAATTACCCGAAACAGAGGTAAACACTGTCAAATTGGTAGCTGTACTATACAGGGCGAGCCAAAACTCTTGGGGGGGGGGGGGGGCTAACTCTTTAAGGGATGTTAGAGGAAACGACAAGAAACAAGACTCATACAGGAACAAATGGTTGCAAACGCAATGCTGACGCGCTACATGTACACAAAGCCAGGAACTGAAAGATGCAAAACAGGTCACAAATTTATTACAGTTATAAGTTGTGTAAAAAGACGATTTTACACAACTTATTTGTTTTTAAGAAAAGTTTAATGTGGTTGTTGAAATTTGCGGCCTGCAGCTGTATTACATGTATCACAATGACGACGCGCAAACCGTCGCAATAACGAGTATTCTGATAAGATTTCACAGATAGCTAAGGTGTCGTTGTATTAGAGTTACAGTCAAGAACTTTTAACAACTGCATTAAATCTTTCCTAAAAAATAAAATGTTGTGCAAAATCGTCTTTATGTATTCAATTTGCGACCTGTTTTGCATCCATCACTTGATGGCTTTGTGTGCACATAGCGCGTCAGTATTGCGCTTGCTACCATATGTTTTTACAAGATTCTTGCTTCTTATCGTCCCCTCTAACACCTCTTAAAATTTTGCTTAAGAGTTTGGACTCACCTTGTATATGCTGTAAATGTAAACAAATTTCTGTGTACTAAATTCTCCCAATCTGTTGCAGACCAATTGTGTGGTGCAGTACATAAGGAAACTGAATTCACCCTCTCAAGCCCAGGTCATCCTTCGTCCTATCCCTCTAGGGGGCGCTGCGAATGGACTGTGGTCCACAGTCACTCGACCGTATGTGGTCTGGAATTTCAGTTCTGGGCATTCGATCTGGAACCGAGTGATAATTGCACTTACGACTACCTCCAAGTTCAAGGCAGTGAGAGGCTATGCGGGAGAATTCCTTCAGGAACAGTTCGTAAGTGAATAAAAACTTCATTCACTGACGTTTCAGTTTAATATTGTTACAAATTCTGTAAATAGTAATTATTGTAGTAACGTAACCTGTAAATAGTTTCCCGTAATGAATATATAACCCCTTTTCATTCCGCTAAAGTATACGACCCCCTATTTCCTTTTCTTTTCATTGATAAAATTTGATAACGGTCTACGCATTTCGGAAAGCAGAAAGAATGTTGTGGAAACTTCTTCGATGTTTATAAAGGCGTCCTGCGTGAGAAAAAGGAGAGTTTCGATTGAGATTTCGAACTCAGAGCGTATTTGCTCTGTTTATAGCGAGGCATTTCGCTGTGTTGTTTTCGTATTTGGAAGTAAATACGTGTGTAACCGTTGAGTTTACGGTGTTGAGTGATATTTGCTTAATTGCTAATGATTATTTTAGCAGTTGTTAACGATTTCTCCTGTACATAGTGTAAATAAATTTCCTGTGTTTTTATCAAGAACTGTGTCTTCATTTCAAGAAAGTGGAAGTCGCGCCGGATCCGTTACAATATAATAATGTACTATGAAATAAAAAATGACCCATAATTGCACAAAATTGCAGACACGTGTGTGGTGTTTCGGGGAACCCACTTTTCAATGCAAATAAGGGAGCTTATGGATGATAAGACATCCGACAAAAGGCCGACTTAGACTGTTGTTGGTTGTTTTTTCATCCATAAGCTCACTTATTTTGCATTGAAAAGGGAGTTCCTTATAACCCCGAAACACGTGTCTGCGATTTTGTGCAATTATATGCTGGTATTCCTTGTTTTAGTTTTCATGCTCAAAGATATTTATTCAATTTTATAATAATATACTTTTTTGTTTAGTTAAATATATTGAACTCCCCTAATTGCTCATGCGCAGAGCAAGGTTCTTCCGAACATTAACTTAACTGCCTTTTGACTATATTCACATGCGGAAGAATAGTTCAAAAATTCACAATATTTTACCGACTTAAGCAGTTTAAAAGTGTCGAAATAAGTTCAATAAAATTTTCTAAACTTTTTGTCATGCGGAATAAATCTTTCAAGATCAATAGTAACTTTTATAGGTTTATTATGAATGTTAAATACAATTTCACGTTAATTTATAGAAGAATGTCTTCAAAAACCGGTGGAAGGGGGGGGGGGGCAGTAAGAGGAGAAGGAGATTGGGGATCAAACCCAACAGAGCCTTTGCTTTTAGCACTATAATCAATTTTAATATGGTATAGCTTATACAATGAAACCTGCGTAAGTTGACCACTTGTGATGCTTCACTTCAGTGGTCAACTTACAAGGGTGGTCAACTTTGCAGGTTTTACTGTATACAGGTAAGAACTGTTCAGACCAGCCCCTTTAACTTTCCTAGAAGGTAAATTCTGGTTGCCTTACCGTCAGTGAAAGGGAATCAAAATTTGTTTGCTGTTCGTCTCATATTAATTATTTTCGAATAAAATTATGCAAGAAAGGAACAACCATACCTTAATTACGATAATTATTACCTTAATGACGGTAGAAACTCAGAGTGGAAGTCAGGAAGTTCACATTTTCCTGTAACTTAAACCTGGATGGAACTGGAATGAATTTGGAATGCAGAAGTAAATATCTTTTACAAAAAGTTTTAAACGAGTGAGACATTTTAAAGACATATTAAATAAAAGAAAAGTGAATTTTTAATTACATTTGCTTGCAATATAATGGGAAATATCATGATCTCTATGACTTACAGACGGACAATGAAACTCAACTGAAATTTAAAAACATTTGACGTTTGAAACCTTATAAAACAAAATCACGCGTTTCGTTTTCTACATTTTTCTTTTACTTATAACATTTTCTGATAAATTTCACTTTCTTATTTCAGACAAGAAAAGAAAAATCGTCTCTTAATTGTGTTATTTTTCGTCGTACAGGTTTCTTCAAGTTTACAGGCAATTTGACGACGATAACGTTCGTCAGTGACAATCAAAACTCCAGGATGGGCTTCAACATTACAGTCAAACAACTCAACTCGTGCAATACCCCCACTGAAGGTAAAATATCCCAGCCTTTCTATTTCCATTGCTATTCTTTTATAGTCTGGGTAAAGTCTTATAAATTTATAATTGGAAAATAACCTTTTCAAAAGTGAAAGTCGACATGTTTAGGTTAAATATTTCCACCTATAAAATATACAGGTGACTAGATGAAATAGTACACAAACACAGTTAAAATTGTCAGGTTAAAGTAAATTGATTGAATATAGTTTCGAACTTCTTATAACAAACATATCTTTTACACAGAAAAAAATATTACAAGTTATTGAAGGATGTTACATTAAACTAGTAAAGAAGAGGAATGTCAGTTCTAAATGACGTAAAATGTTGTTAAATGAAACACCGTAAGCAACATTCCATTTTTTTTTTGGATATCCATACTTGATACTTTTTCCGAGTAAAAGCTATACATACTAATGTAACGTCCCGTATACATATACAGTGTAAAAAAATATTTAAAAAAAGATACATTTAAGATTTATACACTGAAAAAAAACTTTTTATCCTTGTCTCACAAAGTTTCCCCCTCGGTACAATATTAGCTAGGCGTGTAGGTGATGGCGCTAGCATCGAAAATTGAAAATGGCGTCTGAGAAAGAAAAACCTTTCAGGGGAGGCACTAGAAGGGTTTCAAAACCTTCCGTTTTAACACACATTGCCAATTCTAATATAATACGTAGTTTCTATCAATAAAAGGAAGATTATGAACAAAATATCTTCGCCCAGAAGGTACATTCTGGCTGCGCTCGAGCCCGGCTTTCGCCATCATTACTAGACTTTATAAACACCCTGTATAATTGACCACTACATTTAAACTGTTGGTGTCGAGTATAAGCATTTAAACTGTGGACACACTATTTAAAACTTATTGAGAGGTTGTGGTGATTTCTCGAACTCGTTTCTTTCTCTTAGCTACATGAAAACTAAACAGCTTTCCATTCATTTCAGGTAAGAAGTGTGATGGCCATTTTTCAAAGAAAGACATCTTCTTACGCAGTCCTGGGTTTCCTGCAAACTACAGTGACGACGCAGACTGTACGTACCACATCAACAGATTCAGCAAGAGAGTCTGCGCCCTAAAGGTGACCTTTGCCCATTTCCGCTTGGAGAAGAGCGCCCTTTGCAAAAGTGATTACTTTGCGGTCGACGAGAAGAAATTCTGTGGTCAACTGGCTGATGCAACAACAGGTGTGCCATAACTTTTTCCCACTAAACGTAAAATATATTTCGTGATATAACTGAAGTCAATTTCTAATTCATTCGCTTTCTTGTCTGACAATGGTCTTGCTGTGATTTTCGAGATCTTTGCGCCACCCTTTTTCTCTTTCCGCGAGATTCCACTTAATTTAATTACCACGTCTACATGCTGCCGGTCGCTTGCTCATAATTTGTCATTTGTACCATCATAAAAAATATTTTCACCCAGACGTTATTCTTTCATTATGACGTCATTTAAAAGACCAACCGGTGCTCGCTATCAAACGAGTTCTTGGTTGTTTTCATGTTTATAATCGTTCCTGTGTTGGCCCTGGATTTAATATTTTAAGGATAGCGTCAGAACCTTCGTCATAGTTTTTACTAAACACCATTAATTTTACACAACGTTGTTGATACGACTTCAGTTTTGAAAATCTGCACTTATTGGTCGTCATCTACACATCGATAGTATGATTTGTTGGTTGCACTATGGTGCAAAGAGGAACAGGAAAGAAGTTACAGAGAAAACAGCAACCTATTTCGTGGCTGAGTGGTAGATGCGAAACCAGCATACGTCATGTCGAACAAAACTTACATACGAGGAATGTTTTGTTCAACTAATAATGTAATAAAAATTAAGGTAACACGATAGTCGAAATATTTATTCTGAAATTCCTGTATATAGCGGCCTTCGTCGCTTCAACAAAACAAACATTCACCATCAATCATAGAGTGATGATGTTATATCTGCTTAGAGTTTATTGATTTGGAGAGAAATTGAAGCTATATCCACCAGTTGGTATCACTTTTGCGACATTTTTGGGGAAAATTGCCAAATGATGCCAAGTTTAGAAATTTTTCGAACCTCTAAGTTATAAGCTGTAACGTGAACATCATCAACAATGACATGTAACACCCGACAACCAATCAGAAACGACCTTTAGTCGGACATACATCGATAAGATCGGATTTTAATAGCGTAGAATGTAGATAGTACGCAGTGAATTACCGCCTTTAAACCAGGGCTAAATCAAAACTGCATGCAATATACTGACAGCCTGGTCACGTTATCCAGAGCGCAGTTTTTCCTTGGTACGGACTCATCTGTCAGGAATAGTCAGTGATGGAGCTGGAGACAGATGTCATCTCATTGAAGTCGAGAGTTCCAACCAACTGGTAGCTAAATTTTTTTGAAGAAGACTTTGTAGGTGACCAACATTCCTTTAAAATTGCACTTAGATAACTGGAACAACCATCGAGAGATGGCACCACCAGTCATTTCCACCTGCTTTATTGGGTAACGAGAATAAAAAGACCTTCAGTGTCCTGTATCAACTGTAAAAGATTTAGTGACCTACTACAAGACTTTCAAACCCACAAATTTAACGAGTATGAGCCCTTATATAATCGTAGACTCTTAACTCCTTGGGCTTTTAATACGGAATCCTTCGATTCCGGTCAGATGCTGCAATACGAAGAAAGTTATGTGCATTTTTTTTTCTTCAAAAAAAAAAAAAAAACCTACTTTACGGTACATCCACCAAATAACCGAGCAAAATTCCCTAAAAAATGTGTTATTGTTTTTGTTAGAGTGAGTCTAAGTTTTCAAATAATTGAAAATCTTCCATAAAGATAATGTTGGAACTCACTTGATTCACTGTAACTTATAATATCCACCAACTAACCAAGCAAAATTCCCTAAAAATTGAGTTATTGTTAGAGTGCCGCTAAATTTTCAAATAATTGAAAATCTTCCGTGAAGAAAATGTTGAAAATTACTTGATTCACCGTAACTTATAATATCTACCAAGTAACCAAGCAAAACTCCCTAAAAATTGTGTTAATGTGCCGCTAAATTTTCAAATAATTGAAAATCTTCTGAGAAGAAAATGTTGAAAATTCACTGATCTAGTTCTTTCATCCTCTTTCAGAGACGTTCCCTTTCCAAACGGAGAGCAAACTCCTTCGATTTCATTCCGACTCCAGCGTGACGGGCCCCGGATTCTTCGCCCACATACACCAAGAAGAGTGCGAGCAAAGGTCCCTGGCCATCGTTGGGGAGGAAGAATGTTCCAGAGATTACCGGTACATCTCATTTTTGAATCTTGGCATGGTACCTTAATCATCTTTTTCGCAAGCATCCTCATATATATAATAGCCAAAATTACCGATCGAGTAACGCTCTGACGTCACCAGCAATGAAGTTATTTTTTAAATGAATAACTTTACAATTGAGGATGTTTTTCAAATTTTGCATACATTTTTACGAGAAAATAACTGAGATTCTTGAGATTTTTTTTTCAACTGTTGCCAATTTTTTTGGTACCAAAAAGAGTTAATGTGCTTCGACCTCTCTGATTTTGCCAGAAAGGAACAATTGCCCAAAGTTATGCGACCCGAAGTTTCAACGAACTATTCTCAAACAGGCAGTTGTTACACTCAAATGAAGAAGAAATTTTCATCCGTCATACCTTGACGCGTGATTTTCTAGTATACAGCTTTAATAGATACTCTGATAGCCAGAACCTTGAGCTTGGAAAAGCTCAATTAATATTTGGACTCGATAAAAATATATATTGGTATACTCTAATAATCGGTACTAGAAAAGAGAACTGGCTTCCTTCAACTCTATTTGAACAAATGGATTCGTTTCATGCTTCGCACATCGGTAGTCACCTTCTCAGAGCCAGATTAACAAACTAAGCGTAACCAGTAAATTGTACCAAATTTTAAAAACATTACCGATTAATACAAACTAATTCTACTCGTTAAGGGAAGAAAATCCATGAAGAAAATCATGTTGTGAAGGCGACGTGGGTTTATTAAATTGTGACAGCTTGTGATTGGGGGTGGGAGGGTTAACAAGAAGTATGGCATTACACATTTGGTTAAAATTATAACATTTAAAAAAAAGCTATACGTTATACAGTGTGACAAGAGGAGGGAAGGGCAGCAACCAGTGAAAGCTTGTCAGAATGGCTCGTCGATGAGCTGTCATGGTGACACATGTGATGCAACTGCTGGTCAAAAATTTTAACAAATGCTTTGAACCTTTCTTAAAAACTAAAATGGTGCTTAAAATCGCCATTGTGTAATAAAGTGTAATAAATTTATGACCTGCTTCGCAGTGGTGTTCCCATATAGGGTACTCTCAAATTTTTTAGACATATAGCGTATATTCAGGAAGTTACCGCCCTATAGCAAAGGGCTAAGGCAGAAATACATGAAATACACCGCCAGTTCAATCAATTCCAGTCGAGGACTGCAGTTTCGTGCTTATTACCACTCATCAGCCCAACATAGGACTAACTGAGCTGGAGGTGGAAAACCTCTTAAGGAAGTCAAGAGAGCCAAACAAACTTTTAGCTAATATAGAATTGGCACCGAGGACTTGACTGAGCTGGCGGTGTATTTCGTATAGCGTATGCCCTCAAGCTTGAAAAATTTCCATATTATGACATATTATGTATGTGATCACATACACATATTGTGAGTAATGAATTACTGAGAGTATACGTTCAGAAAAATTGATGGGAACATCACTGCCGGACCCATCAGTTTCAGGCTTTGTATCCAGGTAGCGCGTCGGCATTGCTTTTGCGAGCGTATGTTCCAATCCGATTCTTGTTTGTCAAGAAGTTTTCTGTCACTTATAGTTGGAGCAAGCCTAATTTGACAGTATTGTGAAGGCTACACAGATCCTAATCATAGCTTTACGACGCTGCCAAGTTATGTTTAACCCTGCTATACTTAAATTTTGCTGTTTCGGCCAGATTCACCTGTACATTATTTTCATATTATATCGCCACATTAATACAGTTGGCTCTCTATTTAACAACTTTCAAGGGACCACAAAAATCGTCCTTAAGTAGAAATTGCCCTTAAATAGAATGCTTTTAACACTATAGTGGACCATCTGGGACCGTGAAAAGCCGTCGTTAAATAGAGCGTCGTTAAACAGAGAGCCAACTGTAGTTCTCTTCTCTGAAAAGGTGCATTATGAATTTATTGTGATTGTTTTTAGAAAAATCAAAGAAATTGCTTTGTTGAATATCTACTTCCTCGTTCCAGGGAGACGGAATTCGAGCTGCAGAGTCCGGGTTATCCCGAAAACTACAAGAACGAGGTACGCTGCCGCTATAGCGTTGCGCGTGCTTCCAAAGACGTGTGCGAGCTGGTAGTGACTGTCCGTGACTTCAAACTCCAGGAAGGGGAAGTGTGCGAAAACGACTACCTGCAGATAGCGGAAGAGAGACTATGTGGTACCATAGAGTCTGGAATGAACAGTGGGTTGATATTCCTTTTCGTGCACTAAAATCTGTATACTTTATGTCGTCAAATGCATCTAAAACCAAAACTACTTCATTAACTTTTTACCGGGAGAGAGACATAAAAGAATATATCCCTCTAAACGAACGGTTCTTATTTTTCTTTATTTATACATTTTTAAGGTTAGGTGTGAAAGCGTCTTCTTTACTAATGATAAAGCAGAAAGTCTCTCTGTCCGGAGGATGTCTGGATGTCTGTAGGATGTCTGTAGGAAGTCTGTGACGCGCATAGCGCCTAAACCGTTCGGCCGATTTTCATGAAATTTGGCACAAAGTTAGTATGTAGCATGGGGGTGTGCACCTCGAAGCGATTTTTCGAAAATTCGATGTGGTTCTTTTTTTATTCCAATTTTAAGAAAAAAAAACTATCATAAATTAGGAAATTATCATAACGTGTAACCGTAACATGGGCACAAGCCAATTGGCGAGATACGAAATTATCATAACGTGTAACCGTAGCATGAGTACAAGCCAATTGGCGAGAAAATTCACCACACATTATTTGTAAATATACAGGCGAGCCAAAAGACCTTTTAATTTTTCTATTACGGGCGAAGCCGTGCGGGTGCCACTAGTACTAAATAAACCGGCAACAGCATCACTCTTTTATTCAATTTCTAATAGGAAGAAAATAATCTATTTAAGACAACAATTTAATTTTGAAAAAATGAAGAGAAAGAGTGTGTACCAGAAAACGCGAAGGAAATTTATGAGGGTAGACATAGACAAGAGGGAAAACAAAATAGTAAAAAATAATAATAATTAGAGCCTAAAAAAAAAAGACAAAGGTAAAATAAATACACAGTGAGAAGAAGAAGTAATGGTACTTTGATTTAAAGTAAAATATTCCATATTTTGAATAGTAGAAAATCTTTTGTTTGTTCAGAAATTACACATGTTCATTTACTGGGTTGCTACACCGCGTTTTATTTAAACTTCGAAAAAGCTGAAAACATAATCTCGATTTAGTTTTATACTTTCCATTTTTACGTAGAATGTGTCTCATATTTCATGAAAAAGCAAACAGTCCAAATCCTTTTTCTGCAACAATTATGCCATCTTAAGATTATTTTTTAAGTATGGAAGATACCAAAACTGTTCCTTGATGATTTTTTTTCCTCCCAGGGACGTACCCGTTTGGTGATCAGGACAACATAATCATGATCTTCGAGACGGACTCCACCGTGCCGGACAAGGGCTTCCACATATCTGTCCTGCAACGGAACTGCTCGTCGAACGAGACAGCGTCCGGGAGGAGGGCATCGTCCCCCTCTTCGAGCTGCGACCGGACCCTGACCGGCAGCGAAGACTACACGATCCGCAGCCCCGGGTTCCCGGATTTCGTCTATCCGCCGGACATGGACTGTCGCTGGACGGTTCTGCGGTCCGGTTCCTCGACTTGCGAGTTGGAGCTCGTCATCCACAGCCTGCACATCCAGGTTGGGGACAGCTGCCAGTATGATTTCCTGGAAGTTGACGGGCATCGTTTCTGTGGAAGCACGACCGCGGGAAATAAACGTATGCTTTGGGTTCTGTTTTTTTTTTTCTATTTTCTTTTCAATTTTCTTTTGAATTAAGAACACTTAAACGATGAAAACAAGTAATATATAAAAACATTTAAACTCAATTTCCACTTATGTCGACAAAGAAAAATTTTGATTTTAGTTATTTTTAAGAAATAATTGCAGTTAATATAAATATTGTTACAAATTCTGTAAATGGTAAATTTTTTTAATGATTAATTTGTTGTAATCAGGCTAATTTTGGCGTTTATGCCAAAATCTTTCACCTAAAACTATCTTAGTAACGTAATCTGTAAATAGTTTCTTGCAATGAATATACAACCCCCTTACATTCGAAGGAAGTATATAGTCCCTCCATTTCTGAAGGATAAGATTTGTGAACGAATAAAAAAAGATAATGAAATGAAACTTCTCTCTCTCTCTCTCTCGGGAATCACGTGGAATGTAGAGCTTTCTTTTGAGTTTTATAAATTGCCGTTTCGGCGTCATCAAAGTTAGTCTCGTTTTAGTCCTTGCTCTGGAAAGTGTGTATTAGCCTTTGCGCTGTGTTTTTGCGTATTTTGATGTAAATACGTGTGCCATCGTTGAGTATACAGTGTTAATTGATATTTGCCTAATTGATATGGTTAATTTAGCAGTTGCTAACGATAGTTCTTGTACATGATTGTAAATAAATCTCTTGTGTTTTCTCAAGAACTGTGCCGTCATTTAGAGATTTTCTTGAAGAGCCTGGACTCGTATCAATATGTATATAAATATGACATAATCTTAATATTAAGTGGCAAAATATAAATTACATTTAATTAATGAATTGTTGTTAAAAACCCCTGTATAAACATAACTCATCCTCTACAAGTTTGAAAACGAATTTGAACTTGAGTGGATGAATAAAAAGTATTTTATCAACGATTGAAAGTTTGAACAAGACAAGTAAATATATGTAAGGAGAGTGTGAACTAATAGTATAAATTGAAAAGGCTTTTACAGTCTGTCCACGGATTATATGGAATTGCCAAACGTCCAGTTAAGACGAGTCAATCTGAATGAGAGGGAAAAGTAAACATTTTTGATGTGCGTGTTCCGTTCATTTGAATGTGACTCTGCTTAATTTAGTGGGTAACATACATCTCCAAAGGCTGACATCATAATAGATACTTCCATTTCCGCTTGCAAACCGGACGCTTGCCTTCCCATCTAACCGGTGGTCAGACTGTAAATTGATTAGTTGTATGGAGGAAAGTCTCAAAAAGCAGGTATTATTTGAAAAGTTTAAAACCATTTTAAATGCGTGGATACTATACTTATATTAAGTCTTAGAAATTATTTTTTTTACAACTAACTTCATAATTACTATTATTCTATGAACTGACTGGACAGAGCAAGTATAACAAAAGCTTTTAAACAAGAAGACGAATGTTGGGGGAAAGGGAAATAGTGAAAATAATTTACTTTTTACAAAATAAACAATCTGGAAATTTGTTCTGAAAATTACAGTACATATAGAAAAACAACTTGTAGTGGTTCAAAAGTGGCTTACCCTCCTTCAACCCCTTTTTATTTTCCACATTACGTCAGTTATGGTTGTATTAAACTATTTTTGCACATCACCTCTTCTTATTTTGGGTATGAAAGAAAGTGAGAAATCAAAGTTTACACAAAATTTTATGTTTCAGGTGTTTTCTCCTTCAAAACGGACAGAATTGTGGTACATTTTCACTCAGATTCAGTGACGCAGGATAGGGGGTTTGAAGTGACCCTGACCCAACGAGAGTGTGCCGCCCCCACGACGACCCCATCTTCACTGTGTGACCAATACTTCGAAAGTAGCCAATTTGTGCTGCTCAGTCCCAATCATCCTGCCGATTATGACAATGGAGTCGATTGCAGGTAAGTTGAAAAAGTCCTGCCAATGGGCGATAGATATCAGATACTGCCTGTTTTAGGAGTTTCTTGATGAAGAGGACTTCGTTCTCAGGGGTGCCCACCCCCCTAAGACAATGGCGCCCCCCTTTAATATCGCACATTGCCCCCCAAAAGCAAGAGCCCACCCAGAATAAAAAATACCCTACAAAAGACCCTCCCTAAAAATTTCAATGGCGTAGTCTGGAACACCCTTCCTCTAGGTGGGCACCCCTGTCGTACTTCACAGATGGCAAATTATGATTTTTTTGCTTAAAATGTGGTTTAGTTCCTTTAGTACAATCAGGGGTGTTTGTGAGTTCATCAAAAATACCTGAAAGTTTCAAAGTTTCAAAGCGAGAACGGGGGGGGGGGGGTGCACCTTTGCCAAAGTATTATGTAGTTCGGAGTCAAAATATTGTGTGTACATTTGATTAAGTTTTTGATGGGTTACAAAATTACTTTTGGGGTGCTGTTATACAAATTATCATGACATTTGTCCATCTTAAGGGATAGGTGTCCATCTTAAGGCTCTTGCAGGTATATTTGATGAGTATTACATAATTTTAAAAAATTGCGGAGGTAGAGAGATAAAAGCATAACAAAAAAAACATAATTCCGGTATTTTCGGACAAAAAAATACCGGAAATACGCCCGAAAATACCGGAAATTCGGTAAAATACCGGAACACAATCAACCCTGAGTATAATGGAGAAAAAGTTTTTGAGCCATCTAATCAATATTGAAACAGTAGAGTCCCATAAACTCGGTTTTCAAAAACCTGGCCGAATTCAGAACACACGACCGCATTCCGGGAAGACGGGAAAACCTTTGTTGCGAGCACATTCGATAACCTTTCATTTTCACACTCGGACACTTGGTCCAAATTGGGCCGAGTTTTCGGGACTTGGCTAAATAGTAAGCTTCAATAGTGCTGTGTTTCTAATAGCCTATGTGTTCTTTAAATACTGTGTTCTCAGTTTGGATTTTTTTTCACATTGTAGCATTTCAAGTGCTAAAACCTCAAGGTGTATTCATGAAAAAGCTTAACTTTTTTTTGAGTTCAATAAAATTTGCTAAACAGAATTAGAAATGGGTGGGCTATATCTTGAAAAAATAAAACATTTGAAACAAAGAAGCAGAAGATTTATTCTACGTTTGTCAATGGATGTGATTTTTTTTTTTTTAAGTAGTTCATTTATAGCAAAAGCAAACCCCTCCTTAAGTATAAAAGTAACAAAATACTGATAAATAAAAAGGAGAAAAAAAGTAAAATAAACCTTATCTAAAAAAAAATCTGTAAATTTAAGTTTTGTTTTTGTGTGATAATTATGCTATTTCATACGTAATAACCCTTAATACTACACACATGAGGTAGACTAAAATCTTTAAATAAATTAAAAAAAGAAGGTCGAAAGGTACCAAGTCCCCTTAAACTAAAATGTATTGTCTCTTGAACGCTACTAAAGACTAATAAAAATCAAGACTTAAAAAAAAAAAAAAATCAAGTTTTGTGTGGGTTAGCGATGAGAATGAGGGAGCCCTACACTTAAATCATCCAAGCAAATACCAAAAACTCGATTAAAACATCCAGAGACTGCAGTTTCGTCTTAGTTTTACGCTCATGAGTTTGGAATAGTCATAACCAAGCTGGAGGCGGATGAAATTTCATTGAAACTTGAGATTATCTTCAAACTGGTAGCTAAAATTAATTTAGCACTCCAGCGAGAGTTCGCGAGCAATGGTGCAGCTTAACTCGTCAGTGAAGGTAAAAACTTCAGGTAAAAAGCCCTCAAGCCGGATTGAGGACGGTAACTTACTGCTTATTACATCTTAATCATTTTTAAAACATTTAAGACGTTTTTGAACATAAATGCTTCATTCGTATATTTTCAAGATATTTTATTTACTGAATGGTATACACCAGCTTTTCTCAATCTTTCTTAACCCCCCGCAGACCAGCAAGAATTTTTCTTTTCCTTCTTTTTTTTCCTTTTCCCCCGCTAAGACACCCCTTGAGTTTGCACACCGTAAAAAATATGCAGATTATGTTTACGAACCGGTGAGGTCCTTTCTACTTCATTTTTTTTCTTTCTCGAGGACCGTTAAATACTCGCAAACGAAAAAGGTTTTTTTTTTCCTTTTTTTTTACAAAATATAATAATTGGATGGATAAAAAAAAATGTATGCGTAAAACTTTACTTGGTGTTAAAGACCTGTAGCAAAATATATTTGAATGTTAAGATAAGTAATTATTGTAATAATTATACAGAAGTACTAAAAATTGCTCAAAAATCAGAGTAGTACGAGAAGATCAGAATCAGAAAAGTACGAAAACTAATCACAATTTATTATTATGGAGGTTCTTTCTTTCTTTTTTTCTTTCTTTCTTTTTTTTTTTTTTTGATTAAGGAACATTTTTTAACATGGATGAGCAAAAATGTCTGGGGACCGGTCAAATTTTTCTGCAAACCGGCGCCGAAGCACCGGTTGAAAGTCGCTGATATACAGAATGAGAAACGAATTATTTAAAATGAAATGCGGCTCTGTGAAAGAAGATTCGCGTCATTTCGAAAGGAAGAGTTTTTTTTTTTTTTTCAACTGAATAACCGCTAAAACGCATTTCACTTTTTTTTCTTAAACTCCTACTTTTCGTTAATCTACGATAATAGCATATGACACGAAACTATAACATTATATTCAAAAAGCCTCTTGCTTAGCCATGCATATTTTTTAAACGCATAAATAACCATCAATGCTCAATTTTTCCAGGCGCAACATCTCTCTTTTTACGCTTCAGCGAGCGGAAAGCCGTTTTGAATGCTGTTGTGGTGTGTGTTCCACGGTAAATCACAGCTGTTCAGAACGATGTTCATATTATTCAAATCTTATCCTACACCTGAAGGATGGCTGTTAATTTGACCTTTTGTGTAACTCGTCAGATTAGGGATGTCGGAGGACTAAGCTGATGCGCTGACAAGCCCGACAGAACACTGCAACTTGGGGACGCTTAGAAACAAAATGACAACCTTGAAGAAAAGTATACAATTATAAGTAAACACGTAACGACTGCACTGTGTTCTTGAGCGTGTGGATATCTTGCCTTTTTTTCTTTTTATACTTTTGAACATTTTTTCATACGTAATGAAAGAGTGATTTTTAAATGTTTACTTTTTATGATTTTCCAAATAGCAAAAGATAAAATAGTCCTGTCGACAGGGCCTGATTACTGAATAGGCCAACTAGTTCGTGGCCTAGAGCCCTATGACCCAACCCCCACTGTTAGGGAACCACTGTTTTCCTGCCCCCAAAATGCGTAAAACTGTTTTAACCAATGACTAAAATTGAAAGTTTCGACAACAAAGGAAGGGGGGGGGGGCTTTTCTCCGCACACACCCCAACTCTTAGCTGTAAGCCTTAGGTTGGAGGGGGGATGATAAAGCTTTTGGCCTTGAGCCCCCCCCCCCCCCCCCGAAATTTTAAACAGCCTGTCAAAACAGTCCAGGCTTTGCCGGACTGTTTTGAGCCTGGACCTGAGTGTTCTCCATAGCACTCTCAGTTGAACCAAGATTTCGGTGAAAGTTAGTAATTCGCTGATTGCGATCATTTCAAATGAACCAGGAAAATGGTACTTCTCCTTTTTAAGACCCATGGATTAACCAGAAACTTGGGAAGCGTTGAGCGTTTGTTTTTAACAGTCCTCCTTCATCAGTACAAAATAGCTCAGCGCACAGCAGCTAAGAATGTGAGTGAGCGTTTACTCACATGTAACTGCAATATTTATTTTTTGAAAAGAAAAAATTATTTCATTGCCGTAACTCATACTCCTTGTAGAAAATTACATATTTTTATATGAAGGCAAAGCAAAAAAATCCGAAGAGCAAGGATGAAGGAATTTTATGGTTTTCGACTTTTTATAAAGATTCTAAATACTGCCACACGATTAGGGTATTAATATACAAAACTAATCATTTCTTTTTTTTTTTTTTAATCAGAATTTTTCTCACCAGGTTCTTATTTTGCATTGCTTCTTAAATTGCAAGGAGGAAAATGGTGAACAGCAGGTACAGCATAAGTTTTGCTTACAATTCTGAAGCAGTTTTTGCTATAGTTGCAGCGTTATCAGTAGCTTCTGCTTCTAGGTGTTGCCATTTTTGAAATTAAATTTTTTTATCCTGTTCCTAGAGTGACTTAAAATTGTCTCTTCCTGTATTTAGAAATTGGGAAGAAAAAATGAGATGGTCCCATTTATTTCTTTCCGTCTTATGTTCTGTTTACTTGAAGCCCAGCACTCCCACAAACACCGGAGCTCAAGCAGGGTGCTTGAGCACTGCAGCACCCCTTGAGTCGGCGACCCCTGGTTGCAACAGTTGTTCCCACTCTGGCACTTGCAAAAGTTTAAAAATAATACATTAAAAGTAGCAAACAAAGACCCCGGTAAAATTGGGATTTCCGGCTCGAAAAAGCATAACAGGGACATTCTCACAAAAATAGTACAAATCAGGTCCAGTACTTTCTAATTGAAGGGCTAGGGGCAGAAATGTGACAAGCCACAAGGAGCGACTTTTCAATCAAAATGTTTGTTTCTTATAACTAAAACAAATAAAAATGACAATGGATTATGTCATTTGGAGAAAAACATATATAGTTTTAGTATAGCTGAATATAGAATGTATAATAACGTTGAAAAATTCTACTGCTATTTTTTTTATAAGATGGACATTGGCCTACTGAAAAATTCACATCATGTGGCATATCACATTTTTGCCCTTCAATATCATTGATCAATTTTAATAATTTCCGCCTAATAATCATTTTCAAAAATTGATTCTCCATTAATTTTTGTGTAATAAAGTACGAGTATCATCGGTCTGTACGTAAGTAATTTATGAAGGATTTAAAAGTATTTTGACCACTTTGTGTTTTATCTCTTAATTCATCCAAAAGGAAGGAAATGATCCACTGCAGTAATCCGCAAGTTAATCAAACGTTACTTAAAATTTTAAATTTTATTGAAATTCTGTTTCCTGATTCTTTTATTTCCAGGTACGTGATTGGACGCCTGAACGACGATATTTGCAGATTAGAGTTTCAGTTTATGAGGTTCGATGTCGAGTCGAGCAGCGAATGCGAGTACGACTACCTCGAGATCGATGGCGAGAAGATATGCGGCGTCATCGAAAACACCACACGTAAGTCATTTTTCCATTTCTTTTTGCTGAAGATGGTATTCAAGGATATTGTTTAACAACTAAAGCTTAACAACTCATCTAGCGCCATTCTCTTGATGCATTGATCTTGCATCACAAGAAAGCGAGTTCTAGAAATTACTGTAAGCTGGCGAAACATTATTTGTACTATTACTCGCATTTACAGAGATACAACCACAGGTCTTAACCAGGGGCGTGCACAGAAATTTTGGGGCCCGTCACAAATGACTTTTACAGGTCCCCTCCATATTGTTTATCCTCATATTTCACCCATAAAAATATTGGGGCCCCTTCATGCTCGTGCCGGGGCCAACAAGTATCCCTTTTCCCCCTGTGCATGCCCCAGGTCTTAACTGTATTCAGTGTGGCCACTAAAATCCCTTGCCACCTTTTGACTTCGAAACGGCTGGTGAGACCTTCATAAAAGCGGGATCTATATATAGAAAAGTAGCCATGCGTATGAAATATAGCTGTATAAAAGCACCAATGGCGCCACCTAGTAGAAAACTGCGGAGTTAGAATTACCATCTCGAAAACGGGACGAGCTTGGGAAAAAACAGCTTTACAAATTTGAACTGTGTCATTGATTTCATTCCAAAAGACACCTCATGGACATCAATGCAAAGAATAGAATGGTTAAAATGCGCATTTGTTTTTTCGTGATTATCTACACTGTGACGTGAAAAAAAAACAATTAAGGAAAGCAAAAAACAGAACAACATAATGTTTGACGTAGCCATTGAGAAGGAATAGATGGAGAGAGTGCAACCCTACTATCCCGATACGGCAACAGTGCCATGTTACCTGGGGAGCAATTTCGAGTTGACCGTAACCGCTGAAGAAGTTTTCATTAGCTGAAGCCCTGTATGATAACAACCTTTAACTGTAGTAGGGAAAAATTAGATTTATAGTAACAGTGCAGTATTCTAGCATTGTAAACTGTGAAGAAAAAGCCACACCAGGAGGTCTAGTAACTTTTCCCTAGCATTTATAAATGTTTTTTACTTCTATATAAAGAAAAAATAACATTTATATGCATTCAACGAGTACATATTCCACAGTTGCCTATAATTTTTTAATTTTTGTACTTATTTTGCCTGTAAAAGTTATAAAAAATTGTATATCTTGAGTGCAAATAACATTTTAGTTCCATAAAAACACTTTTTACTCAACTAGTAATTATTTTAACGGCTCTTAAGCATTTTGTGTACATTTGCTTTGTTAGCGAGTATCTTCTCGCCAAGCTCCTGTGAACAGCGGATGCGCAAGAATAAAGATTTGCTATTTTTATGCTTCAGTTTAAATACTAGTATGCCTGCGTATGAAATCATTTCAAAACATTGATTACAATACATATCAATCCATAACTTTTCAGTCAATAACAGAACACTTTAAACTATTTGTATATGCCCGTCATTTTAGGGATAAACATCAAAATGCATGAAAAATATACTTACATTATAGTTTAAAATCCGGAAAGCAGCGGGGAGAGGGTATTTGAATGATAGGCCTGTATTTTTATCCGTTACTTATTTATTTATTTATTTATTATTATGCGGTAATGGAGTTGGAGCCAGAGTTGCTCTGATCTGTAGCCCGACTTCATTATAAGCGCAGTCGCGTCGTCTGAAAAATATTTAATGCCAAAAGAGCGATTGCGTGCCAAAACGCGACAACTTCCCAGCCAAACAAGTCACCTGACCTGGGAAACATTGGGTCCCAAGCTCATTTCACTGAGACATTTGCTATGACTCCCTCCATTAGTATTCCTTCTCAATGGACGCAGCAGCATTTTATTTTGCCCGAAAGATTATCATTTTTCCTTCAGTGCAAGTTTTATGACGTCATAGTCACGAAAAGCCAGAAGCGCGTTTTAGGTAATATATTCTTCGCATTAAAGTGCACAAGGTACCTTTACGAACTAAATCTATGATGTTGTTCAACTTAGTAAATTACTTTTCTCCCCTACTTCGTTCTGTTTTCGAGACGAATTATAAATCCGCAGTTTTAGATCCGGTGATTAGTTCACTTTGAAAAAGCTGAGTTATCTTTACCATTTCACTTTGCCCCACGCTCCCCTATTATTTAAACATTGAAAATATTATACTCAAATACTTCATCACATCTAAAAAAAATATTGTTTTTGTTCTTGCTCAGGAACCTTTCCATTCAAGGACTACGAAAAGCAGCTGACTTTCCATTCCGATTCCGGGACATCCAGACCAGGTTTTATGATCATAGTTCAACAAATTTCCTGCAAATCTCCACCTGCTGGTGCCACATCGCCGAAAAGTAAAACATGTGGAACTGCACTGTCAAGTTCGACCTTTGAAGTTAAGAGCCGTAATCACCCCAAGAACTACGACCCCCATCAGAACTGCGAATGGAACATCACCAAAGCAAGTCGAGGGGTGTGTGCTTTGGAACTGACGTTCCTTACCTTTGACGTGGAAGCGAGCGATGGATGCCAGTATGATTACCTGTTGCTGCAGGGAGAAAAACTATGTGGGATTTATCCGACAAACCTCAAAAGCAAGTAGCTATTTTACAATACAGGGTTAGCATAAAAGAATATCTCGGTTTTAAAAATTTATATTTCATAAACTATTACACTTAGCACTATAAATGATGCATAAAAATAAAGATAAACTGTCCAAGTTCTTGGACGTAAATAATTATGTACATGTGCACGTTCTGCACAAGCGCAGCCAGATATTCCTTCCGGGACTGGTTCTTTGGTCACTACAGTCCTTACACGTGTATTAACTACTGTTCTAGTATTGGCAACAATGTTAAAACAAAGTCCTCTGGGAGGGGGGGGGGGTCTTCCCCTCCCACTTCTCAGCGCCACTGACGTTCCGCAACGATGGATTCGAGGTGATGATGATATACCCTTTATGCATTGGCCAGCCAGACCCCAAACCTAACCCCATGTGATTTTTTAAATGAGGTTTCGTCAAAGACTGTTTATACACCACCATTGCCTACAACATTGCAAGAACTGAAAGATCGCGTACGTGTAGCATTTCGAAAAATTGACAGTGAAGTACAAAATGTATGTTATAGATGTGTGTCGCGTTACGAAAGGCGCACACCTCGATCATTTGTGAGTGAAAAAAAACTTTCAGTTTATCTTTATGCATCATTTATAGTGCTAAGTGTAATAGTTTATGAAGTATAAATTTTTAAAACCGAGATATTCTTTTATGCTAACTCTGTACAATACAAATATGACGAACAGCAACAGACTCTGGGTCTAGTCAGTTCAGTAGTCCCCAATAAAGATCAATGGCCCTTTTAAAACTTTCTACCTCTTTACTTAGTACAGTCTCTTCCGGTAAGCTGCTCCAAGTGCCCACAACCTTACTAAAGTTATAATTTTTCCTCATTTTCAGATTAGCCTGAGATTTGAATAGCTTAAAACAATGACCCCCTCGTTCTGCTTTCCGTGAAAAATATTTAACCTATTAACATCTTTCATTTTGCTTAGTTTAACCAACTAAATCATGTCCCCTATAACCCTTTATTCCAGGCTGTATCAATATTAAGACTCCTTGAAATTTAAATCTGAAAGACTTCTCACTAGCCTAATAGCTTTTCCTTCAAAACTTTCCAACAAAGAAATATGAATTTAAAAAATTTTAAAAGCTTTCCACTTACTGTGTCCTGGTGTCAGTGTGATTCGGTAGAACAAAATTTTTAATCATTGCCAAAAACAAAAATTAGTTGTTAATAAGTTAGCAAAACTAATTTCAAAGTCTGAAATTAAGCCTTAACTATTGCAAAATGCTGTAATAATGTTCATTTTGTATTTTCAGGAGTCGTGCCGTTTGAAGAGCAATCAATATCCCTTCAATTTCACACGGATGGAGCTACTGCAAGACCTGGATTTCATATTCGTGGACAGCAAATGGATTGTGCCCCGTTGACTGGAGGGAGAACTGCAGGTAAAAGAAGAACCATTTTCAAACGCTGAGAAGTTACGTGTTGTTACCAATGTGCAAATAAACCCAACTATTTCAGACACAGCAACATGTGCGAAAAAAAGCACGTGATACAATGGACGCTGGTTAATTGAATCAACAGCTTTAATGAATCAAGTCGTAAAAAACAGAACCAAATCCAGATTTATTCAATCAGTCGCTATGTGGAAATAAAACTGTTCAAAACAAACGTGATTCATATAAGCGACGCCATTGGTTCATATATTAGAATTGGTTTTCGCAGAACACAAAAACAGTTATTAAACTTAAACATTCGTACGAACTTTAATCATAGTATTGATGCTTTATACTAACCGTAGTAATAATAATATTGTGAAACGAAATATTTTGTGGGACTCGTTTAATTTATCGTTGAAGATAAAAACTGACACATTGTAATTTACATACATCATGTAGCAAGACTCTTGAAACTAAGATGTGAACCGAACTTAAGCTTACACAGGGGAAAATGTTTTAGCGAAATTTCTGCCGAGTAACATTCTTTAGTTGTGTCCGAGTAAAATCGGTATGCTGAATTTATAACTGTTGATAATTTTCTCCCGCCATGTCCGATTTTTTCTCTACCCCTTATGTGAATGGTACCACTTTCCACGGTAGAACACGTGTCACAGGATACCCTACTGCTCTCCTATTGGCTGACATAAACCTCTCAAATTCAAATCAAGTGTTTTCTTTCCAAAATATTGTTGTTGTTTTTTGTGGCAACGTCAAACTCACTTTATTGCCACAGTAAAAAAATTAATTTTTTTAGCAAGGAATATAAAAAATTTTCGTGTTCATCAGAAACACAAAAAGGTAGTATTTTATATTCGCGATTCTAGAGTTTGAATACGCTACCTTGAGGCAATTTAAGAAACTACCGAAAAAGGTAAAACATTCCGTTCCACGCTCTTTTTCGTTTGTGGTAAAATGTAGGCTTCGGATAATTTGTGGTGTAATGTATTTTTTAAAGAACAGAAACGAAAATCCTCCAAAAAGGAGGTTATAAGTTTCTCAAGTGTTTGTAACCTCTTTCAGCCGCCATTAGCCTGAGATAGCAGCGTTTCTTATAGTTTATTGGAATTGCAAATTGTGCATGCAATGTATGTAGTTGTTGTTTAGCTAAACAGAATTCCTTTGTCCATACAATTTTTAAAATATCCTGTATTTTGTGAAATAGTTACTTTGAGCCCTATGTAACTTAAAAATTTTAAGTGCTAAATTAAATTTGAAATAATTTCTAAACTTAGTGGTTAGGTTATTCAAAAACAAGTCATAGACCTGAAACAGTCAAATTGCTATTCGCTCGCGTTATTTAGGATGGCTGATAAAAAGCAATATTGGCACTATTTTATATGGTAGCAATCTTCGATGTGAGTCAAAAATGTGCGTCATTTATGGAATCTTTAACGAATTGAAATCAATTGTTGTTTTTCAGAATGCGACATGACATTCAACAATGCGAGTGGCACCTTCCAAAGTCCATCGTTCCCAGACGCCTATCCGGTTTCGAAACGTTGCGTCTATCGATTCGAAGCCCTGCCAGACCGGTGCCGGATCTCTCTACACTTCCTAGAATTCGGACTGGAGGCCGAAAATGCTCTTTGCACGAAAGATTTCTTGATCATCAATGGGATAAAGTACTGTGGACCTCAACTTCAAGGACAAAAAAGTACTTATTGAATCAATTCAATACTGTTACTTGTTTCCTTTCTGCATCAAGTCCATAAACTGCATTATCCAACGGATGTAAAAACTATTGCTTTTTATTAACATTGATTTTTGTTGTTTTTATGGTTACTTACGTTTTCTTAAGTCAGAAGTGTCATCATAAAAAATGGTAATTATACATATCAGAATTCGACATTGTTGGAAATTATTCTGAAATAATCAACAATGGGTCACTTCACAGTATTTTGGATGTTTTGATTATGTAGAGTCCGCAACATAACTTTTTTTGTCACAATTATTTAGTGTATTTTTCATTAGCACATTATTTTATTTTGATTTTATCTTACCAACGCACAAACTCAAATTAAAAGAATGTGTTAATCAAACGGCAAATTAAATAGTTATGGCAACAGAGTCATGTTACGGACTCGACACTGTTAAAATAAATCCTGAAATTTTATTGCAAAAGTTACTGGCATTCATATTGCCAGGAACTTTTACTGTAAAATCCTATTTTACTGTAAAAGTTTACGGCAGAATAAGCGAGAGTTAAAAAACGCCAGGCTCGACCTCAGGACCTTCGTATTGGCAGGCGGCTTTGCTGACCATCATACCAGTTGGAACACATCGAGCGGGTAGAAATACGGCGTTATCTGCTTCGCACTGTATGTCACGTAGTGTATCAACAAACGTGTAAATTTTTTTTCTGTACTGTAAACACTCCATTTTACAGTAATATTTACCGTGAAAAATTCCTGAATTTTGAACATTGTACATTTGTCCGAAATAATGTGAAATGGCCCCCGTGTCAACGATGTCCGTCCATTGGAGAGAAATATCCTCAAAAGCATTCCCCACCAGTTTTTCACGATTTGATTTTATTCGACAAGCTCAAGAGAAAGACACTTTTAGCACTCACGTGACAGAAAAGTCTCTACCAAATCATACAAAAAGATGTAGAGAATACTCGTTCAGAAAACCTACAAACCTACTTTTGTTTAATTAAAGAGTTAAAAAAACCATTCATCCAAGTTAAAATTGTTACTGAATTTGGGCAATTCTGAAATAAAAATGAGCTAAAAGTTATGATCAAATAGACTGCTATATTTTTAAAGACAATTTAAAATAGCAAAAATTAACTTTAAGCTTGACGCATTCATTCGTTTTTTTTCATGTAATTTTAAAAACTAGATTTCTAATCCCCTCCCCCCCCCCCCAAAAAAAAACCAGAGAAACCAGGAGAAATAGAAATCAAAAGTCGCATGTACATCACTTTAATGTCTATTCAGATCTCATTGCAGTTTGTTCAATAGTCACACCGACAAGTTTGTTGATGACTATTATATTGCTACCATATTTTTTGGGGGACATTTAGACAACTCAGATTTTAGTGCATTGCAATTGCCGATTTTTGTTTCATATTCGTTTCATTCTGGCTACCAAGTCAACAGCCTCGTCCACTTTTAAACTAAGGAAAATTACCTAATTGCGTATAGCTCTAATGCTCTCCTAGTTTCAGTTTATTGTCTACTAGTGGTACCCGCACGGCTTTGCCCGTAATAGAAAAATTAAAAGGTCTTTTGTTTTGCCTGTATATTTACAAATAATGTGTGGTGAATTTTCTCGATAATTGGCTTGTACCCATGTTGCGGTTCCACGTTATGATAATTTCGTATCTCGCCAATTGGCTTGTGCCCATGTTACAGTTCCACGTTATGATAATTTCGTAATTTACTCGTCCATCTTATGATAGTTTTGTTCTTAAAATTGGAATAGAAAAAGAACCATATCGAATTTTCGAAAAATCGCTTCGAGGTGCACAACCCCATGCTACAAACTAACTTTGTGCCAAGTTTCATGAAAATCGGCCGAACGATCAAGGCGCTATGCGCATCACAGACATCCTACAGATATCCTACAAACATCCTACAGACATCCAGACATCCTCCGGACAGAGAGACTTTCAGCTTTATTATTAGTAAAGAAAATACTTGCTAAAAATTTAATTTAGTATTTTTGGTTGTTGTTGTTTCTGTTATTACTTGGCAGGTAAAATATCAGTTTTTTCCATGTTTCTATGAACTTTTGGGAAATCCCTAATAGTAAAAAGCTGAAATGACTTGATTTCTTGTGCATCGTAATTTATATATGAAATAACTTGATTTCTTTCTTTCCTTGCAGGAACTTTGACATTTTATGGTCACCCGCGAGTTATCAACGTCACCTTTTTTAGCGATGCTTCCGGTTCTGGCAGAGGATTTTATGCTGTCTACAAGCAACTGCCATGCGACCCCGCAGCTGGTGAGATTTGAATATTTTTGAAAAAGTTAATATTGTAGCAATATAGAGAGGATACATTCTTCTCCCTTCATTTCCGCTTCACTATCAAAGAAGCAGTTTTACACAATTCTTTAATATTCAATTATTGCCCTGCAAGGGGCTTAGGGATAAAATGCAAGGGGCTTAGGGATAAAATGAGGTCACACATGAAAGACTACAAATTTTGTGTCAAAATCTTAATTAAAAAAAATGACCTGATTGTCACGGAGAAATCTGAGGCCTGGTTTTGCTTATATCTCTGCAACTAGACCACTTAGAGACTTCGAGATTTCACTAAATGATTTGCTTAATCATAAGGTACAACTTAACGCTGAAAAATTAAAATTCTAAAACAAAATTATTATTTCAGTTAGGATTGAAAACAGCAAATTTCATGTAATTTCCCTATTAAATGTTTAAATATAAAACCCATTGTTACAAATTTTGTTGCCTTGTAACAGTAACGTTAAAAGCAATCGTAATGAAAATTTTGAATCAAGTTTCTCTGTAGCAGGCATGAAATTAGCAAGCATAAATCCTAGAGAGGAACAAGGATTAATTTTCAGTGCCAACTGCTTAAAGTTTTAGACACATATATAGGTGTTTTCCCTTTTAAAACCGAGCATTTATATGAAAAAATGAGGTAAAAGTTTCGTGAGGGTAAAATTATTCTATTTCTGAAATACATTTACACTAAAAAGAATAAAATAACAGAATTTTTTTAAAAATACTAAGCACTTTCCTTAATTGCCTCAAAAGGACAAAATAACTTTTCTGGGTCAGAAAGAACAACTTAAGCATTCCTGTAGTTTTCGAAAATTCCAAGAAAATGACACACAAACGAAGAACAGTGCGGTTCTAGTCATTTCAAACAATCTTTCCCAATAAGAAAAACATGCATGTTTCAACACTCAAAGTTATGATTAAAAGCTAGATAATAATAATAAATTCTCTTCATGACTTGAGCTGCACTTTTCTTATTTTGTGGTGTCATTTTCTTGGAATTTTCGAAAACTACAGGAATTCTTAAATTGTCCGGTCTGACCCAGAAAAGTTATTTTGTCCGTTTGAGTGCATTATGAAAAGTGCTTGGTTTTTTTTTTAAATTCTGTTATCCTACACTACTGGGCACATAAGTGAAAGAGAGAAATCTATCAAATTAAATTGAATTGCTAGTACAGTCGAACTCGCTCATTACGAACACTGATTTTACGAGAACCCGGATTTAGCGAGGAAATCAGAAATACTTGGTTAGTACAATGTTAAGAACCCATGGGAGCATAACTCGCTTTTAACGAGCAAGCCCTGCGAAAAGCGAGGTATTTTTGTAATTCATGAAATTTCTACTGTCTTTTGAGGAACATAATTTGATGTCCTGTGATTATTTGAAAGCATTTCTAACCTCAATTGGCTGTTCTTGTTTCCGACTGAGACTTTTTTCTAATATACATTGGAATAACGAGATACATCGGATAAACGAGATTGTACTGTAATTGTAGTTAAAACTACTAAAAATCGCTAAAAACGTTATTAAACATATTCATCCACCACCAGTCTTCATTTATTAAAATGATTCAAGTTTTACTTTGTTACTTCTATAATTGGGAGCCACCGTGGCTCTGTGGTAGAAGCTTCGTCTTCTAAGCCGGATGTCGGGGGTTCGATTCCCGCCGGTGCCCTGGGTGTTGTAGGTTTTTCCTGTGTATGTCCGGAGGCAAGGTGCTTGGCACGCAGTCCTCTATGTATGTGAAACTGTTTAGCTTCTGAATAAAAATAAATAAATACTTTTATAATTAATTAATTAACGTATTTCTTTTTTGTTAGGTCGAGGACCGTCTCGCCGCACGGATACAATTCCATTTCGCTGTGACCGCCTGTACGCGTCTCCAGCTTTCGTGCTGCTGAGTCCGGCTCATCCGGCTGCCTACCCGCCTGATTCTGAATGTCGATACACCATCAGGCGACTCAGCGTCAGGGTGTGCCGCCTACGTCTCTCCTTCAGGCGGTTTGAAGTCGAGAGCAGCGAGGGCTGCGAATATGATTGGCTGAAAGTGGGGGAAGAGAAACTTTGTGGAACATTGCCTGACGGATACACCAGTAAGTCACATTGGTGATTGTAAAAAGCATCTTGAAGTTCGTGTCACATGGGACATTTCTGATCTTAAATCAATTATTTTATTCTATAACTGTTGTAAACTTTGAGGAGGACATGCCATGATATTTTCACTGCCGATCACAGCATATTTTCTTAGAGTAGACTCTGATACCACAGAGTGGTTTCCCCACTGCCAGCATAAAACAAATTTTTTTTCCAATTGCCACCAATGTTTACATTCACCAGAAAAAAAATACTGAGAATACAATTTTATTCCACTCCCTCCCCCAAATTGTCTTAATTTAAAAAACAAATAAAGGTCACGTTTGAATAAGACAAGGTTAATGCACCGTTACTAGAGTAGAAGAATGTGCCCAGCCTCTCTTTTAGAACTTTATAGTCTATATATTTAGAATAGGCGTGTCAAAGCTAAATATCTTTCCCACTCTCTACCCTATTTCTCCGACTGTTGTCATGGTTACAGCAGCATGAACTTTTTCCCCACATTGTTTCTGCAGCACATAAAATATTTTACGCGTAGCAGAAGCAAAGTGGCGAAAAAGTTCATACTGCCGTTACTATGAACCCCAGATGAGAAAAAGGATGAAGAGGGGGAGAGTTATTTGGTCTTGGACACGCCAATTCTAAACACACAGATTCGAAATTGAGCTACAGATTATCTATTGGCCGAAAATACCACGAAATCGTATTAACTGGCATCGAGATGCGGTTACTCTAATCACAATTGGTCAGTTGACCAGTGGGACGTCTTCTCGTACGCCCAATTCCCAGTGGATTGATTAAAACGCTTCCGATTACTGCCCAGTGAAACCGGAACAAACCGACTGGTTCATTCGTTCGTAGTCAATATAATTATCAAACATTATTATCTTTTGTTTAGTTGAAATCTGAATTTTCAGCATTTTTTCATCCACATTTATGTTTCAATATTTTAAGAGCCTTTTGGTCAATGTAATGGGACTTAATGAGTATACTGCAGAGCTAAGCGCAAAAGTGCCATGTAAAGCTGAGCTCAAAATATGAAATTGCTTTTGAAAGTTTTACAACTCCATATCCTAGGTTCAGCTGCCACTTTTTCAGAATTTTTTGAAAAAAAAAAAAATTCCCGTTAGCAAATGGCAGCGAAACATTGTATTTAGGCAATATATGTTACAAAAAAACAACCTGGTGACAATCACTCAAATTTTTCAAAAGTGCAAATTCGACTTTAGTGTTTAGCAGGGCAGTATAATACGTTTGAGTAGTTTCAAGTTGTAATACTTGGCAAAAATTAGGGAAAAAAAAGAAAAGGAAGAGAGAAAATTGCAAGGAAAAAAAAAAACCTTCACTATAAACATAGAAATTATAAGTTTGCATGTAATTGAAAATGATATTCTCATAATGTTTCAATCTCAATTGTATGGTAAAAACATGCCCCTCTTCGAGTCCATATACGTAAGAATAAGTTTTAGTAAAATCCTCCCATCGTTGAAACAATCACGTGATCCTTTTGATAAATTCCTGTCCTCTCAATGCACTTTTTACTTACTTTGTCTACTTTATGGTCTAATAAGATTGTGCTCACGACAACTTTGAATAACTACTAAAAAAAAAACTCTCCCTCTCGTTCATTTGTTTGCATATAAAGGAGCGGAAAAGCTGATGACATGTTCCTTTTTTTCATAAATTCGAAGCAATTTTTTTTTCTAGTTATTCCGAAAGTCGTTGTGTCTCAGCAACGTTTACGTAACGTAATAAGAAGAACAAGTTGTTTTTTGGGACATCAGAAATTCGACTGCATGAAATAGGTGGCGTAAGGCTATTTTAGCAAACCCGTACATTGGACGCTTCTTGGAGTGATTTTAACCAGTTAGTTTTAGTATTTTAGATTCATTTGTGTTGATCTAAAAAGTTTGAAAAAAAAAATTGACGTCTTTTAAAATCTCTTTCTTATCTTAATTTAGAAATATATGTGAAAATTCTTCAATCCCTGTCAGTTCTTTATGATGTTGCTATTACGGTTACATAGATTTGCAATATTTAATACTCGCGGTACCCGCATGACTTTGCCCGTAGTAGAAATATTAAAAGGTCATTTGGTTCGCCTGTATATTTACAAATAATGGATGAAAATTTTCTCGTCAATTTGCTACGTTCATTTGCTCGCCCATATTAAAATTCCACGTTATGATAATTTGGTAATTTACTCGTCCACGTTATGATAATTTCCTCCGTAAAATGTTCTTAAAATTGGAATAGAAAAAAAAAAAAATCGAATTTTCGAAAAATCGCTTCGAGATGCTCCCCCCTATGCTACGAACTAATTCTGTGCGAAATTTCATGAAAATCGGTCGAACGGTCTGACTGTGCGCGTAACATACATCCAGACATCCAAAGGCACAGACTTTCAGCTTTATTATTAGTAAAGATTGCGTATGTACTAAATGGGCTCGGAGGAGATTTGCACGGGACCATCCTCTAGTGTCTAGAGCCCCGGCAAAAAAAAACTTGCCTTTAACAATTTCACTTTAAGACTTTATTTGCGAGCTTTGATTTTCAAAAAATGCTTCCAAATGAATAAACTCATGAGTGAAATGTGTTATTATTAAAATCGTAAGGTATAATGGTGTAACGATAGCTGCGGGGCTAGAGCAACTATATACAGGACTAGCTGCGTTGCCCGGCTTTGCCCGGTCCACCTTGAAAATAAAAATTTTGTCAAGTGACGTATATTCAACAATCAGGCGCAAAAAATAAATGTAAAAAACATCATGATGTCCCTTCCAAACAATGACGACAGATATTAAAATACTTTTAAGAAATTAAATCCAGAAAGATGGATTTAAAATGCGTAACCATGGAAACACAAAATAAAATAAGTTTAAGGAATTAAAATGCGGAAGAAAATGGTTCACAATTTGAATAAAATCGAGATTTCTCAAACTTGAACTAAAAAGGCTAGTAACTTTTTTTCCTTTCGAGATAAAAGCTTATTTTTTCGACCATAGGTCGAGTTAGATTTGGAGTAAAATAGGTCGCTTTTTCCAATGGCATCAAAAAGAAAGCTGTGGGACAATTCCTTCACTTTTTATTGATTTATTTAATGAAGAAAGTAGTGCCTAAATTTCAGCTAAGCCTAAAAAAATTCGAGCTGAAAACGCAAATAACTCCCGCCGTAACAAAGTTAGGGCATTGAAACCAATTGCGTAGAACGCGAAAAAAACCCTTTCTAACGATATGTAATATTAATATGTGCAAGCAATTTTTCACCCCCATATTTGAGAATTTATGTAAAAATTGGACGTAAATTGGAATAAAAAAAAAGAACTACAGTTGGCTCTCTGTTTAACGACGCTCTATTTAACGACTTTCTCTATTTAACGACGGCTTTTCATGGTCCCAAATGGTCCACTATAGTGTTAAAAGCATTCTATTTAAGGACGCTTTCTACTTAAGGACGATTTTTTGTGGTCCCTTGAAAGTCGTTAAATAGAGAGCCAACTGTATTCTTCGAATTTTATTCAAACTGGTCTGAAAACCTTCTCAGGACTTAAAGGAACAAACTGTGAAAATTTCAGCGCAATTGGACGGGTAGTTCTCGAGTTTTGCGAGTTCAAACACACAGACGCTTTTTGGGGACTTCATTTTGTACTATGTAGAGAAGATATAGTAGATAGACCGACGAATCAGCTTAAGTTTAACCTTTTTGGATCGGATTTTGCATTGTTGCGCTGCTAGAGTTACCACAGCAAAGTTTCGAATTTCACCAAATTTGCAGATTTTTTTTTTATATTTAATAAACAATTCACGTGACGCTAAGAATTGCTCACAATCACCAAACGCGATAACTCGCCAGAAAAAGTAATCAAATCACTCAAACACGCGCTCTGATCTAAAATGTCCAATCTTAAGCTGATGCTTCGGCTCGTATAGGGGCCTTAGCTGGGGCAAACATAACCTGGCAGCTCTGTGAAGGCTACAGGGATCCTAATCATAGCATTAAGACGCTGCCAGGTTAGGTTTGCTCCAGTTATAGGATAACAATTATTTGAAACGTTTTTTTTTCTTAGTTATGTTATTCTTGAATTTAAATAACTAATCAGTTCTTCAGGAGTCGATAGAAGAGATAAAACTGGTCTTAATACGTGAATGAAACAGCTAAAATAGAGAAATTGAAATCAAACTTAGCTTGGAGGGCTCAGTTGTTGACAGTGTTTGCACACTGGTGCTTGACGTTTGAACAAGAACTGAGTGAATGACACAAGGGCGAACGATCTAAATGTCATATTGACCAGCATAGTTGAATATGAGTCAAATACCCGAACCGCCAATCTTAGCCTTATTCAACCAATCAGAAGACTGCAATGTACTGTTGGTTCGGATGGTTGATTGAAGATCAACTTGACTAGTAAACACGGCCGTTGGTGCTACTGCAGTTGCACTCTTTTAAAGAAATGGAAACTCATCGCTTTTTTATTATAATAGCTGAATGAATTATAATTGACTGGTAACAATTTTCCAACAAGAAATGTAGAAAAATAAGTTACTTACAATGTAGAAAGTAAAACTCTTTAGCAATAATATAATAGTTCAAAAAACTAAAAAACACGCTTTCGTAGCAAAATGAACTAAAAAGTGAAAAATAATCTTCGGACTAAAGTAGTTGACCAATCACTTATCTTTAATGTAATACAAAAAAGCGTGGGGTGCTGTCTATTTACATTTTTGCTTGGACAACAAATGGAAGAAATTCAAGACAACTGATAAGAAGCCCCCCCCCCCACGCTTTTTTGTATTACATTAAAATTAAGTGATTGGTCAACTACTTCAGTCCAAAGATTATTTTTCACTTTTTAGTTCATTTTGCTACGAAAGCGTGTTTTTTAGTTTTTTGAACTATTATATTATTTTTCTGTTTTTTAGTCTTATGTTGGAGAATTATCAGGCGACGAAATTATTTATAAACCTAGTGCGAGGTAATATCTTAAAGTTACGACAAGGGCACCCCGATGGGAAGCTACTGTGAGTCATCGATGTATGTTTGCGGAAATCATATCTATATTACTTTGAAAATTTGAGATGCATTTGAATAAAAGTTTTGTTCAACAATGGTCTGATCAGCAATGAATTTCCAATTGAAGGCTCACCTAAATTTTGGCATGAAATTAGTTAAAAACAATTATATTTCATGTTCTAATTACCTTGGAACATTGGAGCATTTTTTATTGTATTTTTAAAAAATTTTCCTTTTTCACATTGTTAGATTTATGCCAAAATATTGATTAAAATTGGAGGAAACTAACAATTAAAAGAGTTAATTAATTAATTTGATTACAGAATATTGCATTGTCATCGAGTCTGAGGTCGCGTGCCAAGTTTCAAAAGAATCCGATCGCAGGAAGTGGTCAAAATTTGAGTTGCAAGATTCCTTTACAAGATACATACATACATGCATACATACATACAGGTGAAGCTAATAAAAGCGTGTTAAAAAGAAATTGTTTTTGAAAATATATTGTCAAATTCATGGTTGCCATGGAATTGACAAATGGCCAGCTAAGCCGGGTATATCTGAATGAGTACGAAAAGTAAAAATATAACCTGCTTACTTCGTTCATTTCTATGTGACTGCTTGATTTAGAGGCCAACACATATCTGCAAAAGCTATTGTCTCAGCCAACCAATAGCTTCTTCCATTTCCGCCAGTAAATGGTGTGTTCGCTTTTTCATCTTAACGGTGGTCAGACAGTACAAACATTTCTTACTATGGGATTAAAAAAAAAAAAATCACTCAATAAGTATTATATACACATGTTTGTCTTTGTATGTAATGCATATATAATCCAATGAAAATACTGAAATGATAGATATATATAGTGTACATAACGTTTGCTATTGCAAAATTATAATGCTTTAGTGTTATATGACGCAGTGAGAAGCAAAAGGACGTAAGTGCCAAAATTAAAAATTTAGAGGTAATCAAAACAAATAATAGGAGAACCTCTCCCATGCTTTGGGACAAGAAGTGGTACTAGTAGCTCTTGTGAGTGCTACTGTACACAGGGGCGGCAAATAGGGGGGTCGAGAGGGGGCAGAGACACCCCCAAATTTTTTGAAAGTATTACTATGCATTGAGCAGCTGAAATGTGTTTCGGACAGAAGAAAGTGATGAACACTCATTTAATAGACACGCTTAAAATATGAGCATAACAATTAATGTAAAATGCCAAGGCATTTTCTTATGAAAATCACGCAGCCACACCACTGCACGGGCCGCTCATAACCATCGTTATGCAGAGCACACAAGAACAAGATATTTAGAGGAATGATAAAAAATTAGCAAATTCAATTTACGTAAATCGCAAATCAGTGTTCAAGAAAAACAATCTTGCTGGTTCTCCGTAATGGTTGATGAAATTCGATACATTTCCAGACATGAGCAAGTTTTTTCCGTTTTTTAAATACAGAAAAAACCGATGATGAATAATGGTTAATCTATATATATAAAAATGGAGTTTGGTAAATTTGTTCCCTAAGATCTCAGAAACTACCCGGCAGATTTGACTGAAACTTTCACCGTTTGTTCATTTTGGTACTGGGAAGGTGTATAGACCAGTTCGAAAAAAATCCGATTGATAGTTCCCTTTTTATTCCAATTTTAGTCCCAATTTTCGCATAAATGCCCCAATATGGGGGTGGAAAAAAACGTGCACATATTAACATTAAGCGCCAATTTTTCTGCTGAAGATAGCATCTGTTCGAAGTTTCTAAGTTGTATAAAAAACGAGTTATGAGCTTTTTTGTTCCCTGTTCGAAGGCTTTCATCAACCCAAGTCATTAATTAGTGTGTCATCTCAACTCCCAAGAATTGTTGTATTGTTGAATATTTTTGCGTTTCGTCTGACTTTTTGAGACTTTTCTCAAGTTAAATCTTAAAGTAACGTTTTTCCACAAGATTGGCTAAAAATAAATGGATTTGGCTGATCATTTTACTTTCAAACGAAACTTATGTAATTAATGGTTTATTATTATTATTTATGCTGATTGGACACTTGGTCACAATATCCAACCAACCAGCAGAAATATCGTCAGAATTTTTTCAGAAAGATTTCAGTAGCTGATGCATTTGGCAGTTTTTTTCCACTGTCGCTGTTTTTGAGCCCAAAGACTACCTAATGTTTCTCAGCTTTCACCATATAAACAAAATATCGCCAATCAAAGATACTTAAAAAAAAAAAAAAAAAAAATACTGTGTAAAATAGTTCAACAAATAAATTAGGCGAATCCATAAACCGCACAAAAATTTCCATTAATTTTTCTTTTTGCACGATTTCAAACAATCGCCAAATTTTACTACTTATTTTTGGAAACATTTCGGATGAAACCGTTTAGCGCCATTTTATTTTGACCAAAAGTATCTCAGCATCTGGCAACAATATTTCTATAATAAAAATTAGTAAGGAGGGGGAGTATTATCGAAAGTGTCCCAAAATGATTCTCGCAAATTTGGTAAGATTTTAAACTGCACCAAGTGCCCACAAAAATTTAAATTTCCCAAAATAACTAAAGCAAGTGTAAGGGGAACACGGGCGGCTACATTTTTTAAAGCAGTTCGTACATCAATAGCCAAACAGAGAAGGTTTTAGATTCAAAAAAAAAAAAAGTACTAACAGATAAATCTTTTTAAAAATGTAAAATTTAATTTCATATTTCGGAAATTCTTCAAATTTGTATATGCTTAAATGTCGTGCTTTCGTTTCTAGTTGAATACTATTTTGTTCTTTATACTTATTGCTATTTTAGTTTAATGAGTAAGGAAGAAGCTCGATTTTTAATCACGTCAAAAAGGTTTGTTTTAAATTCTTTCGCTTAAAACAGAAAACAAGGGCAAGTAACGATTGTTTCTCATAATTATTACTGACCCAGGCAACGCCGGGTATTTTTGCTAGTTTTAACTAAAGAAGTAATTTCCTCATATAGGCTAAATATCTCGTTCTTGTGTGCTCCGCGTAACGATGGTTATGAGAGGCTCGTGCAGTGAGAGGCTGCGTGATATTCACAAGAAAATATCTTGGTATTTTACATACATTGTTACGCTTATATTTTAAGTGTGTCTATTAAATGAATGCTCACCACTTTCTTCTGTCCGAAACACATTTCAGCTGCTGAATGCATAGTAATGCTTTCATAGGTATTCTTAAAAAATACATCCTATTAAAAAAATATATCTCACATCAACAAATATCTTTTCTGAGGTCGTTAACTATGCAATCTCCCCCCATATCATGATTATTTGCTGTTAGCCAATATGTGTTTTGTTCCATACTAAGGTATTTCATATTTAAGAAATTCGACCCCCCAAATGAAATGCTGAAATGCCGCCCCTGACTGTACAACATGATTTAGAAAAAAAAACAATAAAAGCCTTCCTAGGATTTGAACCTTAGAGCAGGAATTAGTAAATGAAGGGAGCTAGCCTAATCATTGGCTTAGCAAAAGCTGACACAAAGAGCCCAAGTCACGTGACTCAACGACGACGAATGGTTGGCATGTTCAGCGCGAAACAAGCTAAAGAAACCTGACTTCTTCTAATGCTTTGCTTTAAAATCTATCACGTGACTTGAGGTCTTAGCTTCACGAATGAAAGTCTTCACTTCCTTCATTTTATCATCTTCTCAATGATCTGAACTTTTAACGTGTTTTACTCGAAACTTTAGAAAGTCCACTTACATCCTTTGGTTCTCACTGCCTCATATGTTTTGAACAACTTCCGTCAACGTGTATTTGATACCGTTCTATGTAACGTTTCAGAGTTGGTGGAATTCAAAGGTGACTACCAGACTATTTTTACCTTTCACTCTGATTCGGCCAACGCTAGACCTGGCTTCGAAATAAAAGTCGAGCAGGAGGAATGTGCCCCCCAAACTGTGGAGACGTCTTCTTGGAAAGCAGAGCCGGTGCACGTGGAACGTCGCCCGTTCGTGGAGACACTCCACTACCCCCACATTCATCCCTACGACTACGAACATTTGTCTGATTACCCAGAAATTGAGACGTTGTCTCACCAGAGGACGCTACAGGTAAGAGAGCAATCTATACTTTATTTGTGTTCTAGTGAAGTCATCGTATAGCAGTTTAAGGAGTAAAAAAAGGTAGAACAAAAAGGTACTTTTTTAACCGGTTGTAAAAAAAAAAAAAAAAAAAGAGAAATTCCTTTAGTTTAAAATAATTTATTTTAAGTGAAAACTGCTATAAAACTGGGTTAGAAAACTATTGTCTGGGTCTGATAATAAGAGGTCCGAGCTTGAGAAAGTTTTTTTTTTTTTCTTGAAGAGAGCAAGCAGTAGGAGGAGGAATTGCTATACTTTAACTGAGTTTGGTTAGCTTCGCAGCAAGTTATTGCAGTCAAATATTACATTACTCACAAATCTTGTACAATGTACAGTCTCTTCTTCAAGTGTGCTTGAAATTTTCCAATAGGTTTCTTTTTTTCCGGTTTACTAAGTCCAGATGCTGAAAGGTCATTCCTTGAAAGGGGAACGACTTCTATGGAATGAATTCCAACCAAACGGATCCAAACCTACATGGAATGGCAAACGTGTAATAACGGTGCCAACTCTATGAAAACAAGCTTTTTTTTCTCAAACAAGTTTTTCTCAACACTGTTTCAGAAAATGAATTTGTTTAAGGGGTCTAAGGACCTTTAACCTCAAAAATTTTTGATTTTCTGGAAAAAATATATGTTATGCATATATTAATTCTGAACAATTTGATACCTTATTTTTTACCGTACGCCAAAAACTAACAGCAGCTGTTTAGGCCTTTTTTTCTCAGGTGCCGGTTTCTTCGGTTCTCTCGTTTTGCGCGCATGA
Organism: Uloborus diversus; assembly: GCF_026930045.1. Lineage (NCBI taxonomy): Eukaryota > Metazoa > Arthropoda > Arachnida > Araneae > Uloboridae > Uloborus > Uloborus diversus. The sequence continues at coordinate 175,904,953 of NC_072735.1, read as the reverse complement.
TATCTCAGAAAGTTTCTTATATATTTCCGTAAAACTTTTCATGCTCGTCTAGTTTATATTTATGATCTGAACCTAAATTTTAACTAAAAATAAAAGTTAATATTTAAAAAAATATATATTTTTGCCCAAAATTTTGGAAATTTTCGATATTAACTTATAAAATTTCAAAAGAAAAAATAAATAATTTTTAAAAAAATAACTAAACTTAGGTTTAGGTCATAAATATAAACCAGATAAACATACATTAAAAGTTTTACGGAAATACAGAAGAAACTTTCTGAGATATCATGCGCGCAAAACGAGAAATCCGAAGAAACCGGCACCTGAGAAAAAAAGGCCTAAACAGCTGCTGTTAACATAAAACTCTATGGGGAAAGTTTACACATTTTTACGATAACTTGAAAAATTTTTGGCGTATGGTAATAAATAAGGTACCGAATTGTTCAGAATTAAAATATGCATAACATATATTTTTTCCAGAAATTCGAAAATTTTGAAGGTTAAAGGTCCTTAGACCCCTTAACTCCTTTTACATCGATATTAATCTTAAGATCCAAACTGTGTACTGTAAGGATATGAAGACACGAATTAGGCAAGAAAAGGATTCATCAATGTGAATTGTGAGTTTTAGTACAAATAGTAAAACGTTTAGAGAAACTAGTATGTTGTGGCCATCACGAAACTGTCTTTTATATCTTTCTTATGAATTCTGATCCCTCCCCATGCTTGACGAGGAAGCAATATTCCTAACAAAAACAAAATTGCACAATACACACGCCATAACTTGGCGACCATCCTAATTTCCGATTTATCGCAAAAGCAAAGCAAAGCTTAAATAAAAACAAATATTCTATTTGTTAACAAACACAAGATGGCAACAGTAAAAAAGTTTAAATCATTGATTTTCCGGTCATTTTACAACAATTAAAATCACGCGAAATACGCAGACGACAGTCGATTACGATTTATCTCTCTTATTCTTGCATTAATAAAGCTATTTTTATTCGTGCAAAAAAAAAAAAAAAAAACTGACCCACTTCCCCCAATCAACTCTTAATTTGAATTCTGAAACTTTGAATTCAAATTATGTTTTTCGCAATCACGAGTTGCAACATGATACTACTCATTAGAGTTATTGTTTCTATAAACGGCGCACCCCTCCATCCTCAAGCATATCCCTCTTCCTGGGAGGTTACGTGCGTATAGTTGAGTGTGTGTGTGTGTGTGTGTGTGTGTAGACTGTGTGTGCACGTAGGCGTGTGTATGCGTATGAGCATGCGTGTGTAGGAGATGGACGCCGCTGCCCAAGAGAAGTAGATTGAGGGGGACAGTGCTCAGGACCAAAGGAGCGCGCCGGTGGGCCGTGGTGCTGCAGACGCCCCTGGTTCAAGCTAAAAAAGGAACCACAACATCAAGGACGGTCAAGTGAGAACAATAAGCAATCGTGATTGCTCAAAAAAAAAAAAAAAAATAATTTGAATTCTGAAATTTTGAATTCAAATTATGTTTTTCGCAATCACGAACTGAGACAGGACTTTACTCATTGCAGTTATTGTTTCTAGAAACAGCTCCTGTCCCCCCCAAGCCTGCCACTCCTCCTGGGCGGTTACGTGTGCATAGTTGTGTGTGTGCGTAGACCTGTGTGTATGTACGTAGGCGTGTGTGAGTGTACGTGTGTGAAGTCGTGTGTGTGTATGTGTGTGAACGTGAGTGTGTGTAGGATATGGACGCCTCCGACCAGGAGAAGCGGATAGCTCAAAACCGGAGCAGCCGCGCCGCGCCGCCAGCAGAGGACGGTGGGCGGTGGTACTGCAAAGGCTTCTGGTCCAAGTTGAAAAAGGCACGGACGCCAAAAACGGTCAAATGAGAACAATAAGCAATCGTGATTGCTCAAAAAAAAAAAAAAAAATAATAATAGTTAACCCCGCGCTTGAGCGATTGGCGCCAAAATTGAACCATTAACGCCTATTTAAATGTAGGTTCACATTTATTCCGAATTTCATTCAGAACGTAGCATTATTTCTTGAGACACGGCACTCGCTGTGAAAAAGAAAGGACGTTCGATTGCGCACCCTGTTTTCAACTATTGACACCAAAATAGAGTCGATTGTTATACCCTCTAAGGGCTACTTGTCGATACATTTTTGTTTGATTCTGTTCACTATTTCTTGAGATATAACAGTCACATGTGACGACACAAAACGTTCTATAGCTCAGCACCCGTTTGACCTATTGACACCAAAATTGAATCAGCACCTGTACCTGTTAGGGGCAACATATGGATCAAATTTTATATGATTCCACCACTTACTTTCTGGGGAACAGCAGGCACGCACAGCTCAAGAAACGTTCCATTGCTCCACCCCCTTAGAGGAATTCCAGTCAAAAACCAATGGGCACACGTTCACATAAGGTCACATATGTGTGCCAAATTTCGTTCGATTTCATGCAGTAGTTTTTGCTATAGAGCGGCCACAAAAAAGCGGTCATATACATACGGACAGAGAGAGAGAGAGACTGACAGACATTTTCCAAAAATGTTCGAAATGGACTCAGCAGCACTTCGATTCCGTCGAAATTCGAAAATTTGCACGAATCCAATACTTTCTTCTATATATTAGATATAGAAGAAAGTAAAAATGGATCGCGCAATGCAACTAATGTTAAACAGTGAGAAACAGATTGATTAAAAACATATTTTAAGTTAAAACACCTTGAGTAGTCATACAAACTACACAATGATCTCTTTTAGACGAGTTTGTGGATAAATGCAATGTTAATAGAGTTCTCACCAGGAACACGAATAATGTTTGAATCAAAACAGTCTAAATAGACACCAATTGAAACAGCATATTGAGGTATTTTCCTTGCGCAAAAATAGTCCCTTCCCCATCCTTCCTCGTTTTTGAAATTATAAGGTCTTAAAATCTGCCGAAATTTAAGGAAAAACCACAAAATTTAAGATTTCGGTTAGAAGTTGAAGGTGCACACTGCGACTTCTTCGTCTGCAATGGCCATCCATCTGCAGAGCTCCTAAACGGTATCTTACTCACCGACACTCGCTCAATTTGGCAACTTTCCTTGAAATTTCAGCAAGCTTTAGGACCTCATTGTTTCGAGAACAGGGACACGAGAGCAATTAATTTACGCGTCCAGAAACATGTTTTACTATGTTCTTTCGAATGCTACTTATTTAATTTTTGCTATTACACTTTCATATGGTTTCCTGTTAAGAGTCTTAAAAAGGAAATTTAAAGGAAATAATTTTTTTTAAGAAGATAAATTGCTTCACTTTTTGTAAATCTTAGAAATGCAGAGACACAAATATGTTTTGAAACTTGAAACACTAATATTCTTTTTTCATATTGTGACCAGGGTTGCCAGATTTAAGAGCAGTAAATACGGGACGGGCTTCTAGGAGTGAAAAAGGGGGGGGGGGATATTTTTGAGATTGAGTGCAATTACTGGTTATGGTGTATCTTTAAGGAGTGATAAACACCGATGTTTTTATAGCTTTCCGAAGATTTCTCTCAGTTTGTTTATCGGTGAGCACAATTTTGGAGGAACTATATCTCAGAGAATAAAGCAAGCAATAGAACGATGTTCAGTTACAGATCGACGTTGATAGGAGCAGGTGCTATAAATAGCTTGATCACGAAAAGAAGGCGGATGACCTTGAAGCAAAAATCTCATTTGTATCATTTGTTATAGGTTGTTTGTTATTATTTTGGAATAGATAGGATTAGCGAGACCATGCCTCTTACTATTCGGTGCTTTCTGGCAGATTCTACCTATTACAAATAATGTTTCGCTTCAAGGTCATTCGCCTTCTTTTCGTGGTCAAGCTTTAATAGTTTTTTACTTACGTTTGCTATAAGAGAAACAGTGCAGTCGAAAATTTTTCTTGCTAAATGTGACTACTTTATTAAAAATAGTAATGGAAGGAATCGTGGAGCAAAAATTATTTTTTAATGCCACACCAACCAATGTGGAAATCTGAATGAGTAAGCCTAATGGTCTACCGCCAAAATGGAAACGTACGAACCAAATAAAAACGATAACAATTTTTGCATTAAATTATTTTCTTTTAGCCCTTTTTTTCACGTGTTTTTTTTCCCCTTAAAATAATTTCTCATTTTGTAAAATACTGTTACTAGCCAGAATATGGGACTTCAGCCACCCCTTGTGGATGTTCCCCGGGACGCGGGACAATTTTTCAAAATACCGGACTGTCCCTTGAAACAGGGGTGATTGTGGTCCGGTATTTTACCAAATTTCCGGTATTTTCGGACGTATTTCCGGTATTTTCATGTTTGAAAGTACCGGAATTATGTTCTTTTTACTTCCTTTTACAAAAAAGGAAGTATTGTATTCGCGAAAAAATTTTCACTCAAAAATCGCCCTTAATTTCCATTTTGCTCACCCCCAAATGAATGTTGAGTTTTTTTTTTCGATTCGACCACATGCGGAAAAGTGCCTAAGAATGTATAGACACGCGAAATATCCATTTTGACCATCACCGAGGTAATTACAACGACTTTTCTCGTGACGTCTCTATGTATGTGCGTATGTGTGTATGTGCGTATGTGCGTATGTGCGTATGTGCGTATGTATCTCGCATAACTCAAAAATGGTATGTCCTAGAAAGTTGAAATTTGGTACATAGACTCGTAGTGGGGTCTAGTTGTGCACCTCCCCTTTTGGTTGCTTTCGGATGTTCCTAAGGGGGTCTTTTGCACCTTTTTGGGGGGAAATCATTGTTAATTTCGATGTAAACTCAAGTGGCGTTATAATTTGTCGGACACTTGGCGATATATCGCCAGTCTTTTGGTCGCCAAGTTTTGTCGCCAACTTGGCGACAAATTTGGCGGAGTTTTTTTTTTTTGGTTTCAATTTGGCCATTGTTGGTGATATTTAGAGAATAAATATTGAATCACATTAAAATAGCGAATAATGGGGAAATGACATTAAATTGGAGTAAAAGGAAGTCATGTGATGCACACATCAGCTCGTTTCGTTATGCTTTTATCTCCCTACCTCAGCAATTTATTTTAAATTAGATAATACTCATCAAATATACCTGCAAGAGCCTTAAGATGGACAATTATCCCTTAAGATGGACAAATGTCAGGATAATTTGTATAACACCAGCTCAAAAGTAACTTTGTAATCCATTAAAAATTTAATTAAATGTGCACGCAATATTTTGACTCAGAACTATTTAAAACTATGGCAAAGGTGCACTTAGGTAATAGGGGCCAAAGATTACCCCCCCCCCTACCCCCGTTCTCGCTTTGAAACTTTCAGGTATTTTTTGATGAACTCACAATCACCCCTGCTTGAAATCCGGGACGTCTGGCAACCCTGATTGTGACATATGCCTTTTGTCGTCACTTTCCATTTTTTAATATTTGCTCCATCATGTTTCACAGGTTCATCGAACCACGAACTGCGACCGGACGTTCCAACGAGCCGAGTTCGAAATACGAAGTCCCGACTTCCCCTTGCCTTATCCCGCAGGTGTCGACTGCCGCTATCTGGTCAGGCGCCCCTCTCGGAATGTCTGCTGGGTCAAGCTGACTTTCCTTAGGTTCGATCTGGCTGCCAGCGAACACTGCCTCCATGATTATCTCAGCATCAACGGAAGACGTATTTGCGGAACGTTGCCGGATCACGAAATTCGTAAGTCGTTTTACTGGCTGTTGTTTGCTGTACGAATAAAACTTAACATTTCCAGCTCATCATTTCAGATTTTAACATAGTGATAATTTTTTTGACTGCTAACACCTTTTTCTTCAAATAAATATTTGCATTTCATATTCCATGATTGTGCTTGGCAACTTAGTTTTTACATTAACATATAATAATGTTGCTTTTTAAGGTAGTACATATCGCACTCCGGCAAGAAAAGTGACTACTCAAAAAAAAAAAAAAAAAAAACTTGATGTAAATCAAGAGTTTACGCAATTGTAGTTTAACGCGATTTTGTCTCAAATATTACAAAAGGAGCGAACTACTTATGGTGTAATGTTTTCCAGTTAGTTTTTTTTTGTCTAAAGTAATAATGCTTACTTAAAATTCAAAAATTTTTCTTCAAAATTATGAAATTTAATTACGAGTCACTAATGATTATCTCCTTTTTATGCCATTATGTCAGGAGTGCCCTCCCCATAAGAGCAAGGGCGCATCCCCTCCCCAAAATCACTAAGACCTTCCAAAAGCAAGAGCCCCCCACCTAAAAAAGAGGAATATCCCCCTGAACCTCCCTAAAAAGTTCAATGGCGCAGTCTGCGCCACGACCCCCGCCCCTATGTGGGCACCCCTGATCATGCACCAGTTAAGTAAACTAACTTTGCGCGAATTTTGTGGTAAGAAAGAGCATCAAATTTCAATTTTACTTCAATAGTTAGTACGTTTTCCCGAAGTGTGGAGTTCGGTCACTTTTTTTGCTATGGTGCTATATGCTAAAAGAAAAGACCAAAATTAGAGAGCATCATCATTCAAAAGTAATTCACCTGAAATATTTGATCCTTTACCAATGTCTTTACTTTGCAAATGTTGATTTTCACTGGAGAATGTCGACATTAACGAAGTTTCGGTCTTTTATTGTAACATGTATCCACTTTTGCACATGAATTAAGTGATAAATGTATCAATCCAAAATAGTTTTTTACAAAAAAAAAAAAAAAAAAACTCCTGAAGACAATGGACTTCACTACTTTCTACCCTCTATTAATACATTCGGTTCTTATTTAAAGATGTCCGCCATGTTGCTTTTCCCAAAAAACGTTATGTTTCTCTTCTCAAAGTCAAATTTCCCCTTTACTGCGGTGTACGGAACTTAGAACAGGAATTAGTAAATGGAGTTAGCAAGTCCAATAATTGGCTTAGCAAAAGCTGACTCAAATACTCCCATAAGTCACGTGATTCAACAACGACGAATGGTTGGCACGTTTTGCAAGAAACAAGCGAAAGAAACCTGATTTCTTCCAATGCTTTGCTTTAAAATCCATCACGTGACGTGGGGTCTTGGTTTCACGAGTGAAAATCCTCTCTCCCTCCATTTTATCTGTTCTTAATGGTACGGAGTGGCAAATTTGAAGAAACATCTCTTTCTATGGGATAAATTTCTGCCAGTTAAAGCGAAGCATTAGCGCAGCCATACCTTCGGGAGAGTTTTTTTTTTAAATCAAAAATACCTTCTGAAGGCGGTTTTTGATAGAAAATACCTACTGGAGGGTTTTTTTTGGATCAAAAGTGTCTTCTGGAGGTTTTTTTTAATGAAAAAAGCCCTTTTGAAGAGGATTTTTCGATCAAAAATACCTTTTGAAGGTTTTTTTTTTGATCAAAACAGCCCTTTCATATGCATAAACTACTGCATTAGAATTTGTATTTATGTTAAAACTAATGTCTCTGGGGGATGTTTTCACCCCCAACTCCCCCTTCGCTGCGCCACTGAAATGAAGTACACTGGTTATCATAAATTAAGGGAAAAATCACAAAAATAGTGATAACTCTTAAAAATAAGTCAAACCGTGTAAAATTTGAATATGTTGCCGAGTAAGAATTGCTCAATAAAACTGCAGTATGAAAGTCAGTGGCGCTGAAATCGGAGTGCGTCTTCTGTGAGAGCATAAAAAGTCCATAATTGACAGAAAGTCCATAAACTTCGCTGTGATACTGCCATAAGAAATCCGAGATAGCCATTTTGTAACAATGCTTCCAGGCATCATTTGCCTTTAGAATTACAATGGAGAGCGATTGGTAAACTAGAATCAAGGCAAAGTCAAACAGAAGTAGCCAGATGGCTAAATGTGCGTCCTTTTGTGCTTCACAGACTTTGGAGCCAATTTCAAACGACAGATTTGGCATCCAGGAGGTTCAGCCAAAGACGGCCAATGACTACAGCGAGCGCTGATGACTTATTTTTGAGGTTATGTGCACGTAGGAATAGAGCCGCTACTCCGACTCATCTCAGATCCTTCTGTGCTGCAGCCACAGAAATGTCAACTGTACGTAGAAAGCTTCACAAAGGTGGTCTGTATGCGAGGCGACCAACCATTTGTGTGAAGCTCACGCCTCGTCATAGAAAGGACGGTTTACAGTGCTCACGACTTACTGTTACTTACAGTAGTGACGACATCATCTCCACTGAACGCCTGATCAATGGAGGGCTTTTCCCTTTACGGATGAGTCTAGATTTAGTCTAGGAAGCGATGGTAGGATTGATTTGGAGGTAACCTATAACCCGTTATCATCCGTCAAAGAGATGGATACGAAAGAGGCAGTGTCTGTGTTTGTGGTGACATCTCTTTAAATGGACGCACAGACCTCCATGTCTTTCCAAGGGGAATCGTGAATGTTCAGGTTTATGGAGATGACATCCTTGATGCTTAAGTGCGCCGATATGCCGTGGCAATAGGCGATGCTTTTCTGTCACAGGACGATATCGCAAGACCACACAGAGCTCACATCGTTCATGATTATCTTTAACAACCTACAATTTTTCGCATAGAGTGGCCAGCTCGATCCCTGGACTTGAATCCCATCGAGCACGTTCGGGATGCTTTAGGGAGACGTCTATCTGCTCTCAACCCGCCTCCTCAGACCCTTGCTGCTCTTGATACTGCTTTGCAAGAGCATTAGGTCCCACTTCCTGTGGAACTGACAGACCTCATGGTTGATAGCATCACACATCGCTGTATGTGCTGTATTGCTTCTAGAGATTAACACAGTCCATATTTGAGGTACTTTTTCTATAGCAAACTGACACTTTCGATTTGTTCATTTTAGGGATGTGTTACTTTCTATACTGCCATAATTGTCTGATAATTTCTTTTTATGTTATTTTATATCTTATTATGTGTTGCATATTGTGGGTAAGTTTCATAGAATTCTACACGTAACTTTTTGAGTAATCGTCATTTTTGTGATTTTTCCTTAATTTATGATAACCAGTGTATATTCAATTACGATGTTGTTGGTTTCGACTGACATTTTTATTTTCTTTGAAGGAGCCTACCTCTTTGATTCCGAAGAAATATCCCTGTACTTCCGGTCAAACAGTGCTCATTCCCACCGAGGCTTCCTCATACGCGGAGAGCAGCTGAAGTGCAAACCTCACGTCGAGAAGACGCCGCCGCCACCACCGCCTCCAGTAGTGTATCGAAGTAAGTCCGGAGAACAAACTTTTTTTAAAAATCCACTCAAATAAATCAACAAATAAACAATACTGCAACATACAGGGTGTTTCAAAAATAATGGAGGGGATTAATAAGGCAACATTTTGGAAATATTGTACCTACAGGATCTCTGTTGGAGTTTGAATGAAAGATCGAGTTGGAAAGTTTCAATTGGCTGTCTCTAGATGTTTCCACGTACTATCACAAGTGCCCCACTTGTTATTTATCATTTAATTTGGCAAAATGGCGATCAAGGGAGAGGTGATTTAGCAATTCATGATTTCCGCTGCCCCCTCCCTTCAATTCACCAGACCTAACAGCGTGTGCTTTTTTCATGTGGTGATATGTATGTACAGGATACTATGTCTTTTCCCTTCTTATCTGCAAATCTAAGAGAACTGAAAAATGAGATCACTGCAGCAATTGCTTCTGTGTTTGCGTACAAGCAACGTGTATGGAAGGAATTTGAGTCGAGGTGGGACATCGCTCAGGCTTCAGGAAGAGGGCTCAAAAAACATCATGAGAAGGATTTCAAGTTTTAAAACTTTTATTTTAGCACCATTTAACTCTAAGAAATATATGTGTTTGAAACGTCGCCAATCTTTTTGAATCGCACTGTACATGCATTGAAACAAAGTTACTTGCATTGAAAATGAAAGAATATTTTTACTAGAGCTTTTGCTTTGTTTTGGCGCAAGCGGTTTTTTTTTTTATTTCCTTCATCCCTATCTAATACTCAGAGGAAAGTACAAGGTTTCTGAAATTTTTCAAATTCCGACGGGTTTACATGTTTTGAGAAGTGCTGAATCCGTTTTGAGCATTTTTGGAAAATTTATCTACCTGTCTGTGTGTGTGTGACAGATGTTTTGAGGTCACTCGTGCTCGAGAACTTCTGCATGAATCGAACGAAATCGAGCAGAAGTGAATTGGTTCTTGTTTGATCTTGGCGATTGAACTGAATCCAGATTTTGAAAAGTAACTTTTCAGGAACTAATCAGAATTCAAACTATTTGTCTGTTTTTAGCCAGCAACTGCGGAAAAAATCTTCAAAATGATGCTTTTCTTATGAAATTTTATGAAGTACAATAGACCCTTGTTTTACGCGGGGTTACGTTCCACGGAAATGCCGCGTAAATTGAGACCTAATACTAGTGTTAAAATAGGGGTTTGGTTCCGTAAATATCAAAATACTTCATTCTAGTGAATGAATTGTATAATAAGTTTAAAGTGTACTTATATCGACTTTTATGCACAACATGCATAAAGAAAACATAAATTGATTTCGTGTTCTGTTTATACAGAGGAGCGGGCTATGACAGTCTTTTGGCAGTCATTAAGGATTTTTCTCTGTAATTCTTTGCAGAGCATTAAAGCATCCATGATCACTTGTGTCATTTCCATGATAGAATCTACCTTTACTAACAAATCGGAAAGATCATTTCTATTGACTAGGAATGGGTCGAAATTTTCAGTGTGAGCGTTTTTTGTTGTGTGTTACCGATGTCGGTATCCTCGTTGGTTTTGGCCTCCTTTGTCACACCTCCTCGTTGGTTTTGGCCTACTTTGTCACTCCTAAAAGCTCTTCTTCCAGTGAGTTCTGAACTGTGTGAGTTTAATAACTTTACTTCTGGAAAGAGCTCTGGAACCAATCGCATAAAATGTCTCCAGTGGCCCAAGCTCGATTATTAGCATGCCAAAATGCAGTTTATTACGTGCAATCTGCAATATTTAGGAGTTGGGATTTTGAAAGAGGGGAAAATGTTATCTGTTTGCATTACCGCATCCGCATACAACCGAAACTCATCCTCGTAAAATAAAAACAAAAGTGTCAAATCTTAAACCGCGTATAATCGAAACCTCTTAAAACAAACCAGCGTAAAACGAGGGTCTATTGTATTAGGAAAGTTATGACGCATTCACAAAAGGCACCATTTGCGAAATAATAAATATGATCTTATAACTATTTCATTTTTCAGACGTCAGCTGCGACAGGACGTTCCACAGAGATATTTTTGTGATCCAGAGCCCTAATTTCCCCGAGGTCTATCCTCCCAACGCGGAGTGTCGATTTGAAATCAAAAAGGCAAACCGTTACATCTGCGGCCTGCAGTTGAGCACGCTGGCCTTCGATCTGGAAAACGACGCCGTTTGCAGGAAGGATTATTTGCAAGTGGGGAGTGAGAAGCTATGCGGACCCATTCCCACGAGAACTGTCAGTAAGTACGATAAAACAGTGGAACCTCAAAAATCTGAATCCCAGAAATCCGAACATCTTGTAAAGAGAAAGCCTAAGACTCGATTTGAAAATTGAAAAATCAAATTCAAAAGTTAAGTTACTTACTTTTGGCTTCTTATGACAAACTTTTGAATTCACTGTGTTGTACCTTGGGCACTGCTAATTTCTAAGAATCTATGTTTAGCAGCCATGTTTTTTGTAATCTCTAATGGTAACCTTTACCACTAAATGGTGCCATCGTAACAATCAGAATCAAAAGCGTTAAATTGATGATTTTGTGAAAAGAAAAAAAAGTTCCCCGCCTCAAAGTAAATAGCTTCTTCATTTTTATTTCACTTCATTTATTTTCATTCAACTTTGAAGGAGCTGTTAGGGGACTTGCCTCATCTAAAATTGGTCTTCTTATTTCAGGAGATTGGATTTCTTTCTGTAATTTATTGTGCGTCCTTTTGTTCTTGTTTTCGTCTGATATTTATTCCGTTTTACATGATTTAAAGTTGCTCAAAATTATTCTTCTGTTTTCCCTTTTGGCTTGTTGCTCAAAATTTTGAAACTTCGTTTATGTGTTTATTTCGGTTAAACTCTTCAAAATTCTACAAGTTTTGTGTCTTTTACTCTCAATGAAATTTCCCCCTTTTTTTGGATTTTGTCTATTTATCGACAATTTTGTTTGGCACAGCATAGCCAACTAAGGCTCGTGCGCCAATAAATTTAATACAACCAACCAACCAATCAAATTAATAATCCGAACCGTCCGGATAATCCGAACAACTTGCAAGAAATATTTGAAGTTAGTTTTTTTAATGACACATTTTTATAGCACACGTTTCAGTGCAATAAGAGGGCTCCGCCTCCGCTGGTGTCGCTTGCCGCGCGTCCTCGCTGATTCTACCTACTGCAAAATGAAGTGTATTTGCTTCCGCTTCTAGTTCATCCGCCATTTCTCCATGGTACAACTATAACAATAGTAACAAACATTTGTGTCAAGTCTCGTACGAGTGAACTGAATGTTTGTACGCTTTCTTTAGGACTCATTTCCTTCACCGACGAGACGATGATCATCAAGTTTCGTTCGGACGGCAAAACTCAACGCCCCGGATTTTCTATTTTAGTCCAACAAACGGAAGACTGCCCCGAAATCAGGAGGTCTTGTAAGTTATTTTTTGTATTTATTTTTTTGCAAAAAAAAAACATGTGTGTGATAGTTTTAAAGAAGGACAAACTTGAAGAGGATTAAGTTCGTAAAAGTAAGCGATTTTTTGTTGTTTTTATCCTTCTTTATCTAAATTTGATTAAGATATCAAATTTTTAGCAAAAATGGTGCATTTGGAAAACAAAACATCTCATGTGCTCGACAACAGCTTAATCACGTTTGTTGTTTTTAAATTTTATTTATGAGTTAGAAAACTAGATTCAAAATAAAAGCAAGAAAAAAAATGTGAGTCGTAAAGACACACGATAGAAGTGAAACTTTTACATTTTCTAATTTTCACATTCTGAATTGTCACTTCACCCAAAGTTTTCTCTCGCGCCAAGCTCTTATTTTTTCTGCGTCTGATTTAGGTAGATTCACAACAAAATTGTACATTTTAATGAAGAAAATAAATTATAAACAACGAGAAAACTAAAACTCCAAATCCACTTTTTCAATTGTTGCCAAAAACAGTGAAAAATAATAGTTATACGGTTGATTTTGTTACTAAAAGCTAACAAACTAATTTCAAGGCTGAATTTAAGCAATGTGGATTACGCTTTTAAACTGATGGTTTAACTTGAATCAGAGAAATGTTCGAAAACTTGTATTATTTGAAAAGTTTAAAGCATCCAAAACTCCACAAATATATGCTTGCTTAAAATCAGCCTTGAAATTAATTTGTTAAATCTATTAACATAACTAACCCCATAAATTGTATTATTTTTCATTGTTTTTGGCAACAATAAAAATACAACTGCGTCACTTCCGTCACTCAAAACGGTTACAGATCAGAATTTTAAACTCGACTTTAAATCCCGGTTATCACAAATTTGCCATTTCAACTGCGCTTACGCGCAGACTTAGCTGATTTCCAAAATCTTGCTAAAATTAATTACAAACATTTTAAATTTGAAATATGAGATGGCAACAGATAAAAATTAGAAATCACAAAGCTTTCTCTGATTTAGTTTATAGGCCTGTTAAAGATTGAGTTTTGCGTCTTAATTATTAATGGATTCGGAGTCTAATTTTTTTGTCAAAGGCCTTTTTCAGGGCCAAATTTTTAACCTCAGAAGAGCGTACTAGAATTGCAGCATCACTTCTAATAAAAAGCCAAACCCTCAACCGAAATAAAAATGTATAATACTCAGCTGTTCACGCCTAACGTAAAATATCCGCAAAAGACGGATATCTGTACTCATATTCCAATCATTTTTGAAGCACACAATGTGTTTTACGTTTACGTTAAGTAAATATTTTCAAACCAATAAATATTGAAATATCATTTTTCCCTTTACATTATAAAGATTATCAGTTATTCATATCCGTAGTTTCATATAATATATCTCGAAATCTCTGAAAATTTTCTAATCGCATTCATTAATTTGTTGGGACTCTAGCTCTTTCTAAATATAAACAAGCAACACGAAATCTTAAAACAGAAGGCCCAAAAAGCCAAGTCCGTGCGCAAGCGCAGTTGAAATGGCAAATTTGTGATAACCGGGATTTAACGTCTAGTGAATTTTAAAGCCCGCTAAAAAGTTTCATTTCAAAATAAAGTTGGTTACTGTAGCGTTGCTAAAAGATCTTAAAACACAGCTGAAAAATATTTTGAGAAACTTAGCAACAAAATATTTAGACAGTGACAGCTTTCTCACTTCATTTAATGCATCGCAATACGAATCCTTATAAAGAAGATAGTTTTTAGAAAAAAAAATGTTCAAATCAGCAAATAAATGTTAAATTTCTTTTATTCGGTTGATAAACCACATTGACGAGAAACATCCCTGAAAATGTAAAGTTTTTAATTTTCATTTCGAGGGCATTGTTTTCGCATGAACGTACCTTTTGAGTTCTCTTTTTCGTTAAAATGTCCTCATTACTAAGAAAATTATGTTCATCAATTTATTGAGACTTATTTGATACCGAGCGAAGTAAAACAAGGGAAAATATTGCGAGTTTTCCCGCTTAAATTAAAACTGCTGCTAAACACTCACACTTGTTCTCATGTAACTAAGACAAGTTGTTTCCCCGTATTGATAGTCCACTGGCAGGGAAGCAACTTTTACAGCTTCCCTTTTTAGCCTACTTTCACAGTAAAAGTCAGAAAAAGAAGAAAAAAGCATGAAAGAAGGCTTAATGCATCTTAAAAATATCGTGAAAAACAAAAAAAAGTCAAAAATAAATAAAATAATTAAATAAATATTGAAAAATTAAAAATTGGAAAGTAGGGTATTGAGATGGGGAAAAATGTCTGTCGGTCTGTCTGTCGGTCTGTCTGTCTGTCGGTCTGTCGGTCTGTCTGTCTGTCGGTCTGTCTGTCTGTCTGTCGGTCTGTCTGTCTGTCCCCCCCTAATAACTTTTGAATGAATAGTCCGATTCGAACAAACTTTTTTTTGTTCGAAAGATCTCGGCGAGGACACCTCATTCCCATATTTCACTTTTTGATTTGAACTATTTTTTGTTCAATTTTGAACAGTTCAAAAAAACTTAACATTAGCGCCTACGGGGAAATTCAAAGCAATTCCGAACTGTGAGGCGAATTTGCTTCAA
Source organism: Uloborus diversus (assembly GCF_026930045.1). Taxonomy (NCBI): domain Eukaryota; kingdom Metazoa; phylum Arthropoda; class Arachnida; order Araneae; family Uloboridae; genus Uloborus; species Uloborus diversus. Next base: position 175,889,787 of record NC_072735.1, on the reverse strand, counting down.
ACAAACTTTGTAGGAAAAAGATTTTGATAAAAAAACTTGTATATAAGATATCTTTTTGATTTGAACAATTTTCCGTTCAATTTTGAACAGTTCAAATCCCTTAACATTAGCGCCTACGGGGAAACTGAAAGTCAATGTAGATTCCGTACTTGAAGGCGGATTTACTTCAAACAAACTTTGTTGGAAATAGCTCTTGACGACCTACTCCCGACTCCGACTCCGAGAATTTAGGGGGACCTGACACCGACTCTGACTCCTGTTCCCGACAATTAATCGGACTCCGACTCCCCGACTTCGACTCTGACTTCGTAGCTTTGGCAAACATTTATACACGGTGGACAAATGACTGACTCCGATTCTTGGATATTCGACTCCGACTCTTTTATCCCAAAATGAGATTGACTCCGACTCCGCTGCTGTGGTTTTAACTGTGAAATAATTATTGTTGATATGATTTGTTTTTATTTTCACGCTAAAGTTTTAATTTAGGTATTTAGTTTTCGGTGAATAAACTCGAAAAATATGCGCAGACGATTTTTTTTTTTTTTTTTGACAATGAAAATTATTTCTTTAAGTTGACATTTTATTGTTTTTTTTATTTTGGTAAGTGCATTAATTCGTTTAAAAAATTATTTTCGGCAACAGGGGAAAAAGAAACGATTTTTTTTTATATGATGTATTTATTTTAATGAACTTATTATTATTTTTTCGTTTTGAAAGCTGTTAAAAAAATTTTTTAATGGAAAGAAGTGTATTAGCTGCTTTGTTTAAAAGGTGCTGCTATTTTATTTGTTCGTTTTTTTGAAGAAAAGTAAGGAATATTTTATTCCTAGAAATCAGCTTAAAATATTAAAAAAAATATGTTTGAAAAAATTTGCGATTTTAGCTATTTTTGAGAATATTGATCAGGTACTAGAAAGTAGTATGGGTATACGGGAAAGTAGGCTCGTCTAGTTCTAGACGGAACTTCTTGTTATTGACAGTAGACTTACGCGAGGGAGATGCGTTCCAAAAGACCCCTCGCATAAATCGAAATTTCGCGTGGTGAAGAAGGGTATGTACACGAGTTTTTCATGAGCCTGTCCAATAGGGTGGAACGAAAAAAAAAGTTTTTGATTTTCAATTTGCCGTAGTGCGGAAAAGTTGCCTTTTTATGCAAACAAGATGTAAAAAAAATATGAAAAATATTGAAGCACGTCTTGAGGTGCCGCAAAGTGCATAAAGTTTTGCAAAATTGCAATTTTTGCTACATTTTAAATTTTTTAAAAAAAATTTCAAATTTATCATTATGCTTTAAATGCTGTCGAAAAGCAGTTTTTATGCTCAACAGGTCACATAATAGATTTTTTTTGTTGTTCGGATTATGTCTTGAGGTGCCGCAAGAGCAAAGTAAGTTTCGCAAAAACGCACTTTTTGCCGAATGCACTGGCATCTGGGAGCTTGAGTCATTGCAGCAGCGGATGTTTAATGGGGCGGGCTGGTCAGCAGTGATTTGTGTGAGTGGGGTCAAGCTCAGATCAGGTGTCAATTTCTTTGTCGAGTTGAGTTAGTGACCAGTGAGTTGCGTAAAATTTCGTTAGTTGGTAAAATACTTCATTGTTGTGATTTGCAATGGCTCAGTCTAAACAAGTGCAGACGAGACAAATGTCAGAATGTCCTATTTTTGGAATATTTAGCGATTTCAATGAAGTTTTACTACCTACTTACGAAGATGTAATGAAATGCTACTGTTTTATTACACACGGCTTAAAAAGTGCGGCGGTAAAAGATCTTTCTGTAAGTGAAATATCTATGACTTTTTAGTTTCCAGAATAGATTACATTTGGTTAAGAGCTTCTTTGAGACAACAGGAATTGAAGCCTAATGGATTCTTAGATGGTAAAACAAAAGAATCAAACGAATTTAAAGACAAACTAAGTCAACAGCTGGAAACCTGTTCTAAACTTCCTGTGGTTACTTCCTTATCCATTGAAAATAACCTTCTTTTTGAGAACATACAAGACATAAGTACCGATCACAAATATGTATTGGATATGTGTTTCACTATATCAAGTGGGACTTTCTCACTAGATTTATCTTCAAGGAACCTGGGAAAACTTCCCCACTCCAGATGATTTACATTTGCAAACCGTATATTTCGATTATACGTGGCAACTAAAAATCCGACTTAAAATCTCAAGACTCTGACTCAGTACATTGTTAAAGTGTAGTAAAGTATAGTTTCCTTTATATGGGCGTGGCATTTCGCTAAAATTGTTTAAAACAAATAAAAATACTGAAATATATTAATAGTAATCATTATTCATTCATACATTTTCAAGAAAGGATCCATTTCTTGTACGGATCAAGTGGGCAATGCGTATGCTCCTGTGTGGTTTAACATCAAGTTAAAACCTTCTCGTACTTACGGCTCTAAATATTTATTTGAACGTATCTTACATTCACGGTATCTCTCTCATGATTTTAAGAACATTATAGACCATGTTACATAAAGAAATGGGTATTTTGATGCAACAGAAAATCTCCATTTGGCTATGTTATGCAAAGAGCGTAGAAATGTAAGAGAACTTGGATTACGACGTGTGTTGAATGCAAGAACACAAAGTAGAGGCGGGGTTAAGACGTTTAAAGTTCAACAAATAATTTTTGCTGCCAAAGATTTCATCGATTTGATCTAATGGGGTGAAAATGAAATAACCGAACCCCCCTTGGTAAAACATTTGTCTAGTGAATCCCTCAAAGTGAAACTTGTAACCCGTAAGCGGCTCTTAAAAAGTATGGTTCAGTCGCAGGAGATGAAAAATTGACTCAAGAGTTATTTGGAAGAAAGAGTTATTTGGTACAGAAAAAAAAAAACCACTTTAATGTGTCAAAGAAGTAGACACAAACATCATACAGTTTTAACCATTTATTTACAATCATTAAGAATACTTTGAATGGTAAAAATGGAATTGTTAATGTCTTTTATTGTATACTAGTGATACCCGCACGGCTTTGCCCGTTGTAGAAAAATTAAAAGGTCATTTGGTTTGCTTGTATATTTACAAATAATGTAAGATGAATTTCTCGCCATTGGCTTGTCCATTGTACGGTCCCACGTTATAACAACTTGGTAATTACTCGCCCTTCTTATAATTTTGCTCGGGTATATGTGATTAAAATTGGAATAGAAAAAGAACAAAATCGAATTTTCAAAAAATCACTTCGAGGTGCACACCCCCATGCTACAAACTAACTTTGTGCCAAATTTCATGAAAATCGGTCAAACGGTCTAGGCGCTATGCGCGTCACAGAGATCCAGACAGAGATCTAGATCTCCAGACAGACTTTCAGCTTTTTTATTAGTAAAGATTATGATTTTTTTAAAACTGTAATTTTTAATTAGTATTTTTTTCCTAATGTAATGCTTAAAAATGTATTCACTGCTATATTTTGTGCCATTATATACAGTAGAAAAGCATAAAAAGGAATTTCATTGTTAAATGGAAATTTCGGTAATTATCAAACTTTAAGCTCGTTGCAGCACCTAAAGATGTTGTAGTAAAGCAATGAAATTTCTTCTGCTCCTTTTTAAACTTAAATGACAACTTTTCCCCCCTACGGCAAACCAAAAAAATTAAAAAAAAAATTTAAGGTCATTTTCGTTCCACCCTACTGTCCAATTATATTAGACACTAGTGGAACCCGTACGGCTTTACCCGTAGTAGAAAATGAAAAGGTCATTTGGTTCGACTGTATATTTACAAATAATGGATGATGAATTTATCGCCAATTTACTATATTCATTTGCTTGCCCACGTTACGGTTCCACGTTATGATAATTTTATAATTTGTTCGTCTATGTTGTGATAATGTATTCGGTAAATTTTTCTTAAACTTGGAATAGAAAAAGAACAAAATCGAATTTTCGAGAAATCGCTTCGAGGCGCGCACCCCCATGCTACAAACTAATTGTGTACCAAATTTCATGAAAATCAGATGAACGTCTATGCGCGTTAGAGATCCTGACAGAGAGAGATCCAGACAGACTTTCAGCTTTATTACTAGTAAAGATTTGTTACCCCCCCCCCTCAAACTGTTTCAAATCACTTCTTAACCCTCCAGATAATCCGGAGAACGACAAAATCAAAACGCAAATTAACTTAATTTGCGTTTGCTTGAATTTAATGAAACAGGACGTATTTAATAACATTTATTGCATAGATTTCTTCTTTCTTTTTAACTATACCTTCAAATCAATACGTGGTTGCTGTGCATCTTTCTCCAGTTGGCTTTTGTGTATCTTGAAAACAAGAGCTAATAAAACAAATCCACTCTCGTTTTTCTCGACGCAAAATTAGCAGGAGTTGACTATTTAAAAACAGGATGCAGAAAAAAAAACTCTTTTTTTGCTGCGAGGTGTTGTCATTACACGCGAATTTCATTGAAATGAAGTTTGTACCTGTCGTTAAGAAGCCAATTTCATTTTGGATTCGAATTTTCAACAGCCATTTGTTATACCGAATGGAGATGAGCGGGTGTTTTGGAAGGTTACATAACACTTAGTAAACGACTCGATACACCGACTATAACAACAGGCCATACGGATCATCTTCGTATGCTCCATATGGCTTTTAAGTCATAGGTACTACTGGTTTAAAATATTGTTGTGTATAGTTTTTAATATTCAATTCTCGATAACTCGAAGTCCCATTGGCGGGCTAAAACGTTCGAGTTATTGGTAGTTCGAGCTATGGGAAGTTTCCACAACAGCTCAAGAGTTTGGGACCCGATGAAATTTTCGAGATAAAGGAATATTCGAGTTATAAGCTTCGAGTTTCGGTTTCCAGTGAAACTGCGTAAGTTGACCACTTGCGGTGCACTAGTTTAGTGATCAACATAAATAGGTAGTCAACTTACAGAGGTTGATTTATATGATATAAAACTAATTATGTACCTAAAACGGCGGTTTTCTTAAAGTGGTCAACTTTAAAGGTTTTACTGTATCGAGCTTCGACTGTATGTTATTGCAAATAAAACTAATTTACCTACAACAGAATGTCCTAACTTTATTTCCTTAAGCTTCAACGAGCGAATCCTGCTCACAAGAATTTCGGGACGAATCCTTCTTGGTACAAAGTCCCTCTTTTCCGGAGGACTACCCGCCCGGAGCCACCTGCGAGTACCTGATCAGGCGGGCGAGCCCCGGCCACTGCAGCATCGAGTTAAGAGTCCTCAGCTTCGACGTCGAAGAAGACGCAGGGAAAGGGCTCGCCCGATGCAGCGGGGATCGACTCGAGCTGCCGAGGAATTACAGACTCTGCGGACAGTTGCCCAAAGATCACATTGGTAAGCTTCATAACTGATAGATATGATTCCCTTCTGTGTTCGTATGGTTCCAAATGTAACTGAACCTGCGATTTTTATTGAGATGATATTTCAGCATGACTCACAATATTTACTACTGACAGCGGAATAATTTCAAATTTTCTGCTTTGAAATGATTTATTTTTGTAATTACCTGGTGGTAGGTCCGTCATTTCCAATTTTATCCTGGCTTGGGGGGGGGGGGGAACAAAGGGCTGTATATTCAATGCATTAGGATAACAAGAGCTCTGACGGGTGTGAAAATTTTCTGTATGAATAGAAATCACGATGAAGATAATGAAGATGAACGGAGCTTCCAAATGGATCTGGTAGATGGAGCTGGGAGGACACAAGGACAGAATGGACACTAACAGGACAAAATGCCAGTTGGAAGATGACTGCGCTAACGGAAGCATGTCCCATCAATGAAACAAGAAATCTGATAAGGTTTTTGGTTGGGAGGTTTTGAACCGCCCTCCTTATAGCCTTAACCTCGCACCCGTTTATTTCCACCTTTTTGGACTTTGAAAGAAGCACTTGGAAGGTCAGCAGTTCTGAATCGGTACTGCAGCTCAGCAAGCGTTCTTTTGATGTGGTTTCATTCTTGACAGTAATTTCTTCCATCCAAGAGTTTCTTTAAAGCTCCTAAGAGATGGAAGTCACTTGGTGTGAGGTCGAGATTTTAAGGAGGTATGGCCCAATACCTGTCAAAGAAAAAACCTTATCCCACTTCTTGTTTCACTGGCGGGCACGTTTCAGTTAACGCAGCCCTCTTCTAACCGACAATTTGTTCTGTTAGTGGACTCCCAGCTCCAGCCACCGGCACCGTTTGAAAACTATGATTGTCTTTGTTATCTTCAGCGTAATTTCTATTCCAACCATACAGAAAATCTTCACACATGTCAGAGCTCTTGTTACCTCACTTTTTGATACCCCGAAGGAATTTCAGAACTTCATAAGCACGTTACATGTGATATTTAAGAAAACTCTTAAGTGTTTGCATAACTATATTTTGAATAATTTACAAAGATGAAACCGGACGAAATGCGATTGTTCTTATTATATTAGAGAGATTGTAATGTGTTTGTAAAAGTTTTATTTATTTATTGATGAGGTGATATAACGAGCAATTGCAATTTTGATGAATTTTTACGCTGCGTATTGTTTTAATAAAATAATGTGTTTTTATAATAGTAAAAGCTCTTTCCATGAGAGTTTTGAGCAGTTTTGGAAAATAAGTTCTAACAAGATGAGTTCCTCATAAATTTTTGAATTAATTATTACCTCTTTCGACTCTCAACTCCCAGAGGGTCTCGCGGAGATGAGTTTTCAGACAGGAAGACGCTCACAGGTTTTAATAGTATATATTTTTAACATTCTTCTGTATCGATAAATCAAATAACGTGTGTTGAAAACGATCTTCCCCGCTTCTTATTCACATGTTTCATAATTCAATTTTTGGAGAGAATTGAAGGGACCATGTTCACAATACACACAAACTAATTTATTTTCTACACACTGAAACAGTTTACATGATGGGCAGATTGTCTGCCCGTCTTTTTCCCGAATAGCGGTAAAAATTAATGCTATAAATGTTATCCCGCTATTCGGCCAGGAGTTTTTCCAGTCATGCCTTCACGACACGGCTGTCTAAAGCCATATGAACTCAGGCATTCTCATGCATCTGCGCTGTAGGCAAACTCGGAAAGCCCCATTGCGCAATTATGGAGATCCCAGTTATTAATCATGGGATCCCTTTCAACTGTTACGCAATGTAACCGCGTGGAGCATATAATTTCTTGCAATGAGAAGTGATTTATTTATTATTTTTAGAAAAAATTCCATTCCTTCCTGATGAGGAGAACATTCTCCTGACATTCCATTCGGACGCTGCCTCCCAGAGACAAGGATTCTCCATACAAGTGCGACAAATTCCAGACTGTCCGAAAAATGAAACTGGTAAGGACGATTGTTTCATTTCATTTCACTTTATAAAGTTGGTTGTACTGATTTGAGTGTGAGCCTTTGTTTTAGAGTAGCAAACAATACATTAGGTAGGAATCGATGAAAATTTTCATGCATCGTTTTCGTCAGACTATTAAATGATATTATGTGAGATATTTGAATTGGCAAGACTGATGGTCACAGAAAGGGTATGTATAAGTTTTAATTAAAAGTGATGCCAACCATGTTCACCATTTCAAATATTTTACATTTCACAAAAATGTAATCTAATATTTTCAATAAGTTACCGCCCTAAAGTCAAGGCTAAGGCAGAAATACATAAAATGCACCACCAGCTCAGTCATTCCATCCGAGGACTGCAGTTTCGTGCTTATTAGCACTTTTTTGTTTAATCTAATAGCTGAGATATATTTTCAATAAGCGTTGGCGGGTGGCGTAATGGTTAGACCTTGGCCTCGTACGCCTTTGGTCATGGGTTCTGAATACACGGTCTATATAAGTAGTCAGTAGGTGCAGAAATTCGTTAGCGTGCATATCGCATGATTATGTGTGGTCGTGGAGGTCTGATCGATAAGACATCAGCCTCGTAACCGAAAGGTCACGGATTCAATGCCAGCCTGTAGAAGATCATCCGTGTTCGTTTTGGGTGACTGGGGCATGTTAAATATGGGTCACGAAGTATTCATGTATGAGTCGATACCTCTGGGGTTGCTGGACCAGAAATTGCTCGACTTCTAGTCTGGATGTAAAGAAAAAGAAAGCAGATCCGTCTTAAGGGCCTTTTCCAAACGGTTGAACCACAAATCTGTGCCTCAGAGCCAGAGTGACATGAGTCGAAAAATTTCGATTTTCTGTTTATTAGTGCATTGTGTGTGGAAACCCATTCCGCATCGATTCATGTGAACTTAATTCTTAAAAAAAAAATCCCTTTCAATTTTTTACCAGGGTTAAGAGAGCGCATCCCATCCTTTGCATGCGCCAGAAAAAAGTTTTTCCTCTCTCCTGTAAAATTACCACAACGTGACTTACCTCTGGCTCTGAGGTACAGAAATAGTGGTAGTTATGGGGCGACCCTGGAGTGTGACATATGATTTGCAGTCATATTCAACATGTCTCTTTGTTGCCATTGAAAGCACAGTGGCCACCGCTAGTATGAATCACGTTTGTTCTAAACAGTTTTGATTCCATAAAGCGGCTGATTCAATAAAGCGGCTGTTTCAATAAAGCTGGATTTTATGCTGTTTTTGACATTTGATTCATTAAAGCGGTTAATTCAACCAACCACTGATTCAATTAACCGGCGTCCACTGTATCACAATAAATGAAATTTTAATCGAGTCTGGCACATGATGGCTCTCACTTTCTTTCTCCAGTCCCGTCAACCACCCCCGTCGCAGAAGATTGCGGAGGAGTCTTCAAGCAGTCCGAATTCGATCTCCAGAGCCCCGGCTATCCCGAGGAGTACCCCCAAGGAGCTACCTGCGTCTACACGGTGGTGAAATTCTCTTCGGAGGTGTGCGCCCTGGAACTTCGTTTCGCGCACTTTGAAGTCGGAGAAGGGCCGGACTGCAAAAGGGACCACCTGGATATTGGCCACAAGACTCTCTGTGGAACGCTTCCGTCTGGTTTCACACGTGAGTTGCAAAATATAATATCATCAATTCTTTTGTAAGACACAACCGATTCAAACGGAGGGAAATGGGGTTATTAGCTTAAAAAAACTATGCTTTGAAATTAAGAAAAAAAATATCTGGTGTGGCCTCCACTCTACTCCTTTTTACATCTATTAAAATTTTTTTTTTTTTTTTGAATAACTAATAAAGCAAGGAATTACTTTAAATATTTTCTCTTCTAGTTTGTCGCGAAGCGATAGCAAAAAAAAAAAAAAAAAAAGCGTTTTACAGAAATTATTTTTTTCAATATCAACAAATTTAACGTGTTTCAATTTCCTAACTATCGCCAATAGCGACAAATTGAAACCAAATTCAAAACATATCTTTTTTCGTCAAATTTGTCCCCAGCTTGACGTTATATCGTCGAGTTGGCGACAGAACTTGGCGACCGAAAGCTTGGTGATGTATCGCTAAATGTTCGCCAAATTACAACATCACCTGAGTTTGCATTGAAATTAACACTGCTTTACCCCAAAAAGGTGTAAAAGGCCCCTTTTGGAACATCCGAATGCAATCAAAAGGGGAGCTGCACAACTAGACCCCACTTAGAGCCTATGTGAAAATTTCAACATTTTACGGAATACCGTTTTTGAGTTATGAGAGATACATACGCACATACGTTCATGCAGACGTCACGAGAAAGCTCCGGGTAATTCTTTCGGAAATGGTCAAAATGGATACTTCGAGCGCTCATATGTTCTTAAGTACATATGCACTTGCGGTTGGGCAGAAAAATCAATTTAACGTTCACTCGGGAGTGAGCAAAATGGAAATTTAGGGTAGCATTTGAGTAAAAAAAAACTTTGCGAATGGAAATACTTCCTTAACTATGTAAAAGAGGTTAAATGTAAGAGAGGAGATTTTTTTAATTTCCGTAATGTTTTGATATATAACAGCGGGGCCTCCGTGGTTCTGTGGTAGAAGATTCGTCTTCCATGTCGGAGGTCGAGGGTTCGATTTCCGCCGGTGCCCTATGTCTTATCTTCTCCTCTTGCAAAACTTTCTTGCGTTTGTCGGTATGCAAAGCGCTTTGTGCGCAATCCTTATTTATGTTAAGCTGTTTAAGCTCCCGTATAAATGATTAAAAAAGAAATAATATATGAGAGTGCGTCATATGAAGTGAACATTCTGACAGTTTCAGCTTTCCGAAAAAATTTGTCCTAAGTTTTACATTGTGCAGCGCTTGCTTTGACAAAACCACTACAAGGCACATTTCAATGCACTGTAGTTATTTACAGCAACACCACTTTCCTGAAAGTTATATTTATTATTACTGATTTTACTATTTCTGGCGATTGTACTATGACTCCATTGATATTGTGGTTGCGTAGTGTTGCTGTCCATCAGAGTTGGGCAAATCTTAATTGCATTGACAATTAAAGATTAACAATTGATCAATTGTAATTGTGGAAAATTACAATTGGCAATTAATTAATTGTTAATTGTAGTTTACTACAGTTAACAATTGGCGATTGTTCTGTGAATTTTAATCAAAACTAACTCATAAAAAAATTACTGGTTTTGTACAATATATTCTACAGACGAAAGGTCTACCTGGGACGTGGACGCTAAACGGGTACCATATTACTATCGAATTATTTAAATACACATGTTAGCAACAAATAAAATATCAATAAAATATCAGTAACTTTCAGTAAATTACCGCCCAATAGCCAGAGCTAAAGCAGAAATATATGAAATACTCGAGTTGAACCGAACCATTGCTTCGGTCACTCGTCTCGTCTGCACTAATTCTATATTGGCTACCAGTTTGTTTGGTACTTTTGACTTCCTTAAGAGGTTTTCCATCTCCAGCTCAGTCACTTTCCTATGCCGGCTGATGCATGCTAATAAGCACGAAACTGCAGTCCTCGGCTGGAAATGACTGAACTGGTGGTGTATTTCACGTACCAGTAACTTTATTACGATCAATAAATTATTTACTGCAGCATATGTTTTTTCTCAAAAAATCTTATGGCTCCAGCAAAATATCCTCAAAAAATTTATATTTCAATTAAAAATTTAAAATTTTTTTCCGTACTAGTTAAAGTCCGAAGAACATCTGAGGGAAATTACAGAAATGCATCTTAACTACACGATTAAAAAAATAAAAAAATAAACAGAGCGGTCTCTGTTTATTTTTATTTTTTTAACGTCCCCTATTATGTCCTCCTTTCTGATTTCCCCTGTTACAGGTTAAGCTATAAAACAATGATTTGCACAATTTTAAAACCCTTAATTAAAACACAAACATTTACGTGTGGAAAAAACATGCCAAGACGAGAATAGTTCACGCGGCGAGCGAGCAGTCAACACTGAACGAAAATAAATTCGAATAATACTTTGAACTTTGTACGCTGCGCTGTACCTATTGATACTTTAAGTTAATTGTTAGTTTTAATTGTTTCATAAAAGAATTAAGAAAATTAATTGCAATTATTTTAATTGTGAATAGCGATTAACGTACATTAATCTAATTAAATTAATTGCAAAGTACAATTAATAGTTTAATTGCAATTGATTTAATTTCAATTAATTTAATTGCGATTAATTTAATTGCAATTACTTTTTTAATCAATTATCAAGGCAATTGAAAAAATAATTGATTAATGCCCAACACTGCTGTCCATAGCTACGCAGCCCCAAAGTATGGTTTTAACTCGTTTTTGCGCGATCTTAACATACGTTATTTCAGTCAAAAATCAACACCCCGAGATTGAACTTTATTTCAAGGTTTTATTTTCAGATTCTGTTGAGTAACAGAAATTGAAAATTTTTACTGTGACGATAATGTGTGATACAAAAAGGTTTTAGGCTTGCTTTTAAGTTCATTGCTTTTAAGACGATATTGGCAATTTTTAAAGTTTTTGCTTTTTTAATTGCATTTAACTCAAAAAAGCATCACTAAGAAAAAATTATAATAAATAAGTGTACCTGAATATCTCTAAAGTTACGTAGAAATTAAAGTAGTTTGGGGTCTCTTGAAGCTTATGTAATGCGCTTTCTCATATCGCGCCCCGGCAACGAAAGGGACTCAAATAAAAGAAACAAAACTTGGAAAAATGTACTAATAATTGATTTAAAATCTGAATTTATAATGCTCTTTAGTGACACAAAAATCGCACAACATTAGCTTACATAACTGGCGCGTGGCGGAGTGAAAACGATATAATTAATAGTGACACGTCATTACAACTAGATAATTTAGAAGAAAAATATTCGAACGTTAAGCATGCATTATTAATTTAGATAACGAAAACCAACCAGTAAACATAACATCTTAATTGTTATATGCGTATTGCAATATTTTAGATTCGGATACTAAATAACTCAAAACTGCTATTGCGTAAAACCTTGGTTTTCTCCGAAGGTTTTTTTTTTTTTTTTTGTGTTGCGTCATATTTGCTGCCAGAGCTATTTAAAAAGTGTCCAGAAAAAGTGTCTGCAGTAAGATCTGCTTAAACCTAAAGTCAATAATACAAGGTGCGTTCTATAAGTAACGGACGGTTGATAAGTGAACAGCCCTTCAGTTTCAAAAGGCGCCCAGTCTCAGTCGGCTGCGAGCTGCCAGACAGGTCAGGACGTGCATTCCCGTGATCACCGTTTTGAGTTTATGTAACATGGCACATTTAATCGTTAAGGGGGTATGAGACACAAAAATCCTCAAATTTTGCAATTTTTTTTTATAATTTGAAAAATTGCTCCGTTTTTTTCTGCTTAAGAGGACGTTTAAATCTTGTTTCTACCTTAAATAGAACGAAAGTTATAGTTATTTTTGTTGCATGCATCTAACGAATGTGTACATAACTTTGAAACTTTAAACGCGTTTTTCTCCATGATGCAATTTTTCCCGATTTCTTGCATTCAAACTCTTATAAGTCAGGAACCGATAGAGATAAAGTAATGAAACTTGGAGCATATCTTTTTCAAGCAATTTACTTTAATTTTTATTCGGCGAATTTGAAAAAAAAAACGTTTACTGCAAAAATTCTGATTTTTTTTAAAAGTATCTTCGAATTTTTCGAAATTTTTCTTCAAATATTTTTTATTTTTTATTGAATCAATATTTTTAAAATCGCCGAATAAAAATTAAAGCTTAGATATTTGTGCATACTTTTTTGAAAAAAAATTGAAAACTGACCAACAATATTTTGAGTTATAGCAATTTAAAGCAACCCCATTTTTTTTGAAAAAAACTAATTAAATTTAAATAAAAAAATAATTTTTTTCATATTTATGTTATGATTTTGCTTATTAAATAAATCATGAATCAGTTCAAAAAATTTCAAAACTCTAAAGTACATAATAAAAAAAATTTCAAAATGTGTCCCGGACCACCTTAAGATTAGTACTCAGCTTTCCACTTGGAAGTGCTCAAAAGGTCGAAAAGGAGGATAGCGCTGCCGAATTGGTATCAAGGACGCGTGGAATCTTCATCACGACATCGCGCCGAGTTACAGCACCTTCACTGTCAACGACTTCCTGGCCAGCACCCATACCCCATTGGTTCCCCAGCCTCCCTACAATCCTGACCTGGCTCCCGCTGACTTTATTTTGTTTCCTTGGTTAAAAGGAGCCATGAAAGGAAAACATCGGGATACGATTGAAAGCATCCAGGCGCAAGTTACATCGGCTCTAAAGGACATTCCGCGGAAAAGGCTTTCCAGAATACCTTCCAGATATGGAAACACCGCCTCCAGAAGTGTATCGACACAAGAGGGTGCTATTTTAAAGATTTTTGATTTATTGCACGAATGAATTCAATGAATTACTTTTCACCAATTTAGTCGCATCATTTATGGAACGCCCCATATGATGCATTTTCCCACTCATATACTTCCCTCAAAAAGTTAAGGTACAACATGTTTTTTGAAGCTCACGATAAAAATGGTAGTAACAATTAAATGCATAGTTTGCAAGAATGATAATAACGAACTTTAAAACCATTTATAAAAACGAGCAGATGTGTGCATCACATGACTTCCTTTTACTCCAATTTAATGTTATTTTCCCATTATTGGTAGTTTTTTGTGTGATTCAATATACTTTCTATATATCATCAACAGTGGCCAAATTGAAACCAGATTTTAAAAAAATAATAATAAATAAAAATCGCCAAATTTGTCGCCAAGTTGGCGACAAAACTTGGCGACCAAAAGACTGGCGATATATCGCCAAGTGTTCGCCAAATTAGAACACCACTTTTTACATCGAAATTAACAATGATTTTCCCCAAAAAAAGGGGCAAAAGACCCCCCTTTGGAACATCCGAATGCAACCAAAAAGGGGGGTGCACAACTAAATCCCACTAGGAGTCTAAGTACCAAATTTCTACTTTCTAGGACATTCTGTTCTTGAGTTATGCGACATACATACACACATACAGACGTCACGAGAAAAATCGTTCTAATTAACTCGCGGATCGTCAAAATGGATATTTCGGTTGTCTGTACGTTCCTAGGCCACGTGTGGTCGGGTTGCAAAATAAACTCAACATTTTTTCGGGGGTGAGCAAATTGGGAATTAAGGCCGATTTTTGAGTGAAAATTTTTCCGCGAATACAATACTTCCTTTTTTGTAAAAGGAAGTAAAAAAGGTTGCTACCACTTTTCTTTTATAGAAAATAACTTTTTTACGAGAGAGAAAAAATATGCAAAGATCAAGCTTTCGTTCTTTTGTGTGCAAGTTGCATTGATTTTCAACTGCTGTTGGCAGTTTCGGTGATAATAGTCAATAGATTTTGGAAAATATCTTAGAGACGTCGTTTACCCGATTCGTTAAGATGGAGAGCAGTTAGATGGATGGAAATGGGGTTGTCGCAGTCTGATGCTACTAGACGTCTCAATGTGTCCAGTAGTGTTTTTCAGTGACTTTAGAATCGATACCAATCCGAAGATTATGTGTCCAGAAGACCTGTTCCAGGCCGACCACGAGCTACAGCACCTGCAGAAGACTGTTTTCTAGTTCTTTTGGCCTGAAGGAGAAGAACCACTACTGTGCCGCAACTTGTTGAGGACCACTTTGTAACCTCAGGAAGAAGAATCTCTGCTACTGCGGTGCGAAATCGTCTTCACAATGCAAGTCTCTATGCAAGACGACCAGTTGTTTGTTTCCCCCTCGAAGGACCACAGCGAAGGATCCGCTTATGCTGGACAAGAGAACATGTTTCCTGGGCCCAGCAGCAATGGGCTTCTGTGTTGTTCACAGACGAGCCCAGATTTACATTGGAAAGTGATTCAAGACGTCTACTGATCTGGAGGGAACAGCGCATTAGATACTATCAATCCAACACTTGAAATACCACAGTTAAAGAGGTGTTAGAATCATGGTTTGGGCAGGGATCTTGCTCGGTGGTCACACTGACCCCATGTGTTCGTTGGAGAAACTCTGACTGGTCTGAGATTTTAGGATGAGATCCTTGATCCATACGTACGCCCAGAAGCTGGTGCCATTGGTAATGATTTCATTCTATTGGATTATAATGCACGACCTCACCGAGCTCGGGTTGTTGAGTATCTTGAGGATCACAGTTTGGGACGAATGGAATGCCCAGCTTGATCTTCAGACTTGAATCCAATAGAACATCTTTGGGACTATCTTGGCGGACAGGTTGATGCTTTAAATCCTCCTCCAAGGTCGTTACATGAGCTGGGACAAGGCTTACTCTGTGTCTGGTCTTCGCTTTCTATTCCAACGTGCGACAACACAACAAACAGCATGGAAAATCAATGCCGCCAATGTATTCAAGTTAGAGGGGGACACCCCCCCCCATTAGAATCCATTTTTGTATTGTTTCTATGACATTTAATTACATAATACTGTGATGTTCTGTTTTCTTCGAAAAAAGGACTTTTCCGCAAAAATTGCTGCTTTTGTTAAAAATCGTTTTTGCAATCCACTTATACAAACTTCTATGACACATTCAATAAACTAGTATGTTGTGGCCATCACGAAACTTTCTTCTATATTTTTCTTTTTTTTTTCTGATCCCTCCCCATGCTTGACGAGGAAGCAATATTCCTAACAGAAACAAAATTACACATGCAAAAACTTGACGACCATCCCAAGGTCTGAATTATTGTAAAAACAAAACAAAGAGCGAAAATTGAAAGTTACTTTAAAAGCCTTACTTGAATTAATTACAAATATTTTATTTATTAACAAACATAAGATGGCAACAGTTAAAAATTTTAAATCATTGAGATAATATTTCCTATCATTTCCATACAATTCGGAACTCCAGCGCTCGAATACGCTACCTTGCGGTGATTTACAAAACTGCCGATGGAACTAAAACATTGCCACGTTTTAGTTCCATGTGTGTCTGTTGACGTAAACACAGGCAGTTTGTTCTGAGTATTTATTAACGCAATCGATGTGTCTTAGTTTGCTTTCAGCTACAGAAATTAATTCGTCCCCTAAGAGTATTCTCGAGCTTCTCAAAATAATGTTAGTTTTCCTTATTTCTTTCAAAAAAGTATTAAATGGTGGAAGCGTAAACAAGAAAACTCTGGATCAACAAAATTGGATAACGTTATACCAGGTAAAAATTTTTATTGTATGAATTTGTAAGAATATGAGTTTTTTTTAATCTTAAATTAATTTAACTAATCATATTTTACAGCAGCATTTAGTTGGAATGGACAGTATGCAAAATATTTTCTTGGATTTATTATCGTAGAACAAAATGAAAAATGTTTAACCTAGAAAGAATTTACTTTATTCCTTTTATTCTCAGCTGAAAGGTTTCGCCAAATTTGTTTAGGGTTATAATTTTGGTATTGTGCGAGCAAAGTAGCCTTGGCGAGATTTCGCGTTTTTAGTTAAACCATTTTTAATTTTTATCATGAGTGGAATAAAATGGTAGTAAGATTACAGAATTCGATAAGTGAAAAGAAATAATGGTCAATCAACTGAAAAGAAAACTACCACCATATATCCGTGAGAATTTTGTTGATGATTTGCATAACATGACACAATTAAATCGTAACTCAGAAATTAGAAAAATCGAAACAGAAAATTTTTAAATGAACCGATTCGGGAATTCGAGAGAAATAACTCAGCTACAAATGGAAAAAAAATAAGCGCTAGCCAAGCAAGGCAAAGAAGTATCATCTTCTTTCGATAATAATTTGTAATGTCATATTGAATTTTCTAGCATTAATTGTTGTTCTTGTCAGGCCACAATTATTATTTAGTTTTATCAAGAATTGATAAATATCGAATTCAACATCAGGGAAATAGCTGCTTAGAACTACGAACTACGTAGTTTGCATTAATCTTTGACGTTTAGTAATGCTTCTTGAATTCTCATTTCTTTCTACGTGGGCCAGAATATCCACAAGACTTTGAAAATTAATTTAAAAAGAATAAAGCGAAAAAATCATACGTACGAACAAAAATCACAACACTTGGCATTTTCTTCGTTACCATGTGCGTTTGTTTTAGTTTTCAATTCCGCCATTAGACAGTGACTTCAGTGCCCCCTACAGTTCGTTGGAGTTGCGAATTAAAATCACGAGAAATACGCAGACGACAATCTATTACGATTTATCTTTCTTATTGTTGCATTAATAAAACTATTTTTATTCGCAAAAAAAAAAAAAAAAAAATCAACACCTCTTGGAGCGATTGGAGTCAAAATTGAACCAAAGCCTGTTTACGTATGGATTCACATATATTCCAAATTTCAACCAGAACGTAGCATTACTTCTTGAGATAGGGCACTCACAATGGAAAAAAAGAACGGGCGATTGCGCTACCCCCTTTTTAGCTGTTGACACCAAAATAAAATCAGCTCTTATACCCACTAAGGGCTACTTGTCAAAAAATTTTTGTTTGATTCCGTTCGTTATTTCTTGAGATACAGCAGTCACAATTGACGACAAAAAACGTTCTATAGCTCAACCCCCCTTTGAGTTATTGACACCAAAATTGAATCAGCACCTGCTCCTGTTAATGGCAACATATGGACCAAATTTTGTTTGATTCCGCCAGTTACTTCCTGAGGAATAGCAAGCACGCGTAACTCAAAAAACGTCCCATTGCTCTACCCCCCTTGGAGGAATTCGCGCCAAAAACCAATGGGCACAAGTTCACATAGGGGCACATATGTGTACAAAATTTCGTTCGATTTCATGTGGTAGTTTTTGCTGTAGAGCGGCCACAAAAAACTGGTCACACACAGACGTGACACACATACATACACACACACACACACACACAGACAGACAGACATTTTCCAAAAATAGTCGAAATGAACTCAGCACACCTCAAAACGTTCGAATCCGTCAAAATTCGAAATTCGAAAATTTGCACGAATCCAATACTTTCTTCTATATATTAGATATAGAAGAAAGTAAAAAACATATTTAATGCACATACCTTCCTAATTTTTGGTTTCTACATTCATTCATTTGCAAATTAGACGCAAAAAAAAAAAAAAAAAAAAAAAAAAAAAACGGTTGTATCTTAACTTTTTGAGGCCAGTGTATTAAAACTTTTCGAGTAGGATAACAATATTTCAAACCGTTAAAAATACACATTTGGGTGCATTTATTTCAGAAAAAAGAGTTGCGATCGGCATTGATTTGTTTAATATAGGATGATAAAAATTCTTTCCTAAAATTAGACATTTTGGCGTTTCAGTGGTTTCAGAAACAAATGATTCAATTGTAATGAAAAATGGTTTAGTGAATGATACTGTATAAATGTTTTATGCTTACGTAACTTTAAAAATTTGTACTTCTATATAACATTATTATTGGTAATTAAAACTAACTTTCATTTTTTTCCTTAGGTGATATACCTTTCGATACTCAAGAAATACGCTTTACTTTCAACTCCGATTGGGACAGTTCCAAAAGTGGATTTTCCATAAAAGTGAAACAAAAGACCGAATGTGGAACAACATGGAAGCCTGGTAAGAAATTCAAAGCTAAGTACAATCTTATTCAAGAGATTTTTACTTCAATAAATCCAACCTCGTTTGTTAAATAAAATATTATTTTGATGAAACAGAATAAAAAATATTTTCTTTTCTTCTTAGTGTGAGTACTTTGCAAACCGCGCGAGTTCTGGAGGGTTAAAAGATTCTTTTTTTACAAAAACCAATTAAAAGACGAAACTATTTTTTCTTAATTGAAAAAAACTGAATCTTACTGACTTACTCGCATCTTTTCAGCCACTCCTCCCATCCGAATGTGCGACCACTGCCTCAGGGAAAGAAGGGGCCACATCATTTCCCCGGACTATCCGGCCCCCTACCCGCCGGACCTGTCCTGCTCGTTCCGGCTCGTGCGGGTCCGGACCTTCTGCGGAGTGGAGGTCTACTTCCACGACTTCAACATCGCAGAGACTCCAGAGTGCGAAGGGGATGCACTCATAGTGGCCGGGGAGAGATTGTGCGGCGACAAACTGAAAGGGAAAAGCAGTAAGTATTGAACTAAATCAGTTACATAGTGGGTCATTTTCTCTGAGCTGCGTTATTCTTGTCCTTGCTTTAACTAGTATGTTGTGGCCATCACGAAACTTTCTTCTATATTTTTCCTTTTTCTGATCCCTCCCCATGCTTGACGAGGAAGCAATATTCCTGACAAAAACAAAATTACACATGCAAAAACTTGACGACCATCCCAATGTCTGAATTATTGTAAAAGCAAAGCAAAGAGCGAAAATTGAAAGTTATTTTAAAAGCCTTGCTTTAATTAATTACAAATATTTTATTAACAAACATAAGATGGCAACAGTTAAAAATTTTAAATCATTGAGATAATATTTCCGATTATTTCCGTACAATTAAAATCACGAGAAATACGCAGACGACAATCTATTACGATTTATCTTTTTTACTGTTGCATTAATAAAACTATTTTTATTCGCAAAAAAAAAAAAAAATCAACACCTCTTGGAGCGATTGGAGTCAAAATTGAACCAAAGCCTGTTTACGTATGGATTCACATATATTCCAAATTTCAACCAGAACGTAGCATTACTTCTTGAGATAGGGCACTCACAATGGAAAAAAAGAACGGGCGATTGCGCCACCCCCCTTTTTAGCTGTTGACACCAAAATAAAATCAGCTCTTATACCCACTAAGGGCTACTTGTCAAAAATTTTTTGTTTGATTCCGTTCGTTATTTCTTGAGATACAGCAGTCACAATTGACGACAAAAAACGTTCTATAGCGCAACCCCCGTTTGACTCATTGACACCAAAATTGAATCAGCACCTGCTCCTGTTAGGGGCAACATATGGACCAAATTTTGTTTGATTCCGCCAGTTACTTCCTGATGAAAAGCAAGCACGCGTAACTCAAAAAACGTCCCATTGCTCCACCCCCTTGGAGGAATTCGTGCCAAAAACCAATATGCACAAGTTCACATAGGGGCACATATGTGTACCAAATTTCGTTCGATTTCATGCGGTAGTTTTTGCTGTAGAGCGGCCACAAAAAACTGGTCACACACAGACGTGACACACACACACACATACACACACACAACCATACACACACACATACACACACACAGACAGACATTTTCCAAAAATAGTCGAAATGGACTCAGCACACCTCAAAACGTTCGAATCCTTCGAAATTCGAAAATTTGCACGAATCCAATACTTTCTTCTATATATTAGATATAGAAGAAAGTAAAAATGACAAATTAACTCGTATAGAAATGAAACTGATGCTACAACGCTTAAATAACACGTTTCTATGTTTGAGAAAAACAAGCTGATGTGTGCATCACATGACTTCCTTTTACTCCAATTTAATGATGATTCAATAGTTTATTCTCTAAACATCACCAATAGTGGAAAAATTGAAACCAAATTTAAAAAAAAAAGAAAAGTTAATTTGAATTTTGACATCTTGAATTCAAATTATGTTTTTCGCAATCACGAGTGTGTGTATGTAGGCATGTGTGTTTGTGTGTGGGGGGTGTATGTGTATATGTGTGTAGGCATGTGTGTTTGTGTCTGTGTGCTGGCATAATTGTGTGGGTAGTTGTGTGTGAGATGGTATGTGTATGTGTGTGTAGGCGTATGTGTTTGTGTCTGTGTGCAGGCATGAATGTGTGGATAGTTGTGTCTATGTGTGTGTTTGTGTGTGTAGGTGTATGTGTGTGTAGGTGTATGTGTGTGCAGGTGTATGTGTGTGTAGGTGTATGTGTGTGTAGGTGTATGTGTGTGTAGGTGTATGTGTGTGTAGGTGTATGTGTGTGCAGGTGTATGTGTGTGCAGGTGTATGTGTGTGTAGGTGTATGTGTGTGCAGGTGTATGTGTGTGTAGGTGTATGTGTGTGTAGGTGTATGTGTGTGTAGGTGTATGTGTGTGTAGGTGTATGTGTGTGTATGTGTGTAGGTGTATGTGTGTGTAGGTGTATGTGTGTGCAGGTGTATGTGTGTGCAGGTGTATGTGTGTGTAGGTTTATGTGTGTGTAGGTGTATGTGTGTAGGTGTATGTGTGTGTAGGTGTATGCGTGTGTGTGTGTAGTTGTGTATGTATGCGCGTGTGTGTAAGACATGAATGCAACCTGGAGACGGCTTTCGCTATAGGAGCAGCATCGTGAGGAGCCGGTCGGCGGTGATGGTGCGGAGGGTGGTGGTGGGAAATTAAAATGATAGGACGCCAAAAACAGTCAAATGAAAGCAATAAGCAATCGTGATTGCTCAAAAAACGTCAAATTTGTCGTCAAGTTAACAACAAAAATTGGCGACTAAAAGACTGGCGATAGATCGCCAAGTGTCTGACAAATGATAACACCACTTGAGTTTACATCGAAATTAACAATGATTTCCCCCCAAAAGGGGGCAAAAGACCCCTTTAGAAACACCCGAATGCCATCAAAAGAAGCTGTACACAACTAGACCCCACTAGGGGTCTACGTACCAAATTTCAACTTTCTAGGACATACCGTTCTTGAGTTATGCGACTGTATGTACATATGTATGTATGTGCGACATACATACGCACATACATACATATGTACATACAGACATTACGAGAAAACTCGTTGTAATTAACTCAGTAATCGTCAAAATGAATATTTCGCGTGTCTATATGTTCTTAGACACTTATCCACGTGTGGTCGAGTCGAAAAAAGAACTCAACATTCATTCGGAGTGAGCAAAATGGAAATTAAGGTCGATTTTTGATTGAAAATTGTTTCGCCAATACAATACTTCCTTTTTTGTAAAAGGAAGTAAAAAGATTAATAAACTGTATTATTATTCATGTAAATATTTTTTTACATGATAAAAGTCATTCCCCTGCGTATCCCTACCCCCCCTTATAGTAAAATTAGTTCTAAAAAGTATACATATTTGCAAAGAAAATGTTGTTTAACATATTGACAACTAGTATGCAATGTTGTAAAATAGAAAAATCAAGTCTTTTCAAGGTTTACACTACTTTGAAGAAAAAATAAATAAATAATGCATTTTTATTTTGTTGCCACTCCCCTGTCGAAGAGTGGAATTCATATTTCTCACATCTAGTAATAGTTGTATTAACCCATAATTTAGTCTTTGAACTGTAGCCTCATTATAGAAATAATCTTAATTGGTTCTTTTGGAAAAAATACACAGAGTCAAGTACAGTTAGGTGATCTCAAGTTTAATCTTGTTAAGTATTTTCAATGACTGCCATTACCTTATTTCTGATAATTAGTTTAATTTCGTAACAATCTCTCAATGAGTGATTAAGTACTGTTGGTATGGTGTTTTTCCGCCTTACTTTAAGTGGCATGGCTTTTTGTTGTATGCAGTGGTGTTCCCATAGGGAACACCCCTCCATATACATCGTATACTCTCAAACATTTTTTAGACATATACAGTGAAACCTGTGTAAGTTGACCACTTGCGGTGCAGTACTTTGGTGGTCAACTTAGACAGGTGGTCAACTTATAAAGGGGGTAATGATTTTTTTTTTTGTCACTTCTTGCACCATATATTCATTTTTTGACTAATTGACACTTATTCTTTCTGTTCCACTCACTTTCATTGTTTAGCATTACTTTGTTGAAACAATAATTTAAAATGTTATTTAAATATTTTTAGAGAATATTTTCCCAGAATGACATATAATGTGTCATGCAAATTTAAAATTTCAGTAAATTGTTCAAAAAAAAAATCTTATTGTTTATGAAAAGTTACTCATTTGATATTAATAGTTCCTAAAAATTCATAGCTAATCAAAAATTACAAATTTTTCGCTTAATTTTTTTCTCATATACATTTATAACCCCATGATAATCTACTCAAACTCAAAAGGAGGTTTAGTTATGCTGCTGTTTCATTTAGTTGGTAAAATGCTGGTCTGACATCAAAAATGTTCTTGGAAAGCTATAAAAAAATAATAATAATCTTCTTTACTAATAATAAAGCTGAATGTCTCTCTGTCCGGAGGATGTCTGGATGTCTGTAGGATATCTGTAGGATGTCTGTGACGCGCATAGCGCCTAAACCGTTCGGCCGGATTTCATGAAATTTGGCAAAAAGTTAGTATGTAGCATGGGGGTGTGCACCTCGAAGCGATTTTTCAAAAATTCGATGTGGTTCTTTTTTTATTCCAATTTTAAGAAAAAAAAACTATCATAAATTACGAAATTATCATAACGTGTAACCGTAACATGGGCACAAGCCAATTGGCGAGATACGAAATTATCATAACGTGGAACCGTAACATGAGTACAAGCCAATTGACGGGAAAATTCACAATACATTATTTGTAAATATACAGGCGAACCAAAAGACCTTTTAATTTTTCTATTACGGGCGAAGCCGTGCGGGTACCACTAGTAATAAAATAATTTGCTAAATAAAATTTTAAAAAATAAACCAAGTGGTCAACTTACAAAGGGTTTTTTACACTACTCCAAACCAAATTTGGTGTTCATTGGTGGTCAAGATAGACAGGTGGTCAAGATAGAGAGGTGGTCAAGTTACACAGGTTTTCCTTCTTTACTAATAATAAAGCTGAAAGTCTCTCTGTCCGGAGGATGTCTGGATGTCTGTAGGATATCTGTAGGATGTCTGTGACGCGCATAGCGCCTAGACCGTTCGGTCGATTTTCATGAAATTTGGCACGAAGTTAGTATGTAGCATGGGGGTGTGTGCACCTCGAAGCGATTTTTCGAAAATTCGATTTTGTTCTTTTTCTATTCCAATTTTAAGAAAAAAAATATCATAAGATGGACGAGTAAATTACGAAATTATCATAACGTGGAACCGTAACATGGGCACAAGCCAATTGGCGAGATACGAAATTATCATAACGTGGAACCGTAACGTGGGCACAAGCCATTTGGCGAGAAAATTCACTACACATCATTTGTAAATATACAGGCGAACCAAAATACCTTTTAATTTGCTATTACGGGCGAAGCCGTGCGGGTACCACTAGTCATTATATAAGATAGGACTAATTCCGTTCCAGACAAAGGCGGTCAACATAGACGGGTGGTCAACTTACAAAGGTGATCAACTTTACAGGTTTTACTGTAACGTATACCCTCAAGCTTCAAAAATTTTCATATTATGACATATTATGTATATGATCACATACACATATTGTGCGCAATCGATTACTGGGAGTATACCCTCAGAAAAATTGATGGGAACATCACTAGTTGCATGTAGTTATGACAATGTATAACTTAACTTTAATTTTTGTCATTCCCCTGTCACAACCTTGAGGGTCACGGATCCTTCCAAAACTGTGAATCGGCAGTAGGTATGAGCATAGTTGAAGCAATTGGACTACACATGCTCTAGTTCTTCTGCAACAGGCGTCCAAAGCTGCTAGTTTCGCTCCAAAACTGCAATGGTGTTTTTTAATTTAATGTGAAGCTTTGGCACAATATTTGCTGTCCTACACATTTGGCCTTTGTTGTCAATACAACTTATGGGAGGATAATATAGAATTTAATTAATACCAACCGCGTATGTCCGGCTTTGCACTAAAATAAAAGTTGCGTCATGTGACGCATGTTCAACAATCAGGCTTAAAGAAAAGAAGAAAAAAATAGGAAAAATTTAAAAAAAAATTAATTTGAATTCTGAAATTTTGAATTCAAATTATGTTTTTCGCAATCACGAACTGAGACAGGACCCTACTCATTGGAGTTATTGTTTCTAGAAACGGCTCCTGTCTCCCCCAACCTGCCTCTCCTCCTGGGCAGTTACGTGTGCATAGTTGTGTGTGTGCGTAGACCTGAGTGTATGCACGTAGGCGTGTGTGAGTGTATGTGTGTGAAGTCGTGTGTGTGTATGTGTGTGAACGTGCGTGTGTGTAGGACATGGACGCATCCGACCAGGAGAAGCGGATGGCTCAAAATCGGAGCAGCCGCGCCGTCAGCAGAGGACGGTGGGCGGTGGTGCTGCAAAGGCTTCTGGTCCAAGTTGAAAAAGGCACGGACACCAAAAACGGTCAAATGAGAACAATAAGCAATCGTGATTGCTCAACATGCAGAAAAGAGTAATCTATAAAATGTATCAAAATTAAAATTTTGACATCTTTGGATTTTTTTTTAAATTTTGAAAATTTAGTTATTGTCAATAATAGGAGCAAACATTCCGTGTCATAGATTTTCTGGTGAACACCTGTGAATTCCTGAGTATCAAATGACCTCAGTGGCAAATTTGGCAAAGATCCTATGCAAACTGTGGGTTTATATAGGGACAACCCCCCCTCCCCCAATTTCAATGAATTCCTGAGCATCGAAGGACCTCAATGCCAAATTTGAGAAAGATCGAACGTAAACTGTGGATATGCATAAAGAACATACATGCATGCACACATACAGATAGTTATCTATATATAGATTGTGAATGAATGTACTCAATCGGTACATACTGCAGTGCAGTTGCAAGTATAATATAAAAACGAGCTGATTTGTGTGCATCACATGACTTCCTTTTACTCCAATTTAATGTCATTTCCCCATTATTGGCAATTTTAATGGGATTCAATAGTTTACTCTCTAAATATCACCAACAGTGGCCAAATTGAAACCAAATTAAAATTTAAAAAAAAAATCGCCAAATTTGTCGCCAAGTTGGCGACAAAACTTGGCGACCAAAGGACTGGCGATATATCGCCAAGTGTCCGACAAATTATAACACTACTTGAGTTTAAATCGAAATTAACAATGATTTCCCCCCAAAAAGGGGCAAAAGACCCCCATAAGAACATCCGAATGCAACCAAAAGGGAAGGTGCACAACTAGGCCCCACTAGGAGTCTTCGTACCAAATTTCAACTTTCTAGGACATTCCGTTCTTGAGTTATGCGAGATACATACACACATACGCACATACATACAGACGTCACGACAAAATTCGTTGAAATTAACTCGGGGGTCGTCAAAATTGATGTTTCGGATGTCTGTAGGTTCCTAGGCATATATCCACGTGTGGTCGGGTCGAAAAAAAAAACTCAACATTCATTCGGGGGTGAGAAAAATGCAAATTAAGGCCGATTTTTGAGTGAAAATTTTTTCGCGAATACAATACTTCCTTTTTTGTAAAAGGAAGTAATAGGTGCAGTTGCAAGTATAGTATCAAAATAGATCAATTCCAAAGAAATTATCATTGTCTTGCTGAAGCCAAACTAGCAATTTCGGATTACCGTTGCAGCCGAACTAGGGCAGGAGCGTGCAGTAAAATCGCTTTGCCTGGGCTCGTGTCCAGTGCGAATTGATCTACATCCAGAGTTTTGTCCAGTGACCCTCAAGGTGGTACCGTTTGGTCGTAAGGTTACACTCTTCCAGCAATCGACAGCTGAATTCCGAAAACCTCCAAGCAGAAAAAGTCAATCAAATTGTCCACAGTGAACAAGAATTCTGTACCTCAGAGCCAGACTAACGAAGTCCAAAATAGTAAGGTTACACTCTTCCAGCAATCGACAACTGAATTCCGAAAACTTCCAAGAAGGAAAAGTCAATCAAATTGTCCACAGTGAACAAGAATTCTGCACCTCAGAGCCAGATTAACGAAGTCCAAAAATGGCAATTTTCAGGTTATCGCGGCTTTATATGCAGAATCTTCTTCCGAGTCATCAGAACGTAGTTCTATAAGAAATATTCCTTTAATAGCGGCACCCGCACGACTTTGCCCGTAGTAGAAAAATAAAAGGTCATTTGATTCGCCTGTATATTTACAAATAATGGATGATGAATTTCTCGCCAATTTGCTTAATTAATTTGTTCGCCTCGTTGTCGAGGCAGTGAGAAGCAAAGGGATGCAAGAGGACATTTTCAAGATTTGAGTAATTCGCGTTTAAAGATAACATCCTAGGTAGGCTTTCATTGAAATTTTTTTCTAAATCATGCTTTTAAAGCAGCAACCACAAGGGCTACCATTACCATCTCTTGCCCCAAGACAGAGGAGAGGTTCACCTACCATGTGTACTGGTTTGATCTGATCTCCAAATTTTAAATTTTGCCACATACATCCCTTTGCTTCTCACTGCCTCATATGGTAGTTTGCTCGTCCACGTTATGATAATTTGCTCGGCAAAATGGTCTTAAAGTTAGAATAGAAAAAGAACAAAATCGAATTTTCGAAAAAACGCAACGAGGTGCACACCCCCATGCTACAAACTAAATTTGTGTCAAATTTCATAAAAATCGGCAGAACGGTCTAAGAGCTATGCGCGTCACAGACATCGAGACAGAGATCCGACTTTCAGCTTTATTATCTTCTTTACTAATAATAAAGCTGAAAGTCTCTCTGTCCGGAGGATGTCTGGATGTCTGTAGGATGTCTGTGACGCGCATAGCGCCTAGACCGTGCGGCCGATTTTCATGAAATTTGGCACAAAGTTAGTTTGTAGCATGGAGGTGTGCACCTCGAAGCGATTTTTCGAAAATTCGATGTGGTTCTTTTTTTATTCCAATTTTAAGAAAAAAATAACTATCATAAATTACGAAATTATCATAACGTGGAACCGTAACATGGGCACAAGCCAATTGGCGAGATACGAAATTATCATAACGTGGAACTGTAACGTCGGTACAAGCCAATTGGCGAGAAAATTCACCATATATTATTTGTAAATATACAGGCAAACCAAAAGACCTTTAATTTTTCTATTACGGACGAAGCCGTGCGGGTGCCACTAGTTACTAATAATAAAGCTGTCCGGAGGATGTCTGGATGTCTGTAGGATGTCTGTGACGCGCATAGCGCCTAAACCGTTCGGCCGATTTTCATGAAATTTGGCACAAAGTTAGTATGTAGCATGGGGGTGTGCACCTCGAAGTGATTTTTCGAAAATTCGATGTGGTTCTTTTTCTATTCCAATTTTAAGAAAAAAAATATCATAAGATGGACGAGTAAATTACGAAATTATCATAACGTGGAACTGTAACATGGGCACAAGACAATTGGCGAGATACGAAATTATCATAACGTGGAACCGTAAGATGGGTACAAGCCAACTGGCGAGAAAATTCACCATACATTATTTGTAAATATACAGGCGAATCAAAAGACCTTTTGATTTTTCTATTACGGGCAAAGCCGTGCGGGTATCACTAGTGAGTAAATATAAAGATAATTATTTGCTATCATAAAAGAGCGTGAGCCCCATCCTTCGCATGCAGCAAACAAAAGTTTTATCGCTCTCCTGTAAAGTAGTAATAACGTGAGTGACGTTAGTTTGGCTCTGAGGTACAGAATTGCAATTGGTAAAAGCTTTTGAAAATAGTAGTTTACGGAGTATGGTAGCTGTTAGTCACTACTCTTTTGCCACTATCGATGCCACTAACATTGCTTAGCTACCTCTACCGATGCGATGCCACAATTGATATGCTACCACTTAGTTGTTACTGCTACCGTGCTAATGATGTGTTGCCACTGTGTTCTGTGCTTGTGTTACAATAAACTGATTTGCTTTGATTTATCCTCTCATCCCTAAATTTGAATAATTCCCTCCTTTTCTCTTTTAGGGAAAATCGATTTCCCGATCGGCGAGGCGGATGAAGTTGTTCTTATGTTCGAATCCGACAAGGACGGCTCAGCGCCGGGCTTCCACGCAGAATACAAACAGATTCCGTGCAGGGGCTATCCGTGGAGGCAGGGGCACTCCCAGTGGAGCAGCCCCGAAAATGGATCCGACTGGACGCCGCGGATGCAGTTATCTGCAGAAAGACCCATCCTCTCTTTCAGAGCTTCTCGTTCAGTCCGAACTGTCAAAGGATGAATGTAGTGTCGTCGTATTTATTATGCGCGGAGGAATCGCCATTGGAGATTTCAGAAAAATGGTTGTGATGTGCAATTTGTATGCGAGGGTAGTTCAAAAAAAAAGGTAACGAGCCGTCAGAGAGGTAACTTTTATGCTGGTTTCACGCCATCCACGACCATTTCAAAACGCGTTTTTGTTGCTGTTCCTGTTACTGCCGTGGGCAGTTAAATGGCAGTATCTGCAGAAATGAGCTTGAGATATTTGAAGATATGTGTGATGGATTCAATACTAGCAACAGGAGAAAGTTGGAATTACACTTTTCGCCCTTTTTTTTAAGCGGAAACCAAATAAACAAGCTTGTTCTACAAAGCAAACGTACAACAGTTGACCCCAAAAAAAAAAAAAAAAAAAAACCGAGAAATTTGCTGTTACTGTCATAGAGCAGGAATTTAAATGCCAGTCAAATCTTTGGCTTAGCAAACGCTGAGGCTGCGACTCTGAGTCACGTGACTCAACAACGGCGAATGGTTGGCACGTTTTGCGTGAAACTAGCGAAAAAAAACCGGATTTAATCCAATGCTTTGCTTTAAAACCTATCACGTGACGTGGGGCCTCTGGTTCACGAACGAAAGTCTTCACTCCCTCCATTTTTATCTCTTCTCAATGGTTACTGCCCTTTACCTGCCCACTGCAGTGTAGGCTGTTGCTATGGCGTTACATCAACAACAAAACTTTACCTCAATGCACAATCAACAAATCATGGTCCTCTAGCCAAATTTTATTGATGGAACAAATTACAGTAAATGAGACAGTCTAATGGCGTGTTATATGAATTATGCAGATCGCACAACATGAGCGCACTGTTAATTTTTTTCTAAAATTTCACGGCAAAATGTATTGGCATCCATGTTGTCAGTACTTTTACGGTAAACTCGTATTTTCTTGTACAGTTTTACGGTTAAATGTGCTGGCATCTTTGTTACAAGCACTTTTTACCGTAAAATAGTAATTTACTGTACAATCTCACGGTAAGAAAGTGAGAACGCTGCGACTATTTGCGCTGATGAAAAATAATGAGGTACAAACAAGAAGATCGAACCTGCTTTCTCATCGTTCAAAGAACGGTGCGCTAGCCTCTATACTGAATGGGACTCGAGGGAAGAACGGGAATGAGGATTTATTCATTTCATACCATTAGCCACGTGGTATGCCATTGTCGAATGGAACAAAGTTGGGGGTTACAAAATGCAAATTTTGCAGCAGAGCATTCTTTCTGCGAACTCAATTAAAATTGAAAAAGCTGGCAAGAAATGACACACCATCGTTGCTCTACTGTAATAAACACTTTCCTCCAAAGGATAAAAATAAACCCGAATTTGCTTTTTAATGAATCAACTGGCGTTATTTCACCGAAAAACCAATTAAAATCAAATTAAAAAAAAAAAAGAAAATTAATTTGAATTCTGAAATTTTGAATCCAAATTATGTTTTTCGCAATCACGAACTGAGACAGGACCCTACTCATTGGAGTTATTGTTTCTAGAAACGGCTCCTGCCCCCCCCCCCCCCAAGCCTGCCTCTCCTCCTTGGGCGGTTACGTGTGCATAGTTGTGTGTGTGCGTAGACCTGTGTGTATGCACGTAGGCGTGTGTGAGTGTATGTGTGTGAAGTCGTGTGTGTGTATGTGTGTGAACGTGCGTGTGTGTAGGACATGGACGCCTCCGACCAGGAGAAGCGGATTGCTCAAGACCGGAGCAGCCGCGCCGCGCCATCAGCAGAGGACGGTGGGCGGTGGTGCTGCAGCAGCTTCTGGTCCAAGTTGAAAAAGGCACGGACACCAAAAACAGTCAAATGAGAACAATAAGCAATCGTGATTGCTCAAAAAAAAAAAAAAAAAAAATCACATCCAACATTGTTCCAGTAGACCATTCAATCGAAGATAAAGATAAATAAGATAAATAAATACCTTCGTGCTGAAAAGTAAAATAAGAAATAACAACGTCAAAAAGCACAAATTGCAGATTACTGCAGACACGTGTTTCGGTGTTACAAGGAACGTCTTTTTCAATGGCAAAAAAAAAGAGTTTATGGATGAAAAGACATCCGAGAAAAGACAAGAGCCAGATAAGCAAACAGCTTAAAAGATAAAAATAGCGGATTAAGCAAACACCAATGAGCAAATCGTAAACCAATAAAGAACCAACAGGAATCCAATTTTTTTTTTACGATGTAAAAATTCCGTTTCACGTTAAAAAATTTATGGATTTTTAACAGTGCTGAATAGTTTTTACAAAGATTCCGTCTTCGTTGCTGTTAGTATGAAACCACCATCTATATATATAAAAATGAATGTTTGTCTGTATGTCATCCATGAACTCAAAAACTACCCGGCTGATTTGACTGAAACTTTCACCGTTTGTTATTTTTGGTACTGGGAATGTTTATAGACCAGTTCGAAAAAAATCCGATCGATAGTTCCTTTTTTATTCCAATTTAAGTCACAATCCATTGGATAAATAGGAATAAAATTATCGGCTGCAGAAATTAATTCGCGTGAAAGCATAGACTAATAATAAGAGTAGACCGAGCTATGGCAACCCTTTTGCTGCTCATAAACCAAACCATGTGACTGGTGGATATCCTAGCAACAGCGGGCGTTAAACGTAGCAGACGATCAACGCCAGCGCGAAATAAAATAAA
Source organism: Uloborus diversus (assembly GCF_026930045.1). NCBI lineage: Eukaryota > Metazoa > Arthropoda > Arachnida > Araneae > Uloboridae > Uloborus > Uloborus diversus. Next base: position 175,857,910 of record NC_072735.1, on the reverse strand, counting down.
TAGAATTGATGGAACACGGAAGAATGATCTTTTATGGAGTCGGATTTGTAAATTTGTTATTCTAAGTTGTAAATATTTTGTTAATATAGTGAGTTTTTCGTTTAAATAGTATTGTGCATTTTCTTTAGTCAATTTCAATAACTTTCTAAGCAATAAAAGATGCAAGCGACCAAGAAGAATCAGCAAACGGTAAGATTTTTACTTACAGTTTCAATTCGCAAAACGTTTACACCATTTCGTTCACGCCAACGCTGACAGCTCCAAATGAAATAAAAGTTACCGAAAACTGATCAAAAACTATTACTAATGTCGAAATAATGCATAACTAAAAGCAAAACAGTTCAATCTCTGCACCTGGAAGTTTTTTTTAATGAAAACACATTGTCTTAAAATACATGTCGAGTGCCAAACTATAGATAATGCTGCCATCTAGCAACCATGCTGCCAAAGTCTTCGCCAAGCCCTTCCACTAGTCACATGATACATCTATGAACCAATTTTCTTCATCAGCAAGAATGAGAAAGCTCGGTCTACTCTTATTATTAGTCTATGCGTGAAAGATCTCATTGATAAGAAGTTGGCTGTTGCCATTTTCCTTGAGTTTGAACAAATAAATTCTTTCTTTATTGTTTTATGGCTTTTCATGCAACGGGAGGATTTAAAACTTTTTCTATTTGATATTTTTAGCGATTGATTGATCTTGCAAACTGCGTGAGTACAAAATTTGAGTATAGTCACGGCTTCACTTGATACCTGGACCGATTATTATTAAAATTGCTATATATACGTATTTTTCCACGGAGAAGGTGCATAATATGCTCATTGAAGCCACTCGCCACCAGGTGGCACTGCAGAGTAGCAACTTCTGCCCCGTTCAACCGATTGTCATGAAAATCAGTATAATGATGTATTTTTTTTATTGGCGTAGCAACGCGCGTCGGGTACAGCTAGTTATTCATAAATTCAAAGAGACCCGCAGTTAGTTAAGGCAGTTCCACAATCCACATGCTACTTCTTAGCAATACATCAACTCGAGTTACCTTACTCTTTGAAACACCTTCGAATTTCAGTTTTAAGTCTTGCCAAATTTCGGCGCACTGGCAGCTCGTATGGGATGTGTTCGTTAGGGTATGGGGTTCAAGGGTATGTGTGCAATGGTGTTATTCATAATGTTTCAGGCATTTTACCCCATTTTGAGAACGATTTTAATTTTACAGTTATAAGCATTTCATGAACCTTTTTTCAGTATCATTGCTACCATTATTCAAAATTCGTCGCGGGAAAAAAAAAATTCTATGCCCCTTCATGGAAAGATGCTGCCAATAACACTGACACTGTTGAACAGTTTTTTGCGCAGTCGTTGCTGTCAGAGCACCTTCCTCCAGAGTCCAACTAGCGCTAGTCAGAAAGTGCAGTTCATTTTGCAAGTACCACTCAACAGTGGCGTAGCGAGAAAAAATCCTAGGGGGGGGGGTTAATTTTTTCTGAAGTTTCAAGTAAAGCCATGCCCTCAAGTTTATACACTTATACTGTATATATATATATATATATATATATATATATATATATATATATATATATATATATATATATATATATATATATATATATATATATATATATATATGTATATATATATGTATATATATATATATATATATATATATATATATATATATATATATATATATATATAATAATATATATATATATATATATATATATATATAATATATATATATATATATATATATATATATATGTATATATATATGTATATACATACATATACATATATATATACATATATATATACATAGTTTCGGGGCTCATGGGGGGGGTCTGACCCCCCTATCCCCCCCCCATGGCTACGCCACTGCCACTCAAAACATTGTTCGAAATTTTGGTTGGGAGCAGTTCGAACACCCGCCATACAGCCTGAATCTCGCACCTTCTGATTTCCACTGGTTACTGAGCACGTAATATGGTTTTGAAGGTAGTTGCTTTGGCAGCGATGACGATATAAAAAATTTCCTTCAACAGTGGTTATCTTTCCTGGAGGTATCTTTCTATGAGGACTGCATAGAAAAAATAATTTCCCGATTTTAAAAATGCCTGAACAATTGTGTCAAATGCTCTTTCATGTAAAACTAAATTTTGTTTTGAAAAATTGTTTTTATGTGTATTTTTTTAATCCGTATTTACTTTCCAAACAGCCATCGTACATCATTTTTTAGCCATCTTTTAGCCAAAATTTCATAACTTTTAAGATAATAATTTCAATAAACACACTTGTTAAACAGTATTACTTTGTATTTCTTACTCGTTCGTAATTACATCACAAGAATCAATGACCCGAATTAGCCGAAGCGATAACAGGCTTGTGAATAAACTTCCACTTGTCTCATAAATGAATGACAATGCAACAGTGCAATGTACAAAAAATAAAATATTTTTAAAGAGTGCTTGTCGTATTTCCTTTATGTTGAATGTTTATTTTAGTTGTTTTAAATAAAAATGATGTAGCGCTTCCTAGCAAATAGAAAATTTTCAGGATCTGCGCTTGTATTTCAATAACTTCTACACTGTTAAAAATTCAGGAAGATTTTTCTGGAAATTGTTACTGTAAAATGGCGGGCTAATGCATTGCCGATTTTTACGGTAATTTTTACCGGAGAAATATGCGATCCCAGTGCCAATTGGTTGCTGCGGTCTACCAAGGAAACTGTAAAATTTTACAGTAACATTTGATTTTTACGGTAATAGTTACTGGCAACATGGATGCCAGTAACAATTACCGTAAATTTTCCGGAAAATTTTTAACAGTGTACCACAACTGTTGTACCAACTACCATGAACTTTTGTTTAGATAGGTTACATTAGTACCAGAAATTAGAAAAATCAAAATGCAATATGTGTATCAATTAAATCTTGTCGCTCCTAATTGTTAGTGGAACATAACTCGTTCGAGATTCAGTCTTGGCATTTTGACGAATTGCATGAAGATCAATCAGCCACTCTTAAGTCGACTCTTTTTCTCATTCCTGCTGCCATTATTCACTGGAGAAAAGAAGTTTTCCTCTTCGAGCGGAAATTGGGCTCTTTGACGCGAAATGTCTCCTCCATCATTAAGATCTGCAGGAAAAGCTCGTTTATTTTCGCGTAGCAGCTCGACTCTTGCCGACTAACCAAAGGAAAAGTAAGAAAATAGAAATGGTTCTAAGTTTTGTTTTTCCAAATCATTCTGGTCAAATCATAAGAAAAATATTTTCAGAAAAATAAATAGGTATGGTTTACGGTTAAATAACCACTTGGCAGCTTCGGGCTCTAACTGAAAAAACAACAAATAATTTACCATCAAACGTCCCAAAGCACCGATAAAAATTGTAAAAAATGCCTCACTATTTAAGTAGTTGTAAAACTTGATTTGTTATTAAATTAAAAGAAGTAAGCATTTTCAAGCACTCTAAACTTTAAAAAAAAAGTCAGCATTTGCGAATCTGAAAAAAAAAAAAAAAAAAAAGCATTTGCCAATGCTGGGGGGAAAAAAAACTATTTATATTGTTTGATAGGTTGTGTTTACAAGTTTAAAATTGATTGAATAACATCTTCAGTGAGTATAACACAATAAGAAGGTGTAAAAGTTTTATTTATGCAGCAAAATTGGTTAAGCCTGAGCTACCGAATAAGCACATAATAGAGCGTTTGAACTTTAGCCTGAAAGTCATGACCTGTGATAAACAATTTGTACAATTCTTAAAATACACCACCAGCTCAGTTATTCCATCCGAGGACTGCAGTTTCGTGCTTTTTAGCACTCATCAGCCCGGAATAGGAATCACCTGAACTGGAGGCGAAAAACCTCTTAAGAGAGCCAAGAGAGCCAAACAAACTGGTAGCTAATGTAGAATTAGCACACCAGATGAGTGACCGCAACAATGGTGCGGTTCAACTCAAAGATTCTACATTAGCTACCAGTTTGTTTGGCTCTCTTGGCTCCCTTAAGAGGTATTCCGGGCTGATGAGTGCTAAAAAGCACGAAACTGCAGTCCTCGGATGGAATAACTGAGCTGGTGGTGTATTTTAAGTATTTCTGCCTTAGCCCTGGCTTAGGGCGGTAACTTACTACAAAATGTGCACAATAGGGAAGTTTTCGATTTTTCAATTTTATTTTTATATGATAGAGTAACATGTACGAACATCATAGGTGAAAAAAATTTTGCGATACGATAAGTAGTTTTTTTTAAATTAATTTTTAAAGTTCAAGCTCTTGTGACGTCAAATGGCATAGGAAGTGACGTCATCCCCTCTTCCGATAGGGGAGAAGCGAAGGTCACGCATTCGACTTCGAAGACGAAACGTAAAAGGCTTTCTCTCCTCGCATTAACTCCTCGCGTTTCTGGTACATTAAACCTCTCATCCTCTCGAAAATATTCGAATATCTCATTGGTGTTACTTGGGGAAGATTATTTAGATTGTGCTTTAACAAATCCGGCCCCCATAGTGTGTTCAAAAGGATTATTGAATTTCTAAAAAATAAAAATATCAACGCGCTCAAAATGTCCCTAGCGAAAACAAGGGATCTTCGGCGGAAGGCTGTCCATTCGCGCCCTGTGACGTAGGCTCGAGACGTTTCAGAAGCGCGCACTTTTGCGCGTGGATTTTTAAAAATTCATTAAAAATCAACCACGGTGTTTTAAAATTCGGCGATGGTGAATTTTTTAGTTTTGAGGGTCAATTAACAATATCCAATAGCCAAAATATGAACATTTAATAGGTTGCAACTTCCCTATTGTTTATCACAACAAATATTTTTTTCTGATGAAAAGAAGTGGAATTTGGATAGACCAGACTGATAGAAGCACTATTGGCATGGTTTACGAAAAGAAAAAGAAATATTCTCCAAGCGCCAATTATTTGGAGGCTCTGTCGTGACTTAGAGGTGCTTTGCTTACAATGGTACGGGCTCAACTGCGTTTGTTTTGAGTGAAATGAATTCACATAAGCATATCAAAATGTCCTTGCAAGTCATCTTTTACCAACTGCTGAACTTATTGCTGGAGAAAATTGGAAATATCAGCAAGACAAAGCGCCTGTCCATTCGAGTAACAGTGCAAAAAAATGGGTTCCAAGTCAACAATGTTGAAACTTTGAATTGGCCAGCTATGCCTCCGGATCTCAACCCAATCGAGAACTTATGTTGCGACTTAGTAAGAAAAGTTTATGCAAATGGGAGACATTTTACCTCATCAATAGAGCTGAAATCCACTATGCAAGATTATTTGCATAAAACAGATCCCGAACTTTGTCAAAAATTAGTTTCATCTATGCAAACAAGAATATTTGAAGCCATTTGAAGAAATGGCTACCACACAAACTTCTAAATGTTTTTACTTTTTTCTTCCTGTGCTTTTTTCTATGCTGGCCTTAAAGATTTTACTCAGGCTCAAATATTGATCTTTAACATTTTCTGACAATGAAATAATTAGAAATGATTATTTTGTCTTGTTTCACTTGTATTTAAGGGGAATAGTTATCACTCAAATTATGTTTTGATCCTCAGTTTAAGATGCGTCCAATTTCTCAAACAAATTTAGTGGCCTTAAAGTTTTTACACGCACACTAACACTCACACACACACACACACACACACACACACACACACACACACACACACACACACACATAGAGAAATACATCCATTTATATACATATATAGATTCGGGGTGGTGAGGGGAGGGGGAGCGAAAGGTTTGAAATTTGTACGTATTTTTCAAAAAATCTTGCTTTATCTGGGGAAGGGAAAAAAAACTGACAGTCGGGAAAGTTACAAAGTATTCAAAACGAGCACATTATCTAACAAAGGGGGAAAAAAGAAAGAAAGAAAAAGAAAGTAACACAATCGCCAGATAAGTGTCCCCATGATGGAAGCTCCCGTTTTTCAATACATTTATATAAAAATAAAAAGAAACTGATGCGTTCATAACCTTTGCATTATTACACCATAAAGAAGCTCTCTCTGCGCGATTGTAAAATAAAACCAATCCCGAAGGGGTGGGAGAGCGGCAAACTGCGCGCGCATCCCTCATCTCGGGGAGCAACAGTTTCTTCTCATTCCTCTGCGCGAAAGAGCAACAGGCTGCGGTGAGTACTCAATCCACTTTTGAATTTTTTTCAGCTCCAAAACGGAAGAAGATCATATTTTTGAGGGAGTGGGATGAGCGAAAAATTGGTTGTGATTTGAAATTTAGGTAGTTTTGCTGAGTTCTTCGTCGTTACTTGAATTACTTTTAAAGTCATTCCAGATAACTTCAGTCAGTTGCGTAGCCAGAGGAGGATAGGGGGATCATACCCCCCCCCCTCTTGAAGCAGCAAAATTTTATGTATGAACACGCATGCAAGGACCTAAAATTGCGCTTTTCAGCCTTTAGTTTCGAAAAATTTCATATGAATCCCCCCCATGAAAAATTTCTCGCTTCGCTACTGACTTCAGTACAGTCATTCATGGTATCTTTGAACCAGTCCGGATAACTTTACGTCTCCTCGTGTTTTTTTTTTGTTTTTTTTTTGACATGAAGGGGAAAAAACTGGAAGATCCAGTGATGCGTTCTTGGAGGCGAGGTTATAAAATACGATTTATGCTCTTTATGATTTTAAATTATATTATACTACAAAAAAATATGAAGTTATCCGGACTAGCTCAAAGATACTGCGAATGACTGTAATAGCTTAAACTGAAACGTGAGATTAATCCATAATAATTGTTCAATATTATGCGTGTATTTAAAAACAATAATACCCTTGCGTAGTATTACATAATTCAGAATGTTATTCGCATTCAGATAAATGTTATTCCCCGTAATTGAAAAGTAAAAAAAAAAAAAAACACAGTTCAGATTTCTAATGATTCTTCTGTAAAAATAGCTCTGTTCAAATTTCAGTTTGTTACCTCTTATACAACTAATGCGATTTTACAAATTTGCATGTTTAGTAATTTTTTTTACGGACACTTAAGGAGTTACAGTACCTCAAAAAATGATCAAACGGTCAAAAAAAAAATTTATTGCTTATTTCGAAACTAAACACTTGTCCAAACACAGGGGAAAAGTTTCATTGCTTTCGTTCAAATATTTAAAAAGTTATGAATGGTTTTAAGTCATGCTCGCTATGGTGTTCTTATGCAAAAAGAAAACTTTAAATTGATTTTTCTCGATGATCGTTTTTTGTGTTTTCGTGTCATAAGAATCCCTAAGGATTTTTTCTATTAAAGATACAGCTTTAAAGTAATACTTATTACAATTAAGATAGTATATTTAACAAAAGTGTGCATTGGATAAGCATTTTATAAATTACTTAAATGTTTAGAGCATGTTATACCTTTCAAAACCTAAGTTTTTTGAAAAAAATTACGATTTTTTCCGTAATTGATCACAGAAAATTTTCTAGTAAACACAAAAGCAAATGAATGCACAGATTCTTAGAGATGATGATTGTGATCGTTTAGCAAAAAGATTTTTTTATATTAGTTGAAAAACAAAAAAAGCCTTAGGGATTTTAAAAAATTGAAATTTTCCTAAATGTTTTGAATTTTTTAAAAAATGTAAGCAATATTTTAAAAAATTTTAAAAAAATTAATGATTACAAAGTAAGTAAGCATGTTATGGTTTCAACAAAAAATAGAATTTACTTAAATTTAAATAAAATATTGCTTGAAAGGTACTGTGATCCCTTAATGATACTGTTCACCATAGACTAATAAGAGTAGACCGAGCTTTCTCATTCTTGCTGATAAAGAAAATTGGTTCATAGATGTATCATGTGACTAGAGGAAGGGCTTGGCGAAGACTTTGGCAGCATGGTTGCTAGATGGCAGCATTATCTATAGTTTGGCACTCGACATGTATTTTAAGACAATGTGTTTTCATGAAAAAAAACTTCCAGGTGCAGAGATTGAACTGTTTTTCTTTTAGTTATGCATTATTTTGACATTAGTAATAGTTTTTGATCAGTTTTCGGTAACTTTTATTTCATTTGGAGCTGTCAGCGTTGGCGTGAACGAAATGGTGTAAACGTTTTGCGTTAACGCAAAAATGTACTAATCGGTATCTTAAATTGAAACTGTAGGTAAAAATCTTACCGTTTGCTGATTCTTCTTGGTCGCTTGCATCTTTTATTGCTTAGAAAGTTATTGAAATTGACTAAAGAATACTATCTAAACGAAAAACTCACTATATTAACAAAATATTTACAACTTAGAATAACAAATTTACAAATCGGACTCCATAAAAGATCATTCTTCCGTGTTCCATCAATTCTATTTATTTTATTTCGCGCTGACGTTGATCGTCTGCTACGATTAACGCCCGCTGTTGCTAGGATATCCACCAGTCACATAGTTTGGTTTATGAGCAGCAAAAGGGTTGCCATAGCTCGGTCTACTCTTATTATTAGTCTATGCTGTTCACGGCACTGCAGTAAAATGCAGGAAAAAAAAAACATTTACTTGTCTTTTAGCAAACGATTTTTCAAAAAGATTTGACTTCTTTTTTCCTAAAATCCGTATTATTTTCAGAGATAGAAATGCATTACAATTGATGTAGCAAAATACATCTAGAAAGTTATGACTTGTGTCTCGTTTACATAACTGTTACTATTTTACGAGTTTGTATACAGTAATTTTGATAGGATACTTATCCAAAATTAAACTTCAGGGCAGTAAGATCTGGGAAGTAGGAGAGGAAATCTGTTTGCTGTTATTATTTTTTTTTTTTTCAAGTAGTTTTCTATTTCCTAAATTCAGTAATTTTTAGGAAATAAAGACTTAAAATGTAATCAATTCAATAAGATACAGCTATTGTTGTTCTAAAATCGTTTATCAGCTCAATGATATGCCAAAGATAAACGGTCAAATAGTTTTGACTGAAATGATAAATATACTGAAATTGAGATACATTTTAATAAAAGTGTAACAATAGCCTGATCAACAAGGAATTGCCTATTGAAGGCGTACTTAAATTTTGATGTGAAATTAGTTAAAAAAAATTATAACTCCTGTTCTAACTACCTCGGAACATTGGAATAAATTTTATCTAATGCAGAAAAATCAATGGTTTTTATAGATATTTTTAAATAATTTTTGCGAGTAATTTTTAATATTTATATATTTTATTTTTTCTTCTTCACATTATTGAATTTATGCCAAAATATTGATTAAAATTGGAATAAACTAACAATTAATAGTTAATTGATTAATTTGATTATAGAATATTGCATTGTCATCGGGTCTGAGGTCGCGTGCCAAATTTCAAAAGAATCCGATCGGAGGAAGTGGGCGAAATTTGAGTTGCAAGATTCCGTTACATGATACATATATACATACGGGTGAAGTTAATAAAAGCATGTTAATAAAAATACAATATTGTAGGCCAAAAGATTGTTTGCACAACATATGTTTTGCATATGTTACGAAATACTTATAGTTTTGCTTCAAAAATGTCAATCAGTTACCCGTGGAATTGTTCATGTAATTTTTATAAGTGTCGACTACTATAAGAATAATGTCAAATAGTCAGTTAAATAAAACCACTAGTGACCAACCTCTTTTTTACCAGAGGGTCACACCTATTATTAAAATGATTCTCTCCGCGCAGAACAAATGTTGAATTCCAAACTACTCAACATTTTTCTATACATAACATGGGAACGCGGGGGGGGGGGGGGGAATACAAACTGAGTATTGCTGCTATTATTTCTTGATGCTTCTTTATTTACTTCATATGTTTATTAGAAACCAATTTCTGAATATTTTGCTTCCATTTTGTGACATTGTGGCTAATCGTGGTAAGCATAGACTAATAATAAGAGTAGACCGAGTTTTCCCAGACTTGCTGATGAAAAATTTTTTTCATGGATGCATCATGTGACTGGTGGAAGGCTTGGCGAAAACTTTGGCAGCATGGTTGCTAGATGGCAACATTATCAAAAGTTTGGCACTCGACATGTATTTTAAGACGTAATGTGTTTTCATTATAATTTTCTTCCAGGTGCAGAGATTGAACTGTTTTTCTTTTAGTTATGCATTATTTTGACATTAGTAATTATTTTTTGATCACATTTTTTAATAACATTTATTTCACTTGGAAATGCTACGTCAGCGTTGGCGTGAACGTAATGGCGTTAACGTTTTGCGTTAACGCAAAAATGTACTAATCGGTATCTTAAATTGAAATTGTAGGTAAAAATCTTACCGTTTGCCGATTCTTTTTAGGCGCTTGCATCTTTAATTGCTTAGAGAGTTATTGAAATTGACTAAAGAAAAAGCACAATACTATCTAAACGATAAACTCACCATATTAACAAAATATTTACAACTTAGAATAACAACAAATCGGACTCCATAAAAGATCATTCTTCCGTGTTCCATCAATTCTATTTATTTTATTTCTCGCTGGCGTGGATCGTCTGCTACGATCAACGCCCGCTGTTGCTAGGATATCCACCAGTCACATGGTTTGGTTTATGAGCAGCAAAAGAGTTGCCATAGCTCGGTCTACTCTTATTATTAGTCTATGGTGGTAACAGTAGACAAAGCAACAGGCCACGCGGATCTACCTCGCGGCCAACATGTCGCACACGGCCACATGGACCGTAGGTGCCACTGCATTAGACTATTATTTACTTGATCTGTGTTTAACGTCCAGCAATATTGCCTGATAGGATCAAAGCAGTCAATCAGATTGCAGGAGAAAGAGTTTCTAGGCTTAATAACTCAACTAGGGGGCTGGCTCAGCTCCCTGCTCGCTTTGCTCGTCAGCCCCCTTTTGCCACCCGCGGCTGTCAGGACATCCTCAGGACTGGATGTCCAGCGCCTTAAGGTATAGAGGGGTGAGACAGGACGGAATGTCTTCCCGTAATTGTCCTGTATCCAACGGTACTAGTACTGACGTGGTAGACACTGTCAGTCCGCAAGCGATAGGGTCACAGACACACACGCACAGGTTTTAATAACTCAATGACTTCAAACTGATATCAGAGATTGAGCGAGAAGTTTTTCACAGGGAAAAAAAAGTATCTTCACTAAAATATATTCATACATACTTGCATATGCGTTCATATAATAATTTTGAATTTTAAGGGGAGGTTAAAACCTACAGTTCTCTTCGCAACTCCACTGCGGGCTATAATGCGCCATAATTAACAATAATAGCTACAGAGCAATGCACTTCTCTTTTGAATTATTTCAAAGTTCAAAAAAATAGTATCTCTCTTAGCTCCCCACCTCACTCCAGCCTCCGTTTTCTTTTCTTATTGTGACGAAAAATAACTTCGTTAGTCGTTCAAGTAATTTTTTTTCCAAACTTTCTTTATCGTATTTTCAACTGCCGTGCTCTACTTTAATAGTGTTAATGTAGCTATTAAAACAAAACTAAATAATTAAGAAATAATAAGTATAAAAGTGTGTAAAACTAAATTATTAACCGCTTAAAGAGCGATTTTGATTGGGGATGGTGAAAGTGCTATTGAATATATAGAACAATAAAAGATGCGATACCAGCCTTCCTGTTATTCTTTAAAAAATAACGAAATATTGCTACATAAAAGGGCCAATGTAATGTAAAAAAAAATGATTAAGGACTCTTGTTTTTTTAACTCTTTAACTGTTGCAAAAAATGTTTTTAATTGTTTTTAAGTAAGCTTTTTATTTTAATACTAGCCGCCTGCGGCGACCAGCTGGTTCGCCTTCTTACGCCATTCGCCTTTCTATGCAAGCAGCCACCAGCGGCAGCTGTTCACCTAACTTGTCATTTACATTTTTACTTCAAGTTTGCCGCCTTCGGCGGCTGTTTAAATAATTTGGCAGCAGTATTAATCAATCCATCTCTATCTTTTTTTTGTGCCATTCACATTTTTACGCCAAGATTGCCGCCTTCGGCGGCTATCTACCTTTACGATCTATCTCTAAATTTCCTTATCCATTTCTATTTATTGTAACCTCCCCGCAGATTTCCTAATAAAAATAAAGATCACTCAAAAAACCGCTTTTTTTTCAAAATTTAAGTAGTGTAAAAAAAAAGTTATTTCCAAAATTCCCCGTAGTGTGCAAAAAGTAGCGTTTGACAAAAAAAAAAAAAAAAAAAATCTCGCTGTTTTTATTGAATTAAATGCGCTCAACTATGAAATGTCACGTAATATAGATACAGCAAAACGTCCAGCTTGGGGGGGGATGGAAAAAGAAATAAATACAATTCCTAAATGAAACAAAAAAGGAAAGAAAAAAAAGCAAGCGCTGTCGGGAAAACACGTGGTCATCACGTCATAAAATGTAGACGTAAGCTATATAGTAAAAAAAAAGATTAACATTGTTTGAGATTAAGATTCCATCGTAAATATCGAATCGAAATCCTAGTAGTGACGTCAGAGACATAAAAGATTGAAGAACGCATTTTTCGACAGATGCGTATGGACATAATGTGTTCAGCATTAAAAAAATTGTTTAAAAAAAAAACTATTGGGTTTTTTTAAGAACTTTTTTCTTTTGAAGAGGGCGAAATGTTTTTACTATTACCAAATTAAATTTTAGAAATAAGGCTTTGATACTTCTCGCAGGATGATATTAAAAAAAAATAAAGCGCAGGAAAAAATGCAAATTAAATTTTTTTTCAAAAATTCATAAAAAATATAAAAATTGCTCTATCTTCAAAATTTTTTCATTCATCATATTTAAAATTAAATTTCCTACACTATAGTACAAAAAATATTTGTGTGGTGCGATTGGTTCGGGGTCTGTGAAGTAAAAAGTACTAAAAAGTGCAAAAAAACACATAAAACATTAAATAACTTTTTTTTAAATAAAAATATCAAAAATCGAAGCCCGAGGTGCACATCTTCGGCAAAAACAGCACCTGTATACCAAATTTCATCTTTCTAGGCCTTACCGTTTTCCCGGGAAGCGCGCCACACACACACACACACACACACAAACATCTTATTTTATTATATGTATAGAAGATAAATTGCATGTGGTGAGTTGGTATAAATTTTGAATTTGTGAAATTTATAACATTTATACCTACTCTTTTTCTTTTCTTTTTTATACCCATTGCGTTAACCGAGCTGTTCAATTATCCGAGTGAGACGGGGTCCACATTATAACTCGGACAATCCGTACTCTACTGTACACATAAAAATTGGTAAATCAAACTCCAGGCCCTGCGTTTCGAGAAGGTTTGGACTAAACTCCTCTTCTGGTTCGGTCGCTTGATTATGTAGCTCAAATTATCATAACACTTTTTCTGCAAACTGTACATCGAAAAGCTATCCCCTATTTCTTCCCTTCAGCTGTACATATTTATTTATGCCTTTATCTATCATGAAAAGCATGAGATCGTGTGTAGATGAATCACTTCAAATCCATGGTATTATCTTTAAAGACAAACAAACTAACGAATGGAGAGAGTAATTGATAACATAACGGGAACTCGTCACTTCTTTCTCAATGTGAAAGCGTATTCCCTCACTTCAAGTTTACTCAACGCAATTTATGTCCAGCATACATTAGAATAACGGGAAAGCATTAGACATTTGTAATTAGACTTACCAATCTGTTTTGAATGAATTGATTTTTATGCTTGCACGGGTTTTAGCCTTCTTCACACGCTCACTAATAAAGGATTGCATTAGAATACCCTAATCCGCTCATTCTTTTGAGTACCGTCGGAGTGCTATAAAAGTCGGGTTACAAAAAATAAATAAACAAAAACAAATAGGAAATTTGTTTTGAAAATAACAGTGCAAAAAGAAAGAACATTGTATTTTATGATAAAACTTTCATTGAAACATTATTTCATATTTTTAGTAGTAATTTTGAGCCTTTAAAAAATAGTGGAAATTTTTCACTTATTTTTTTCATGGGGCAAGTGAAAAGTGAAATATTTTTATAATGAACTATTTTTTATTTGACGGTAAAAAGTATTTTGATTGTAAAAGTGACCAAATGAATCAGTAAATAAAATTTTAAATGATTAAATGAAAATAAAATCAAACAATAAAAGAATAAATAAATAAATTAATATATGAAGAAAAATAACTGAGTGAATAACAAAGTGAATGAATAAGAAAACAAGAGAATGAATGAATAAATAAGTGAATTACTAAAGGAACGTAAATAAATCAATAAATGCATGAATACGTAAGTTAATAAATGATTGATTGAGTAAACGAAATAAGCTTTTTCACTTTTTCCCCCCATCCACTTTGCTCCGCGTATCGCATGTACTCGACTACTTGAGCAAATATTTTAAACACAAATAAGCTTAATATTAACAAATAAAATATTGTATTGCATATTAGAAGGTCTCAATTATTAGTTAAAATATTAATAACAAGAAACAGGCGCTAAACGCAGAGAAAATATTTCACTTTTTCACTTTGTTCCATATCTTAATATATAAAAATCAATGTCCTGAGATAACATATATATATATATATCAACGCACAGCCTATACGGCTGAAGCCTCAGACTTGAAACTTGGCAGGCATGTCCACATGATTACGAAAGTATCCACTAAGAAAGGATTTTTCGAAATTTCAATTAGTTTAGGAGAAATTAATTAAAACCCCTTAAATTCTGTGGAATTAAAAATTGTCATTCAAATTTAAATCCCTTATTTTCGGAGGCTTTCCTCCATTCAAATCATTATTCAGTACTTCATCTCAACTTTTGGTCGATAGCGAATTTTAATTTTGATATTTTTTTGTTTCTCGCGTGATTATTCGAAGCTTTTCTCAAGTCAAATAATAATGTTTCCGTCTTTTGCTTTCATTTTTTTCAAAACTAGAAACGAAGTTTTTAAGAACATCATCACAGGCGGACTACCCTTTCGAATTTAGAAGAGTGCAGTTTCCTGTAAAAGTTTGCTTTGCTATAACCGTTAATAAGTCACAAGGACAGACGTTAAAAGTAGCAGGGATCGATTTAAGAGAACACTTTTTTTTTCAACTCGGCCAATTTTATGTAGCTTGCTCCAAAGTCAAGCAGCTTATTAATTTTAGCACCAGAAAAAAAAAAGAAAAACTAAAAATGTTGTATACAAAGAAGTTCTTGCTTAAACATAGGTATAACAATAAAATGTGGATGACCTGTGTTTGCAAGGGTAATCAATACTTTAAAAGGATCGTTAATAACAGTTAAAGATCGGTTGAGGACAAGGGCATATATATAAGGAGTATAAGGGCCCCGGGATCCTCCCAAAATTAGAAAAAAATTATAGGTAATAAGTAATTATTATAGGGGATTTTCGAAGTGCACCAAGCACTGTTAACCCCTGCTAATTCCATTACCCGAGCAATGCTGGGTACGGGAATGCTAGTTCCCCTATAAAGTTTGAAAGTCAACGTGATAAAATCGGAAACGAAGATGTTGCTTATTGTATCATTGTTTAAAGTTAGAAAAAAACAGTTAATCTTGGATTAAAAGAACCATTTACTACCTACGTTACCGAAGATTTCAAAAGAATATAGAAGGACCGACTAATTAAAAAATAACTGAAATAAATGAGAAAGAAAGCTTGCGACAACTGGTAGAGATGAACGCAAATTAAAGTGAATTGTCCAAAATAATCGTTTTAAAAATGCCTATCACATCCATAAGTGTTGGAAAGAATCTGTAGTTATTGTGCTCAAGCCATATGAGACAGTGAGAAGCAAAGGGATGCAAGTGAACTGTTTTAAGTTTCGAGTAAAACGCATTTAAAGATCAGACCCTAGGTGGGCTTTCATTGAAATTTTTTTTTCTAAATCATGCTGTACAGCAGCACCTACCAGGGCTACTTACTAGCACCATCTCTTGCCCCAAGACAGAGGAGAGGTTCACCTACCATTTGTACTGGTTATCTCCTAATTTTTACTTTCTTCTATATCTAATATATAGAAAAAAGTATTGGATTCGTGCAAATTTTCGAATTTTGACGGATTCGAACGTTTTGAGGTGTGCTGAGTCCATTTCGACTGTTTTTGGAAAATGTCTGTCTGTCTGTGTGTATGTGTGTGTGTATGTGTTTCACGTCTGTGTGTGACCAGTTTTTTGTGGCTACTCTACAGCAAAAACTACCGCATGAAATCGAACGAAATTTGGTACACATATGTGCCCCTATGTAAACTTGTGCCCATTGGTTTTTGGCGCGAATTCCTCCAAGGGGTGTGGAACAATGGGACGTTTTTTGAGTTACGCGTGCTTGCTATTCCTCAGGAAGTAACTGGCGGAATCAGACAAAATTTGGTCCATATGTTGCCATTAACAGGAACAGGTGCTGATTCAATTTTGGCGTCAATAACTCAAACGGGGGTTGAGTTATAGAACGTTTTTTGTCGTCAATTGTGACTGCTGTATCTCAAGAAATAACGAACAGAATCAAACAAAAATTTATCGGCAAGTAGCCCTTAGTGGGTATAAGAGCTGATTTTATTTCGGTGTCAAAAGTTGAAAAGGGGGTGGCGCAATCGAATGTTCCTTTTTTTCATTGTGAGTGCCATATCTCAAGAAGTAATGCTACGTTCTGGATGAAATTTGGAGCAAATGTGAATCTATTTGTTAATAGGCGTTGTTTCAATTTTGGCGGCAATCGCTCCATGGGGGGCTGATTTTTTTTTGTGTAAATAAAAATAGCTTTATAAATGCAACAATAAGAAAGATAAATTGTAATACTGTCGTCTGCTTATTTCACGTGATTTTAATTTTTGGGAAATAATCGGAAATGTTATCGCAATGATTTAAAATTAATAACTGTTGCCATTTTATGTTTGTTAACAAATAAAACATCTAATTAATTCAAGCAAGGCTTTTAAAATAACTTTCAAGTCGTTCTTTGCTTTGCTTTTGTGGGAATTCAGGAATTCGGACGGCCGTCAGGTTTTTTTTTTTTTTTTTGCTGGGAATATTGCATTCTCTTCAAGCAGAGGGATTGATCAGAATTCACAAGAAAGATATAGAAGAAAGTTTCGTGATGGCCACAACATACTAGTTAATTTTGTCACTTACATCACTCTGCTTCTCACTACCTCATATGACGTAGTGAGAAGCAAAGGGATGTAAGTGGACATATTCAAGTTTTGAGTAAAACGCGTTTAAAAATAACATCCTAGGTAGGCTTTCAATGAAATTTTTTTCTAATTCAAGCTGTATACCAGAACCTACCAGGACTACTAGTACCATCTCTTGCCCCAAGACAGAGGAGAGGTTCACCTACCATTTGTACTGTTTATCTCTAAATTTTTAGCTTTGCCACTTGCATCCCTTTGCTTCTCACTACCTCATATGTAGTTATCGTGTCGTGTTGAAATGCATTTTGACGATTGCTACAGTTTCGATTTCGGATCGTCGAAGTAAAACCAAAGATGAACATGAACCAGAGACGTGCCCAACTCTCCTGTAGCAAAGCTCATCTCGGTGCAACAAGTCAAGTCTGAGAAAGTATTTTATTCAATGAATGAATCTTTATTTGAAATATCTGTTGAAGAAAGAAATGTTCGGTTCTGGCATTAGAAAAGCAAAGCGCTTGAGAAATCTTGTGTTTGACGATCTCTAAAATTGAGACACCATTTATGGTTTGGGGATGCATGCGAGTTGCTGGAACTGGCCGATTGTATGTATCTTAAAACAATGTGGGAGTTTCCGCTGTTTATCAAGATATACTGGATTATTGCATGATACTCTTTACTGGGGCACCAGTAGGGACACATCCAGTGACATACTTATCTTTCAGCAAGATTCCGCTTCGTGTTACATCTCTATATCGACTCGTAGATTTTAAGCAGAAAGAAGGATTTTGGTATTAAACTGGCCAAGCAAACTCTACTGATGTCAATACCATCATATGTTATGCTGTTAACCATGCTATTTGTCATTAGAAATTCCAAAAAAAAAAATCCCACGAATAATTCTAAAATTGCTTGTATTATTGCTCTTAGATATGAAAGAATTGAAACTGATATGGTATGCAATACTATAATAAAGAATTATGTTTTAGAAAAAATCACGGAAAAAGGATTCCGAAATTCTCGGAAACGTTTTTGAAAATTGTTTGGAGAATTCCGAAATACTCGGAAACGTTTTCGAAACTTTCATGAACCACAGCTGCACAGAATACTCAGAAACATTTCTGGAAATTACGGAAAGAGGATTCCGAAATACTCAGAAACGTTTCTGAAAATTACAGAAAGAGGATTCCGAAATACTCAGACACGTTTCTGGACATTACAGAAAGAGGATTCCGAAATACTCAGACACGTTTCTGGACATTACAGAAAGAGGATTCCGAAATACTCAGAAACGTTTTTGAAACTTTCATGAACCACCAGCTGCACGATATACTCAGAAACGTTTCCGGATTTTTTTTACAGTGTGTTGAAGAAAGAGGTGTTCGGTTCTGGCATTAGAAAAGCAAAGCGCTTGAGAAATCTTGTGTTTGACGATCTCTAAAATTGAGACACCATTTATGGTTTGGGGATGCATGCGAGTTGCTGGAACTGGCCGATTGTATGTATCTTAAAACAATGTGGGAGTTTCCGCTGTTTATCAAGATATACTGGATTATTGCATGATACTCTTTACTGGGGCACCAGTAGGGACACATCCAGTGACATACTTATCTTTCAGCAAGATTCCGCTTCGTGTTACATCTCTATATCGACTCGTAGATTTTAAGCAGAAAGAAGGATTTTGGTATTAAACTGGCCAAGCAAACTCTACTGATGTCAATACCATCAATAT
This sequence comes from Uloborus diversus, assembly GCF_026930045.1. NCBI lineage: Eukaryota > Metazoa > Arthropoda > Arachnida > Araneae > Uloboridae > Uloborus > Uloborus diversus. The sequence continues at coordinate 175,839,144 of NC_072735.1, read as the reverse complement.
TTTTTTCGGTATTGCCAAATCTAAAGAAAAAGGTTCATGACCTAGGGCGCGCTAACGAAATTGAACTTATTGCCGTATTAAAGAGAGTATAGAAACATTATCAGTAGCCTTGAATGTTAACAGCTGTTGAAATTTATATCTGAAAGGAGTAAAGATGTGATTCTTGCAAAAAAATGACGCGACAAAATATTGATATTATTTCGTTTGAAAATATATTTTTCCATTTTAATTTTGATGTTCTATTTTTTGACTCAATGTGCAAAGTATCATCACTTAAACTTTTAGATAATTCTGTATAAGATAATTTTTAATTAGGTTTATATGAAACGTTATGTACACTTTAAAGTCTAAGAAAGGCGGCACGTTTATTTAAATACCTACTTTGCTCTTATCTTTTGTTAGATTTAACTCCCCCCCCCCCAAAGTATTCTAGTTATTTGAATTTGTGGTGTATAAGTATTTTGCTTTTCCTTTGATCCGACAACCTATCATTATTCTGTAAAGACGGTAAGTTCCGATCTCATCCTCTGCACGGTCCCTTTTGAAGTTTGAACTGCAATATCTTCTTGAGTTTTGGTCGGTTTATATAATACTAGTGGCACCCGCACGGCTTTGCCCGTAGTAGAAAATTAAAAGGTCATTCGGTTCGCCTGTATATTTGCAAATAATGGATGATCAATTTCTCGCCAATAGGGAAGTTGCAACCTATTAAATGTTCATATTTTGGCTATTGAATATTGTTAATTGACCCTCAAAACTAAAAAACTCACCATCGCCGAATTTTAAAACACCGTGGTTGATTTTTAATGAATTTTTAAAAATCCACGCGCAAAAGTGCGCTCTTCTGAAACGTCACGAGCCTACGTCACAGGGCGCGAATGGGCAGCCTTCCGCCGAAGATCCCTTGTTTTCGCTAGGGACATTTTGAGCGCGCTGATATTTTTATTTTTTAGAAATTCAATAATCCTTTTGAACACACTATGGAGACTGGATTCGTTAAAGCACAATCTAAATAATCTTCCTCATGTAACATCAATGATGATATTCGAATATTTCCGAGAGGATGAGAGGTTTAATGTTCCAGAAACGCGAGGAGTTAAATGCGAGGAGATAAGCCTTTTATGTTTCGTCTTCGAAGTCGAATGCGTGACCTTCGGCTTCTCCCCTATTGGAAGAGCGCATGACGTCACTTCCTATGCCATTTGACGTCACAAGCGCTTGAACTTTAAAAATTTTGAAAAATCGAAAATTTCCGTATTTGCTATGATTGCCCGTGTTGCGGTTCCACATTATGATAATTTGGTTATTTACTTTTCCACCTTGTGATAATTTGCTTGGAAATTTTTTCTTAAAATTGGAATAGAAAAAGAACAAAATCGAATTTCTGAAAAATCTCTTCGAGGTGCACACCCCCATGTCACAAACTTACTCTGCGCCAAATTTCATGAAAATCTGCCGAACGGTCTAGGCGCTATGCGCGTCAGAGATCCTGACAGACATAGATCCGGACATAGACTTTCAGCTTTATTATTAGTGAAGATTTATCGGTTTATCAAATATCTCAAGTTTTTTTGTGTTGGAATCATTTTTGAATGGAAATTACTTCTCTAAATTTCAGTTTGGGAACTTAAGGTCCGTATGAAAAAATTAAAACTTTGTATTTTTTCGATAAATTTCATTTTCGCTTCAAACTTTCAATACTTTAAAACTCTGCATCCGGTTTTGTATATTTTTGCAACTGGAAGTATGCATCTAGGACTAACGTTTGCGAAAATGGAGATTATGCAGCTTAAACGAGGGCACGATGCATTATAGGTGAATATACACTATTTAAATTTCAACGACGCATAGAATTTTTTTTTTTTTTTTTTTTGGTAAAACTAATTATATTATTGTATGCTTTATTAATAAAGAATCTTGTCTTTTATGTGGTACACACAGTCAATTCTCCATAACTGCTTTATTTTAGCATTTATAGCTGAAAACAGTTTAAAATGTATATTCCCCTGGTCTCCCTTTTTTATACTTTTTATACAAACACGTTCAACGTTCTTTTTTAAATAACCTGGCATAATGTATATTACCGTAATCACACACCTAAATAAACATCAAAACATATTTTATCGAAAAACATTGTAAAAAAAAAAATTATTCATTTTCACGTGACATAATAATTATGTCACCCTCACTCGGCGAAATTAAAAGACTATAATTTAGCATTAAAATTGCTAAAAAATGTCCGTGACCGCGAATAACCAGCGTAATACAGACGAAAGTTAGAAGCAAGCTAATGGGGTCGAGTAAAATTCAAATAATATTGCATCAATTCTCTTTGCACTGCTACAAAGCGTGCTTGTGCCAGTCGTTTCAGTATTTCCCCTGGTAAAAGCATATATTTTTTACTTCCTTTTCTAAAAAAGGATGTATTGTATTCGTGAAAACATTTCCACTCAAAATTCGGCCTTAATTTCCATTTTCCTCACTCCCGAATTAATGTTGAGTTTTTTTTTTTTTTTTTTTTTTTTTCAACCCGACCACACGCGGATAGTGCCTATGAACGTATAAACATCCGAAATATCCATTTTAACATTCTCCGAATTAATTACAACGACTTTTCTCGTGACGTACGTATGTATGTATGTGCGTATGTATGTCGCATAACTCAAGAACGGTAAGTTCTAGAAAGTTGAAATTTAATACGTAGACTCCTAGTGGGGTCTAGTTGTGCACCTCCCCTTTTGGTTGCATTCGGATGTTTCTAAGGGTGTCTTTTGCCCCTTTTTGGGGGGGAAATCATTTTTAATCTCGATGTATACTCAAGTGGTGTTATAATTTGGCAGGCACTTGGCGATATTTTGCCAGTCTTTTGGTCGCCAAGTTTTGTTGCCAAGTTGGCGACAAATGTGGCGATTTTGTTTTTAAATCTGGTTTCAATTTGGCCATTGGTGGTGATATTTAGAGAGTAAACCATAGACTAATAATAAGAGTAGACCGAGCTTTCTCATTCTTGCTGATGAAGAAAATTGGTTCATAGATGTATCATGTGACTAGTGGAAGGGCTTGGCGAAGACTTTGGCAGCATGGTTGCTAGATGGCAGCATTATCTACAGTTTGGCACTCGACATGTATTTTACGACAATGTGTTTTCATTAAAAAAAACTTCCAGATGCAGAGATTGAACTGTTTTTCTTTTAGTTATGCATTATTTTGACACTAGTAATAGTTTTTGATCAGTTTTCGGTAACTTTTATTTCATTTGGAGCTGTCAGCGTTGGCGTGAACGAAATGGCGTAAACGTTTTGCGTTAACGCAAAAATGTACTAATCGGTATCTTAAATTGAAACTGTAGGTAAAAATCTTACCGTTTGCCGATTCTTCTTGGTCGCTTGCATCTTTTATTGCTTAGAGAGTTATTGAAATTGACTAAAGAAAATGCACAATACTATCTAAACGAAAAACTCACTATATTAACAAAATATTTACAAATTAGAATAACAAATTTACAAATCGGACTCCATAAAAGATCATTCTTCCGTGTTCCATCAATTCTATTTATTTTATTTCGCGCTGGCGTTGATCGTCTGCTACGATTAACGCCCGCTGTTGCTAGGATCTCCACCAGTCACATGGTTTGGTTTATGAGCAGCAAAAGTGTTGCCATAGCTCGGTCTACTCTTATTATTAGTCTATGGAGTAAACCATTGAATCACATTAAAATTGCCAATAAAGGGGAAAATGACATTAAAATTGGAGTAAAAGGAAGTCATGTGATGCACACATCAGCTCGTTTAATTTTTTCGTTACCTAAATATACGTTTGTACAATGCAATATTTATTGTGTGAACACTTCATGGATTTCGGTTAATTTCTGGTGAAAAGAACGCGTGGTGGTGTTTTTATTGATTATTTATTTATTTATTAAAAGTATTGCACACTACAGAAAGAATCCAGATACAGTGGCAACAATAATAGAAAAACAGCAACTAAAACAAAACTATACATTTAAAATATTAAAGCATAAAGATTTAAAATTGTAAAATGACAAGTTAAAAATATCTTAATCATGACAATGAATGTTTAAAAGTTTGTAAAATTTATAAAGACAGAAATTATCAACATAGTTCCGTCTGGTAAAAAAAATTTTTAAAAGAAGAATGACTCCTAAGAGTCCTACTTAGCACAGCAAGTTGTATCGAATTGACGATATCTGAGTAGTCAATTAAATTATGACCTCATAGAAAAAAAGAAGACACAAAAGTTCACGGCGTGATTTAAGAGTGGAAACATTATAAATCTTTACTAATAATAAAGCTGAATGTCTCTCTGTCCGGAGGATGTCTGGATGTCTGTAGGATATCTGTAGGATGTCTGTAGGATGTCTGTGACGCGCATAGCGCCTAAACCGTTCGGCCGATTTTCATGAAATTTGGCACGAAGTTAGTATGTAGCATGGGGGTGTGCACCTCGAAGCGATTTTTCGAAAATTCGATGTGGTTCTTTTTTTATTCCAATTTTAAGAAAAAAAACTATCATAAATTACGAAATTATCATAACGTGTAACCGTAACATGAGTACAAGCCAATTGACGACAAAATTCACAATACATTATTTGTAAATACAGGCGAACCAAAAGACCTTTTAATTTTTCTATTACGGGCGAAGCCGTGCGGGTACCACTAGTATTACATAAATGATAGTAAGAATGACTTAAAAAATCTTGATTATTAGTTCTGTAACATAAGTAACAAACGAATTTGGATTGAACCTGCTCAAAAGTTTTAGATTTATTACTGTAATAGGGATTTCAAATAAGACTGCAGTACTCTAGTTTAAAGCGCACAAGACAAAAACAAAGCGTTTTAAGTGCTTGCTCATTAGAAAAATCTTTAGTCTTGCGTTTAAAAAAACCCAGAACCTTATATGTCCTTGAAACAATGCTGTTAATATGTTGCGTAAAATCAAGGTTAGTATTAAAAGTGATGCCCCAATCCGTAGCAAAGTCAAAACGCAATAAACACTGTTGGTCAATTTTATAAAGATGCAAGAATGGCTCAGATCTGCGACTGTAACTCTTCCCAGGGGCGCAACCAGCAGAGCCCGTGCCCCCCCCCCCCCCCTAGAACGCTATTTTGAACAATTTTCAAAAATACTCTTTTTTTTTTATTCGAACGAAGATGAATGCGCTTTGAGAAAACGAAGTGGTTCCAAAGTAAGCAGGGATTGTAAACAATAAGACAATTTTATAAGTGTACATATGCAATGTGGATATTTAGGACTCATCAAGTGTATGTGATTTTAATGACTATTTTGTTGTATTTTTAAGTGATTTCATGCCATTTTAACGTGTTCCTTTCTTTTTCTCTCTTTTCTTGAATGATCTTAAAAATATAAATAGTTTAGAGCTTTTGGTGATAAAAATTCGTGTTCATTTTGATTTATTTCATTAATATAGTAAACGAAGTAATAACAAGTATTTCTTTCCATTTATTAATTTGAATATCTTACCGCCATACTGTTGTTTCAAGTACTTTAAAGTTTATTCTTAACGTGATTTCAATTCTGTTTTTGCAAGTTTTTGAATAAATTGAAAAAACTTATACAATTTTAAGGAATTTTACTAAATAATATTAATAATAATAATAAATATATATTGATGTAAAGAGAGAGAGAGAGAGAGAGAGAGAGAGAGAGAGAGAACGCTGATAGAGTGTTGTGAAAAAAAATTGTGCCCCCCCCCCCCCTAAAAATATTTTCTGGTTGTGCCCCTGACTCTTCCCAAAGTTATGTGTTGATTTGTCACTTCTCTGGCGTCCCTCCTCTGGCAGTTTGAAAGCCAGTAGTGCCTCCCTCCCCTCCCGAAGGTATATTTTCCCCTGGTGCCAATAAAACTCAAGAAGCTTCAAACATCATCTGATCTTCATCTTTGCAAATACAAAAATAACGACAACTAGTGAAATAATGAATGTTAAACTAGACAAATTTTTTCTTTGGGAACGCAAAAATAAAATAATTTACCGTACATTCACCCTTATGTAAGAGAGAGGGGCTTTTAGCATTTTTTATCCACAGAAAAAAAAAATCAGCTTGTGTTTTTTTTTCTATGTTTCCCCGGTTTACAATTTGTAATGTGAGATACTGCTAATCTTACGTAAGTACAAGTTGTAGCCTTCAGCCTGCATGATAATCTTCATAAATAAAAACACAGAAGAAGCATAAAAAAGGAAAGAAAGTGACACTTATTCGGTCATGGACATCCAATTGCTGCGGTGATGAATAGCTACTTCCTCATCATAAAATGACTTTAAAAAATGTATCATTGATAACTGGAAGGGCAATTTTTTCGGAGCACTTTTACTTACATTCATACCACTCATCGTTACAATTTTCGATTTAAATATTTGAACAGAAAGCCACTGATATAGAGATTTATAGTTGAAATGACCACATTCGGATGTTCACCGAATGGTTGGTGGTTCAAACCCACCCAGAAGAGTGATGTGTTTTTTTTTTTTTTTTTTTTTTTTTTTTTTTTTTTTTTTTTTTTTGAGCAATCACGATTGTTTATTGTTCTCATTTGACTGTTTTGAATTCCTATCATTTTATTTTCCCACCAGCACCACCCCCGCTTCGACCGGCCCACAGTAGGGCGAAAACGACAAAAACCGCTTAAAAGGGTAATTTTTTTTCTATATTCAACCAATTGCGGATTAATATATTTGCACAGGCCTATATCTTAGGCAATCAGAACTGGAATTTTAGAGCCTTTCGTCCACTACAAAGCTAAAGATAGCCTTTAGAAGGTGAAGAACCGTGAATGAAGGGGATTTAAACAAATTGCTTTGAAGCAATCTATATTTTTTTTTCTTATTAATAACGGGTACATTTAATTTCTCTCGTGTCCAACGATAGTAAAAGAACAAAAGAAAGCATAATCGAATATTCAAACAGATAATTGGTTTTGATCAGTACCGAAAACTGGGGAATTCAAAGTTATTTTTTTCAAAACGCTCTACAAAAAAATGTCCTCTTATGTCCTCTTAGAAATTAATATTAATTAGTCACCAATGGTCTGTAGAAATACCCTGAGAAGGAATTAGCTGCGTAAACCTGCGAATTTTGGACTTAGAGTCCAAACAAATCGAGAAAAATCTATTATAACATGCCTGAGTAAACAAACAAGCGAGAGAGGTTTAAAAACACTTTTAAGCGCTTTTTGGCGTTTTCGCCCCACTGTGCGGCCTCACGATGCTACTCATCCTCTTGCGAAAACCGTCTCCAGGTTGCGTCCATATCCTGCACACACACGCCTACACACACTCATGCCTGCGCACAAACACACAATCCTACACACACACATACACACACTCATGCCTGCACACAGACACAAACACATATGCCTACATACACACACGCACACACGCACGAACGCCTACACACACAGCACTGCATACACAACACGCATACACAAGCATACATACACACGCACACACACACCCACACACATGCGCCTACGCAAACATACACGCACATTCATACACTCACACGCTCGTGATTGCGTAAAACATAATTTGAATTCAAGATGGCAAAAATTCAAATTAATATAATTTTTTTCCTTTTTTTTAAGCAATTAAAAAAAAAGACAGTCATGGCATTGCTGACAGAACTTATGCTTACTTATAATGTTCAAGCTGATAATATTGAATTGATATATGGCTTATTTTCTCAACACGTTAACTTTTTTCCAGTGACAAGCAGGACCAATTGAACCAGTGAGAAGCAAAGGGATGCAAGTGGCAAAATTAAAAATTTGGAAGTAACCGGTACAAATGATAGGTGCACTTCTCCTCTGTCTTGGTGCAAGAGATAGTACTATTCTGCCGTGCTAAGCACAGATGTGGTATCTGCAGTAGAGCTCAAAATGAGAAATCGACGATTAAAGTTTTACAACTCATTTCTTTGATTTATGACTTAATTAAATGCTCAACTTGCGGTAGTTGTTCCGTAAATAACTTATCTAAAAACCGTAAGAGAGTATTTTTGTAAAAATCTTAATTTAAAATTAATAAATGTAGTTACGACAAATTTTCTTTTCAAAACCTTTTCATATACTAAGCTATTTTCACCGTAAGTGACAATTGTTACGCATTTTTAGGGGTATCTGCAAAGATACGACAAAAATAGCTTAGTAAAACGTGCTCAAGGTATCATTAAATAATACTGAAAACATCTGCTTTCTTTGGAGTTAGCTGTTTCGCTTTATTTTGTTAATACAAATCTAACAAAATCTACCTTCTGAAAGATACCATTTTCAAAACTCCGGACAGTTAAAACTGTAATCCATTACAATTTTCTGTTCTATATATTCAAAGAATGTGTTTTTTATAATGTTTTATTTTCTAGATTCATTTTTACCGAGCATGAAGATAATTTTGACAGCAGACGATACTTAAATAAAAATATTACTGGCCGTAGAATGAAATGCGTTTTTTTTGCATGAAAGAATTAGATATTAATATTTTACATGCATTTCATTTTTAGAATTTACATTTTAAATAAACATTTGAATAGAAAAAGCTGAATATTTACTTTAACAATTATGCAAAGTTGTATTAATTTTTATTATCAACCTGTACCAACTATTCAACGGTAAACTAATTTTTATTTCTGTGTTATAATAAACTGCTACATTATTAAATATGCTGCTTTCTAAGGTATAAAAGTCGTATCTACAAAAAATACTAAGGAAAAAAGTGGTAACTGAGCATATACCAATTTAAAGGCTTACGTTCGAATTGCCTTAGCAAACTAAGCAAATTTGCAGTTACGACTTTTTTCTTAAAGCTTTTTTTTAATATTTCGCGTTCACAAATCGCCAAAAAACTTGAGATTTAGGTAAATTAAATTACTAACGACCACCTGGTGACAATAACTCAATTTTGATAAAATGTGCAGATACCACATCTGTGCTTAGCACGGCAGCATTAGCCCTGGCAGGTTGTTACGCAGCATGGTTTAGCAAAACTCTTCAATGGAAGCCTACCTAGATCCACAACTTTAAACGCATTTTACTCAAAACTTGAAAATGTCCTCTTAAATCTCTTTGCTTCTCATTGCATCAATTCATCTCGAAACTAATTGATAGTTGCTAATCTTCTTTATCTTTACTAATAATAAAGCTGAAAGTCTCTCTGTCCGGAGGATGTCTGGATGTCTGTAGGATGTCTGTGACGCGCATAGCGCCTAGACCGTTTGGCCGATTTTCATAAAATTTGGCACAAAGTTAGTATGTAGCATGGGGGTGTGCACCTCGAAGCGATTTTTCGAAAATTCGATGTGATTCTTTTTCTATTCCATTTTTCTGTACTAATAATAAAGCTGAAAGTCTCTCTGTCCGGAGGATGTCTGGATGTCTGTAGGATGTCTGTGACGCGCATAGCGCCTAAACCGTTCGGCCGATTTTCATGAAATTTGGCACAAAGTTAGTATGTAGCATGGGGGTGTGCACCTCGAAGCGATTTTTGGAAAATTCGATGTGGTTCTTTTTCTATTCCAATTTTAAGAAAAAAAATATCATAAGATGGACGAGTAAATTACGAAATTATCATAACGTGGAACCGTAACATGGGCACAAGCCAATTGGTGAGATACGAAATTATCATAACGTGGAACCGAAAGATGGGTACAAGCCAACTGGCGAGAAAATTCACCATACATTATTTGTAAATATACAGGCGAACCAAAAGACCTTTTGATTTTTCTATTACGGGCAAAGCCGTGCGGGTATCACTAGTTACTAATAATGAAGCTGAAAGTCTCTGTCTCTGGATGTCTGGATCTCTGTCACACGCATAGCGCCTAGACCGTTCGGCCGATTTTCATGAAATTTGGTACAAAATTAGTTTGTAGCATGGGGGTGTGCACCTTCGAGCGATTTTTCGAGAATTCGATTTTGTTCCTTTTCCATTCCAATTTTAAGATAATTTTACCGAGCAAATTATCATAACGTGGACGAGTAAATTACCAAGTTATCATAACGAGGAACCGTAACATGGGCAAACAAATGAATATAGCAAATTGGTGAGAAGTTCGTCATCCATTATTTGTAAATATACAGGCGAACCAAATGGCCTTTTAATTTTCAACTACGGGCAAACGGGTACCACTAGAGTAACTAATAAAACAACTAATAACTTTAGATGTAACTAAATATCTTTAAATCTTAAATATTATGATCAATATTCTTAACTTATTAGTATTTGAAATTTGAGAAAAGAATTAAAAAATTACATAACCAAATAAATTGAGCGCTCTTAAAGCTTTCTTAACCACTTTATGAAGAGGGGACAGAGGGAACAAAATAGTGGTTTTTTGGCCCAAAAGAGGAAAAACTTTTTCATTACTTTAATTGAACTATTCATAGCTTATAAATGTACGTAATTACACTTTCGGCTGTCCATTTTTTTTTAAACTTTTTTTCAACTTCTTAGAAGATATGTTGGGGGACAGAGGTGACATTGAACAAAGTCACACATGGATTTTTCAAGATAAAACAAGGCTCACATACCGATGAAGATGTTTTACTTCATTTCAAATTTTCTTTATTTGCAGAGAAGAACCTTCTTTGTATTCTGGAAGTTTTTTTTAGCGAACCAGAGCCACTTATAGAACTTTATTACCCTTTTTTCTACTTGGGGTAGTATTAACACAAAACCTGGGGACTATACAGTTACACTATATCATAATGTATATGCATTTATGTATTTTATTATTATTATTATTATTTTTTTTTTTTTTTTGACCCTTTCATAACACAATAAATTTGTTCAAAAGTTGACAAATGTGTGTTGGGGACAGGAATGACATTTCGCCTACATTTCATTTTTTTAAAATAAAATTTAAACACAAAATGTGACTGATCCACATTGTTAATACTCTTTGACTATTTTAAGTAAAATATGTCATTAAATATTGAAAATAAATATTTAGTTGAAAGATATAGCATTAGGACACAAAAGTTAACCGAATTGAGAAAATCACTCATATATGAACTTAATTCGATTAACACTGAAACTTAATCCGATTTGCTGTTTCAATATACCTTCAGCATGAAAGTTTAATTTATTCAATAAAAACATAGTTTCTGTCAGCCAATCCCGCAACGGCAATTTTTTTTTTTTTTTTTTTTTTTTTCGTTTTTTGAGCAATCACGATTTGCTTATTATTCTCACTTGACCACACTCGATGTTGCTCTGATTTTTCAAATTGCCATGACGACGAAAATAAGCAAACCCGTTGTTTTAATATTTATTAAGAGGACACATTTTCGTCGCCATGGTTAAAAATCGCTTACGTTCATTCAAGGCTTAACTTAAGCAGATTTTACTTTTGAAAGTAGGGTAGTGGTCATTTAAGATTGACAAGAAATAAAATACATACCGTTTATGCGCTGTAAATAATCTTTATGATAAGTGCACTGGAGGATATCGGCAATAAAATCTATCACCGCATTCTAATGACCATTTCCTTTTTTATTGATATTCCTCGTATTACCTATTCTAGAAAATCAACGGTCATAATATTACGGGTGCAAATTTCTTGGCTATTTCCATTCAATTCCGTTTCTAGAAAGAAGAAACCCGCGAGTAGGGTCATTTATCGCAATTCGTGATTGCGAAAAACAATTTGAATTCAAGATGTCAAAATTCAAATGAATGCTGGATGCTGTTTTATTATTATTATTTTTCTAACTATTATTTTCCCCATTATTCGTTAGTTTCTTCATCCCATTCCTTCGGCAAAAAGGAACCGATTCAGAGCATGGATTCGACCGAGTTCCGCCGATGCGCGAAGGAACTAGTGGACTTTGTCGCGGATTATCTGGACCGGATAGGAGAAAGGTCCGTCCTGCCGGACGTCCAGCCCGGATTCATGGCCGAACTGCTCCCTGACGAAGCTCCGCAGGAATCGGAGAACTGGAAAGAAGTGATCAAAGACATCGAACGAGTCGTCATGCCCGGGGTGAGTTCGGAAATGTTCCTATTTGCGATATTTTTAACTCGTGATCATTAAATCTATTAGAAACTCAGTTCCGTATCTGTACAAAAGTCTCTTTTTACTTCCTTTTACAAAAAAGGAAGTAGTGTATTCACAAAAAATTTTCACTCAAAAATCGATCTTAATTTCCATTTTGCTCATCCCCGAATGAATGTTGAGTTTTTTTTTTCGACCCGACCACTCGTGCATATATACCTAAGAACGTATAGACGCCAGAAATATCCATTTTGACGATTTCCGAGTTAACTACAACGAGTTTTCTCGTTACGTCTGTATGTACGTATGTGTGTATGTGCGTATGTATGTCGCATAACTCAAGAACGGTATGTCTTAGAAAGTTGAAATTTGGTACGTAGACTCCCTAGTGGGGTCAAGTTGGGCACCTCTTCTTTTGATTGCATTCGGATGTTTCAAAAGGGGTCTTTTAAACCTTTTTGGGGGTAAATTATTGTTAATTTCGATGCAAACTCAAGTGGTATTATAATTTGGCGGACACTTAACGATATATCGCCAGTCTTTTGGTCGCCAAGTTTTGTCGCCAAGTTGTCGACTAATTTGGCGATTTTTTTTTATTTTTTTTTTTTAAATTTGATTTCAATTTGACCACTGTTGGTGATATTTAGAGAGAAGACTATTGAATCCCATTAAAACTGCCAGTAATGGGGAAATGACATTAAATTGGAGTAAAAGGAAGTCATGTGATGCACACATCAGCTCGGTTTTTTTTTTTTTTTTTTTTTTTTTCAAAGTTCGATCGATTGTTGAATGAAAATCAGGGTGAGAATGAGAATAGTTTTATTTGAAGTATTTCGATATATCTAGGTCTGCGTAGTCGGCAGGAAAATGACCAACTCCGATTCCGAAAATTTTAGAACCTTCAACTTCGTCTCCTTTACCCCGAAATCAGTCCGACCCCGACTCCAAATACACAAGCCCTGGCAGAGTTGCGGACTTTGAGGGAAAATGACCGACTCCGACTCTTGACAATTTATACCATCGACTTCCGACTCCTGTTACCTCAAAATCAGTCCGATTCTTACTTTTAGACTCCGACTCTGCAGCCCTGGATATATCATCTAGCTACCTCTTTACATAGGCACCCTTTCGATTCAGAGATATTATAAGGTGGCATCAACTTTCCTAAACTTCGTAATAGAAGGCAGCCACCTAGTCTTACAGCCACTTCTATACACTGGTTTGTGCCAAACTTTCTTCTCGAAGCCTTTTTTTTTTTTTTTTTTTTTTTTTTAAGAACAAAAAGACTAAAATTCAAAAGAATCAAGTCCGAACTGGAGTCCTTAATGATCTTCTTTACTAATAATAAAGCTGAAAGTCTCTCTGTCCGGAGGATGTCTGGAGTCTGGATCTCTGTGACGCGCATAGCGCTTAGACCGCTCGGCCGATTTCCATGAAATTTGGCACAAAGTTAGTTTATAGCATGGGGGTGTGCACCTCGAAGCGATTTTTCGAAAATTCAGTGTGGTTCTTTTTCTATTCCAATTTTAGGAACAAAATTATCATAAGATGAACGAGTTAATTACGAAATTATCATAACGTGAAACCGTAACATGGGCACAAGCCAATTGGCGAGATACGAAATTATCATAACGTGGAACCGTAACACGGGTACAAGCCAATTGGCGAGAAAATTCACCATACATTATTTGTTAACATACAGGCGAACCGAAACATCTTATAATTTTGTTACTACGGGCAAAGCCGTGCGGGTACCACTAGTAGTGACATAAAATTCATACTAGATTCCTACGACATTGGTGTGAAGCCAATAACAGTAGTGGGTCAGATGAAACAAATGAGGCAGGGAAAAGCAAACGGATGTAAGTGACAAATTTAAAAAAATGGAGATAACCAGTAGGAGAACCCCTTTTCTGTTTCGAAACAAGAGACGGTGCTAGTAGTTCTGATAGTTGTTAATATACTGCATGATTTAGAAAAAAAAATTACAATGAATGCTTACCTAGGATCTGAACGTTAAACGTGTTTTCCTCAAAACTTTATTAAATTTATTTACATCCCATTGCTTCTCATTGCCTCAAATGTGAAATTAATTGATTGAAAAGTTGAATGAATTACAGAATACAGTCAAACCTGTTTATCTCGAACCTGCCTATCTCGAAAACCTCTCTATGTCGAAGTTTTTCATTTTCCCTGCACATAAAGTATTAATTCAATGTTTTCCTCCATGTTTGTCTCGAATGAAGTTTTCTGAAAACCTATTATCTCGAATTCCGACTAAAGTGTCTTTCTTGAATTCGATCCCCAACCATCTTTATTAACTGGAATTTGGAGACAAAAAGCATTTTTCTTAATATTAGCAGTCACATAATCCTCCAGAATTAAAACTTTATGTACAAGAAGCAAGTTTTCTAGCAATTATATCCATTCGGAAACGAGAGGAAGGGAACATTGTTGATTAGTAAAATTGCTTCCAAAGTTTTACGAGTCATTGCTCCAATTACTTATTTTTAGAACTTTTTTCAAAACCTCTGTATCTCGAAACCTCCATATCTCGAACTTTTCTTCTCTCCCGTAAAATTTGAGATAGACAGGTTCGACTGTATGCGGGAACTCTGTAATGCCTTTGAAAAGGGGACAACCTTTAAAGAGTCATCATTCTGACATGAGAACGTGCACTTGAAAATCATAGCTCTATTTTATTTCATTATTTTCCCTTGAATTTCGTTAGCAAATACATAATGTATAACTGTTGTTAGAATATTGCACAATCATGTAAAAATTCAAAGTTTTCTTCAATTGACATTTATCTCATGTCTCTGATTTTCACTGGTATTCAGTGTTGCCAGATTGGGGGAAATTTCCCCATTTTGGGGAAATCTGATGCTCTCTGGGGAAATTTTGGGGAAATGGGTTTTGAGGGGAATTTTTTGGGGAAAATTGTTTTTCTTGCTGAAAACTTGGGGGGAAAAAAACCCTTGGGAATTTTTTTTTTTTTCGTATTTAAATTCTCGTCTTGACATCTAGTAGTTATATTGTTTTGTATCAAACAGCGTTGGTTTAGCTTTGCTCAACTTTATGGAATTCGCATTTCGCATTATGTGGAATATTATTCTACGGAATTCTCATTAATAGTTCTGCGTGAGTAACTAATTGATACGTGAAACGGGTAAAAATAAGTGTGATGAAGAATGTTCTTGGATAAATATGTACAAAAATCATAGTTTAAATGTACATACAGAAGCAGAGTAGTAAATGCAAGTAGAAAAAAAAAACATTTGGCTATTTCTTATTTTTCAGGCGCTTGTATTTATGACTAGTGGCACCCGTACGGCTTTGCCCGTAGTAGAAAATTAAAAGGTATTTTCGTTCACCTGTATATTTACAAATAATGCATGATGAATTTCTCGCCAATTGGCTTGCCCACGTTACGGTTCCACATTATGATAACTTGGTAATTTAGTTGTCCATCTTATGATAATTTTGCTCGGGAAAACGTTCTTAAAATTGGAATAGCAAAAGAACAAAATCGAATTTTCAAAAAATCGCTTAAAGGTGCAACACCTCCATGCTACAAACTAATTCTTTGCCAAACTTCATGAAAATCGGTCGAATGTTCTACGTGCTATGCGCGTCACAGAGATCCTGACAAACAGAGATTCTGATAGAGAGAGAGATCCGGACAGAGAGACTTTCAGCTTTATTATTAGTAAAGGTAAAAAAAAAAGATAAAGAAGACAAAAAAAAAAAAAAACGAAAATGGGAAGAAAAAAAAAGTTGGGGAATTTTATAAGAAAATTTGGCTATTTGGGGAAAAACCATTTTTTTTAAGAGACAAAAATATCAGAGGAAGTCGATTCATTTTATGAAAATATTAGTGAAAAAATAATTTTTGAATTTGGGGAATTTTGGTAGAAAACATCGCTTTTTGGGGAAAAGTTGGAAGGGAATTGGGGAAATCTGGATTTGACCATCTGGCAACACTGCTGGTATTTGCACTGCCAATATCAAAGGTATGGCCTCCCTGATGATGAATGTTATTTCACCACATTTACTGGATACAGGGTGCTCGAATGGCACTTATCTTTTTTTATTTTATTTTTTAAAGTTACCTTCGCAGCTAGAAAAGCAAGGAATATATTCCAAGCTGTCCGATAAGTTCTGGTATGTATCTATTCCGTCGGAAGTGGGGGAAAGGAAAATGTCAAGAAAATGATGGATGGTATTTGTTTGCTTCTAGCAAAGCACTTTAGCATTGAAAAAAAAAAGAAAAAAGCGGAATTTGATTGGGTTCATATGCAACTAAGTAAATAAAAACATTTTAAACTTTGAAAAAAGAAGGAAGAAAAAAAAAAGAGTAGAATCGCAATTCAATTTTTTTTTTTCTTTTTTTTTTTTTTTTGAGCAATGAAGAATTGCTTATTGTTCTCAGTTGTCGCTTTAAATGTCCGTCCGTCCATCTGCCGTTTGATTTTTTTTGTCCCCCCCCCCCCCCCCCATCGACCGACTCCTCGATGCTGCTCTTCCAGCGAGCACCGTGACCTCCAGCGAGCTGCTGGGCGTTTGCGTCCATATCCTACACACACACACACATTGGCCTGCCCACACACAGACACACATACGTCTGCATACACGCACACACAGATACACACCTACACCCATCCATACAGACCTACACACACACATACACACCTACACCCACCCATACAGACCTACACACACACACGTGATTGGAAAAAGCATAATTTAAATTCAAAATTTGAAAAGGGTTTCGACCACACACACACAACGCACGTGGGCTATTAACTTCAATCTATTAAATTTCTCAGATCGATTCTGTTTCTACTTCGGTAGTGATGGTTTTCTGTCAATCAAAAGCTTACATTTTTTTTTTATGACTGAAAGGCCTCATTTAAACGTCTGATCTAAATACTTTTGAATTTGTTTGACTTAAAGCGAATATAGCTTCTGGTTTTGGAATGGTCATTAGTTGAAAGAAGGGTCATAAGTGAAAGAAGGGTTATTCGAGCCTATATAGGGTAACTGTGGGTGAATTGTTTGAAATATAAGTCCCCAGAAAGCAGTTTTAGGCTAACTTTAGTTGCTTAGAGGCAAGGACGGATACAAGGGAGGGGCGATGGGGGCGATCGCCCCCCCCCCCCTGAACCGAGAGACAGGAACTTTCTTCATGTATATTTTGAATATTAAAGTTTAAAAACCGCAATTTTACATAATATTCGATGATGTTAGAAGAAAGGGAGCTCTTTCCCGGAATTCTTCCGGAATTGAAGTGTTTAAAACGCAATCTGTTATTACTCTGGGGTTAGCGCCGGAACTTTCAACAAGGATTTTTTCGAAATTAAAATTCCAAAATCTCAATTTTGGACGATCTTAGATGACATTCGGGATAGTTTTAAGGATATGTTTTGATGGATTTTTTTTTAAAGAAACAACTGTAGGACACCTTTGATTACATAAGGGTAAGTGAGGAATTCAGTACACTCCTTTGAAAGTTTTTAGAAATTGAAGTTCTTAGGAGCAAAGAGTAAAAAACAATCGCCCCCTCCTTGAACATTTTCTGGATCCGCCTTTGCTTAGAGGCGGGGGGGGGGGGAGTCATGACCACATGATCCCTCTTCCCCTCTGGATCCGCGTCTGGTTTGACTTGTTCTTCCGTATCGATAGTCCTAACAACATCCTTCCCTACACCAGTTATTCTCAACCTGAGGACCACTAGTGATCCGAAATCAATTTTCGTGTGGTCCACAAAAAGCTAGTGAAAATTAATCTACATCATTTTTATAATTGGAATTAAATTTATTATGGCAAACTTTTGGATTCACCTCATTTCACTAAAGAAATTGTTATGAAAATACTACATAGTCAACTCTAGTCCAAAGGGATCGGCTAAAACCCTCGAGTTATTGGTAGTTCGAGTTATGGGAAGTTCACACAGCCTTCTCCAGAGTTTAGGATTCAATGAAAACTTTGAGATAAAAGAAATATTCGCATTATAAGGCTTCTAGTCATCGAGTCAAAGATGAATCCAGAAATTTCCCCGATGGAGCGATTTACTTATTTACTCATCTCTTGCGACGTATCTGATTTACACGTACTTGGGAGAGGGCTTGCAACATCATTTTTATTTGAAACAACTAAAATATTGAGATTTAGTCTATAAAAGGGAGGTAAGAGGTTCACGAACCTATTTTTTTCTTTTCCGTTACCAAAGGTATTCTAAAATTTCGTTTTCATAACTTCAATATCGTAATAATTCCAGGAGCATGCTTCAAACTCCCCTCCCCTTAACATCATCGAAAGTTGTCTAAAATTACGTCTTTTGGAACGTCAGTTTCGAAAAATTACCTGAGCCTTATCTCCTAACCTTAAGTGAAATGGTAACTTATAAGTTTTCAAAACATCTGGAGGAAGGCCTCAAAACCTCTCCTCCCCAAAATATTACCAAAGATCTTATAAAATTGCTTTTTTGAACTTCAATTTCGAAAAGTTTCCGGGAGAGAGTTTTGAATCCCATTCGTTCCCGTAACATCACCAAAGATGGCCTACCGTTTGGCTTTTTAGCACTTCAATTCTAAAACATTGCCGGTGCCGAGTCCCTCAATGAAGGGGCGGTCACCCCATCGCCCCTCCCTTGTATCTGTCCTTGCATCAAGTTGACTGTATGTATGTGGTCCGCTTAAGATTCGAAAGGGTACCAAGTTGTCCTCAGTAGTGAAAAGGTTGAGAACCACTGCCCTGCACACGTTTTCACTGTTGATAAAACCAGGCTACCTGTTGACTAAACTTTTCGTATTGAATTGATACGAGACTCGGATAAACTATAGTCAGGGCCTGATTACTGAACAGGCCAACTAGGCCGTAGGCTAGGGCCCCTGATTTTTAGGGGCCCCGAATGACCTAAACTGTTTTAGCCAATGGTTAAAATTGTAAAGATTGACTGCATAACATAGCCCTCAGGGCCCCCTGTACCTATTACTTCGTGAAGATTGACTACAGATGGGCCCCGAAAAACCATTTAGCCTAGGGCCCCCTGCTATCTCAATCGGGCCCTGATTATAGTTTAGGCTTCGCAAATAATGGATCCCCCCGAAAATAAATAACTTAAAAAATTGCCCCCCCCCCCCCATTGCCCCCCCCCCAGAACCACATTTTAAAACATTTCTCCTCCAAGGAAAACTACTCGTTGTCAACGAATCGAGACGCGAACGCTGATTATTTCTCTATTTCTCATCCATTTTTTTTTTTCTTTTCTTTTCTTTTTTATTTTACTCGCCTCAAAAGCAAAAGGTTAAACGCTGAGGGGATGAATAGTGCCATCAAAGCGAGAAAATATCTCTTTCGGATGCCAAGATACCAAAGGCCGCGGTCGCCTGTCACTAAGGGGATAAAGAATCTCCCCTCCCACACCCCTTCCGGATGCCGAAGAGTCGTTGCCTGGCAACACACCGGGGGAGGATGCATTATCCGAGATTGCTACAAGCTCTAGCTCTCTTCCCATAGAGGAAATCTTTGAAACTATGCTGTTAAGGAGCGACTGGGGAGGTGTTAATGGGCTTTTTTTTTCTGTATGACGGTCGTTGGTGAAAGGGGAAAGAGTCGAGTGGTTTTAAGATTGTGGTGAATGCGGGGAAATAAAAGGATAAAAATACGGTTCAAATATAAGAAAAAAAGTCTTTTGTTCTTTTGGGGGAAAAAAGTAATGAAATAAAGTGGAGAAGAATCTAATTGTATCGTCTGTTTTTAATTTACATTTCCTGAGATTCGAAATAAAATTTTTCGGGAGACTAATGCTATCAATCAAGATGCGTACCTAAAAGGAGAGCATAGCCATGAACAAAAAATTGTTCATAATAAATAAAAGAAATGGTTGGATGCACAAATGACAGTTGAAAACATTTGAAACGTTTAGTATCAATGTCGGCTCAATTGGTTTAAAAAAATACAGAAAAGACAAAAAAGAAAAAAAATCGCACTCTGCCTACTTTATTTTTCTAAAACTGTTTTCCTCGTTTGAATAAGATTCGATTTACAATCTTCATTTTAATGGAGCAGTATTGCTTAATTATTAACAGCTAAAAAATTGGATTTCAGTTGGTTTTTAAGTAAATCGGCGTTATTAATTTATTATTCGAATTCCAGTAAAACTCATGTGTTTTCCTTTTATTTTTTTAATGCTATTTACTATCAGAAACAGTGGAAAGATAAATATCTTTACTAATAATAAAGCTGAAAGTCTCTCTGTCTGGATATCTGTCCGGATCTCTGTCCCGATCTCTGTCTTTCAGGATCTCTGTGACGCGCATAACGCCTAGATCGTTCGACCGATTTTCATGAAATTTGGCACAGAATTATTTTGTAGCATGGGGGTGTGCACCTCGAAGCGATTTTTCGAAAATTCGATTTTGTTCAATTTCAATTTTAAGAACATTTTACCGAGAAAAATTATCATAAGATGGACGAGAAAATCACAAAGTTATCATAACGTGGAACCGTAACATGGTCAAACCAATTGGCGAAAAATTCATCATACATTATTTGTAAATATACAGGCGAACCAAAAGACCTTTTAATTTTTCTACTAATAAACAATAAAAGAATAAGCAAGTATATTAAGCAATATATTAATAATAATTTTGTTGATATTATCAGCATTTTTTACAATGGAGGAATGGTAAAAGCATGAACTGAGCAGTTTTGATGTGAAACGGACTTCTACCCGATTGAGAGGGATTTGTTCCAAATTGCTTTGTGGTGTGATAATGCAGACAAAAAGAACCAAGTTACGGCAGCAAAAGTTTTCAAAATTCATGGGTTGGGCTAGTTTTCAGGTTAAGGGGGTCCGGGACACAAAAATCGTCAAATTTTGCAATTTTTTTTTATCATGTAAAAAATTACTCCGTGTTTTTCTGCTTAAGAGGAGGTTTGAATCTTGTTTCTATCTTAAACAGAACGAAAGATATAATTATTTTTGTTGCATGCACCTAACTAATGTGTACTTAACTTTAAAACTTTAAACGCGTTTTTCTCCATGATGCAATTTTTCCCGATTTCTTACATTCAAACTCTTATAAGTCAGGAACCGATAAAGATAAAGTAATGAAACTTGGAGCATATCTTTTTCAAACAGTTTACTTTAAATTTTATTCGTCGAATTTGAAAAAAACGTTTGCTGCAAAAATTACGATTTTTAAAAAAAAAAAAGTATCTTCGAATTTTTCGAAATTTTTCTTCAAATATTTTTTATTTTTTATTAAATCAATATTTTTAAAATCGCCGAATAAAAATTAAAGCTTAGATATTTGTGCGTAATTCATTGAAAAAAAATTGAAAATTGTTTAAGAATATTTTGAGTTATAGCAATTTAAAGAAACCCCATTTTTTATTAAAAAAAACTAATTAAATTTAAATAAAAATTTTTCTTTTTTTCATATTTATGTTATGATTTTGCTTATTAAATAAATGGTGAATCAGTGCAAAAAATTTCAAAACTCTAAAGTATATAATAAAAAAATTTCAAAATGTGTCCCGGACCCCCTTAAATACATCATTTTTAGTTGAAATAGTGAGCTAAAAATTTGGAAAGATAAATGCAAAATATACTTGCTTTGAGTCTGAGAAAGAATGCTTGTGTTTCAAACCAAAAACATTTTCTACAGAAAAGAGTGAGAAATAGACATTCCGAGAGAATAACAGTAAACTTTTATTCAGAAGTCGGAAAATGAGACCAAATTGCACAGAAATGTGTGGGATACATATGCTATAGAAATTCATTTCAATAATAATTTAAAATTATGTTCTTCTTGGTTCACCAACTTTGAATCTCGCTCTCTTCTCTCTTCTTAAAAGCTTTTTAATAAGTATACCCTCTTAAGATTTTCTGAATTTTTTTTATTACAAAGCATATATACGGCAGAAAAGAATTTTGAAATGAGTCAAGAAAATAATTGCCATTCAAAAAAATTTTATGAAATTAAAATTGCAAATATAAAGATGATTAAATCCGAAAGCAATTTTACATTCATGTTTTGACTATGAGGAATTTTATAAGATGAATGGAGTTTTATAATATTTTTATTTTTCGTTTGTGAACAGGAAATAGTTTCGATTATTCTCTAAATTTTGACTCTACTTATTCTTTCAAAATACTTTATTAAGAAAATTCTAGGCTTGCATCCAATGATAAATTTTTAACAAGGTAGAATAAGCAGCTGCCTAGGGTGTAAGTCTGCTGACAAAACTATGTATTTCGGCGTGCATTATCATATACTGTCCAACCACGGATTGCATGGAATTTTCAAATGTCCACATAAGACGAATCAATGCGAATAAGGGGGGAAAGTAAAAATTTGATGCGCGTATTCCGCTCATTTGAATGAGACTCTGCTTCTGCAAAAGCTGACATCGCTAAAAAATAATAGATTCGTCCATTTCCGGCTGTAAAACGGATCTTTGTCTCTGCATACAATCCGTGGTCAGACTATAGTGCTGTTACAATGTAATCTTGCTGAGTGTACCCGAAGTACAGAAACACGGTTATTCTGTTTTTCAGGCGCTCTTTTTCAAAAGTCCACTCCCTCCCCCCTTTTTTAAGAAACTTGTTCATTAAAGTTTTTCTCGTAATCTCAAATTGCATTTATATTTCAGATGACTCATTGGAATTCTCCCCATTTCCATGCCTACTTTCCTACAGCGAATTCCTATCCGTCTATGTGCGCCGATATACTCTTGAGTGCTCTCTCGTGCATCGGATTCACATGGGTAAATTGATTTTCAGTCATATTTTAATTGACCTGGGTAAGTTGATTTTGAGTTATATTTTAATTGAACACGATAACTCGATTTCAGTCATACTTTAATTAAACAGGGTGAGTGAGATTTTCAGTTAAATTTGTAACTGTACTTGAAAAACTGATACTCAGTCAATATTTTCGTTGAACTGGACAACTTGACATTCAGTCATATTTTAATTCAACAGGGAACATTGATTTTGAGTCATGTTGTAACTTAACCACGGTAAATTGATTTTCAGTCAATTTAATTAAACAAGGTAAATTGATTTTGAGGTATATTTTAATTGAACAGGGTCACTTGATTTCAGTCATACTTTAATTAAACACGGTAAAAGGAGATCCAGAGTTAAATTTTTAACAGTGCAGGAAAAATTGACATTCAGTCTATATTTTAGTCAATATATAACTAGACAAATTGACATTCAGTCTTATTTTAATTGAACAAGATAAATTGATTTCAGTCATAACTTTAATAAACAGAGTAAGTTGATTTTCAGTAATATTTAAATTGAACAAGGAAAATTAGTTTTAAGGTTCATTGGATTACGTTACGTTCAATTGAACATAATTTAACTGAGTATAACTACTAGTTTTTGGTTTATGATTAGACATGAGTAGTTTTCAAGGGTGCCGTACGGAAGGCTATAAATGAATAGGAATCTTAAGTTGTCATACCTGTATAAGAAATAAATTAAATAACTAAAGTTTATATTTCAGAAACCAATAAACGCTTTAGAATTCAAAAGAAAATTACTGAGTTTATACCTAATAGGTTGATAACGTTTCTTGTTGTCGATGTCAAAATTTACCATCAACATTTTCCACAAGCCGTTACCACAAGATTTAAGACTTAATCCTTTGTATCAGTTTTGTTACATACTTATTTTATGTTATAGCCATTCATTTCAGATGTCGAGTCCATCGTGCACGGAAATGGAAATGGTGATGATGGACTGGTTAGGCAAAGCAATCCAACTACCTGAACACTTTTTATTTGAATCCAAAGGACCTGGAGGAGGAGTTATACAGGTGAGAGAGTTAACTCTTTGGCAATGGCGCAGCCACGGGAGGGGTTTTGGGGTTAAAACCCCTCCCAGAACATAAGCACATTCATTTCCTCCGTTAAAATCAAGGGAAAAAAGCAGAGTTTTTGAGCTTTTCCAAGCGGAATAGGTTTCAACAAAATATCTTACTGCTTTTAATGATCGGGAAGCAGTCGGAAATTACTTTTCAGTTCTTGAATATAAAAATTGTATTTCATGATGAGCACCCTACGTCCCCACTGGTATAAGAGAGCTAAAATGGTGTCGATAAAGCTCTACAGGGTATCATGGTCCCTCAGGACTTCCATCACAGCACAAATCCTTTTTAGGGATGGGACATCTAGGAAGAGGAAGCCTACCGCACCGGATTTTCTGAGGCTCTTAACCAATTCTCATCGAAAGATCGAAACCGTTATTAACTAGCATTTGACATTCATAAAGACATGAATGTTTTTGAGGAGTAGGTTTTAAATGATCTCGTGAAAAACACACAAAAATGAATATAAGATTAAAGTAAAACTAATAATAAATATTTTGTGCTTTTTCTCACTTTCTTCGTTTCATAGTGATATCAATACGAATTATTAATTGTTTTTAAGCAATTACTTTGAATGAATAATTACTAATCTGTAGAAATTCTTTGATATTGAATAATTACGCATTGTAAATGAATGGGAAAGAAAGCAACAATTTTCGATCTTGAAAACCCCTCCCAGAAAATTTTCCTGACTGCGCCACTGCCCTTTGGAACTTATTAAAATGTCAAGGTGCTTGCTATCAACCTGCTATTGAATGAATAAACTCTCCAGGGCAACTTTTACTCAGAAGGTTAACATTTTTTTAATATATATGTCACCAACTTTGAAAACTTCTAAAACCCCGATTTACTATTTCAACCTATCAAACTCAATCTTCTACGGTCTTAAGTGGAAACAATAAAAGCAGTGAAATTTTTTCAAAAAAATCATCAAACCAACGGCAAAGTTCGTGATTCTCAACCTTTTTTACATCATGGTATAATTTTAATAATTAAAAAAAAATGGCTGCGGATAAAAGCCATGATAAAGTTCCAAGAATTTAACTAGGTTAATAGAGTGATGCGTTTCAATCTATTAGTACTATACATTAGTTCGCACAAATAAAATTGTTAGCTTTCACTGAATCCTGTTTATATTATGTTTGAATGCACAATATCGTGCCATTTACAGATTTGGGGGCCTCTTTGTTTTCACAGAACTATGTAAAACATTTATAACGTAGACTTTTATCCCTGTAGAACCCCTGAGGTTATGTGGCCCCTCGCAATCGCGACATGGTACATTTGGCACTGATTATTTTATGTGCGAAAGTGAATATATAAGTTCATACAAGTTTCACGAACGCGTTAAGCACGCCACTGTAAAACTATAAAATTGTACAAAAAATGGGCGTGTATACTGCAGTAAGGATGAATATTGACACTATATTCTTTAAAATTCAAGTTTTGATGAACTTTGAACTTTAATTTTATAAGTCGGATGAAGCCATTTCGACAAGCAACGGGGGTTGTGTAAATAATGGTATATGACTCTATGTAGTCACGTTTCATTCAGAATTCGGTTTATTAATGGTTTAAAGAGGGTTATTTAATGATTTTATTTCATGAATGAGTGTCCTAGAATTGCTCTAATAAACTTATACGAAATGAATAGCTTTGCTTAATTTGCATATTTTCTTTCAGGGAACAGCAAGTGAAGCAACTTTAGTCGCACTACTGGCTGCAAGAAGTAGGTCTCTAGCGTTGACGAAAGGTGCTAAATTGGAAAAGTTAGTTGCATACGCCTCGGATCAGGTGGGTTGAGATTTATTTTAAGCTTTTTTACTATTAGTGGAAGCAGGTTTCCACCTAGGGCCCAATAATAGGTTGGGAACCGGATTCTATAGGAGAGACGAGCTAAAATATAGGATCTTGTATCTTTTTTTTTTTTCACTGCATGATCAATGCGGAACAAAATTTTATTTCAGGATATTATTAAACTGATGTTTGCTCTTTTAATTGAACGACAGAGCTTCAATACGCATATAAAAAAAATTGTGTCTAACATTTAATGATTTACAATGTCATTTCACTATTGAAATCTTAGGGTCTAAATTATTGCAATATAAAAATAGGATAAAAGTGAAAATCCAACTTAAAAAAAGCACAAAGAAGACACAGCAAATAGCTATTTCAAGGCTACAATTTAACCTCTTCATCAGTGCAAAAAAGTTCAACACACAACCAGAAAGCTTTATTTAACTTGGTTTTTCAGTTTAATCATATTGTAGCGCAAAGATTATTTGATATTTTTTCATAAAAATAGGATTTTAATCTTAAGAAATCTTTATGGTTACCACCATTAATTAGTGTAAGGAAAGGCGTTCTTTACTCTAATTCAAAATCAGTACATACTACAATTAGTAGAAAGTTCTAACGTATAAGCGAGAAACGTGTTTCACATCGAAAATTGAACTAGTATGTTGTGGCCATCACGAAACTTTCTTCTATATTTTTCTTTTTTTTTCTGATCCCTCCCCATGCTTGACGAGGAAGCAATATTCCCAACAAAAACAAAATGACACATGCAAAAACTTGACGACTATCCCAATGTCTGAATTATTGCAAAAGCAAAGCAAAGAGCGAAAATTGAAAGTTATTTTAAAAGCCTTGCTTGAATTAATTACAAATATTTTATTTGTTAACAAACATAAGATGGCAACAGTTAAAAATTTTAAATCATTGAGATAATATTTCCTATCATTTCCATACAATTAAAATCACGAGAAATACGCAGACGACAATCTATTACGATTTATCTTTCTTATTGTTGCATTAAAAAATATTTTTATTCGCAAAAAAAAAAAAAAAAATCAACACCTCTTGGAGCGATCGGCGTCAAAATAGAACCAAAGCCTGTTTACATATGGATTCACATATATTCCAAATTTCAACCAGAACGTAGCATTACTTCTTGAGATAGGGCACTCAAAATGGAAAAAAAGAACGGGTGATTGCGCTACCCCCTTTTTAGCTGTTGACACAAAAATAAAATCAGTTCTTATACCCACTAAGGGCTACTTGCCGATAAATTTTTCTTTCATTCCGTTCATTATTTCTTGAGATACAGCAGTCACAATTGACGACAAAAAACGTTCTATAGCTCAACCCCCGTTTGAGTTATTGACACCAAAATTGAATCAGCACCTGTTCCTGTTAATGGCAACATATGGACCAAATTTTGTTTGATTCCGCCAGTTACTTCCTGAGGAATAGCAAGCACGCGTAACTCGAAAAACGTCCCATTGCTCCACCCCCCTTGGAGGAATTCGCGCCAAAAACTAATGGGCACAAGTTCACATAGGGGCACATATGTGTACTAAATTTCGTTCGATTTCATGCGGTAGTTTTTGCTGTAGAGCGGCCACAAAAAACTGGTCACACACAGACGTGACACACATACACACACACACACACACACACATACACACACACAGACAGACAGACATTTTCCAAAAATAGTCGAAATGGACTCAGCACACCTCAAAACGTTCGAATCCGTCAAAATTCGAAATTCGAAAATTTGCACGAATCCAATACTTTCTTCTATATATTAGATATAGAAGAAAGTAAAAAAGACAAATACAGGACTATCTTAATATGGGAAAAAATGTTTCCAATTCAGGCGCTGCCCAATCTGGCCCCTCTCCGGCTACAGCCCTGAGTACAAGGTATAGGTGCATCTACTTTTGAAACCGCAGGAGAGTTTCTTCTAAGGCAAAATCAAAGTAACGGACGTACCATTTGCAAGAAAAATACAACAATTCATGATGTTTTTTTAGCTCGCTCATTTATTGATTTGCTGTTTAAAATTTTGGCATGTTTAGATCGGTATACGCCCAAAATGTCGCCGGCCCAAAATGTCGCCGGCCCAAAATGTCGCCGGCCCAAAATGTCGCCGGTCCAAAATGTAGCCGGTCCACAATGTCGCCGGCCCGAAATGTCGCCGGTCCACAATGTCGCCGGCCCGAAATGTCGCCAGTCCAAAATGTCGCCAGTCCAAAATGTCGCCAGTCCAAAATGTCGCCAGTCCAAAATGTCGCCAGTCCAAAATGTCGCCAGTCCAAAATGTCGCCGGTCCAAAATGTCGCCGGTCCAAAATGTCGCCGGTCCAAAATGTCGCCGGCCCAAAATGTCGCCAGTCAAAAATGTCGCCGGTCCAAAATGTCGCCGTCCCAAAATGTCGCCGGCCCAAAATGTCGCCAGTCCAAAATGTCGCCGGTCCAAAATGTCGCCGGCCTAAAATTCGCTAGTTCAATTTGTATGAAAAATTTAAATGTACGTCGATGCTTTCCAGCATAAAAGTTGCGAAAGAATATTAATTGCCTTTCAAAGTAAGTTCCTTCAAAAATTCCAAACGTTTTCTCCTGTCTTAATTCGTAAACATCAGATTAATTCCAGAAAATTAATAGTTTTCAGAAAAACATACGTTTTTCTGTATACTATTACAAACGTAAACATGTGAAAGGCTGCTGCAACGGAATTCTCTTTCTCGTTTAATCTGATTAATAATAATACTCAAGATGTAACATAAAGGATCAAGATGTAACGCAAGGATTCAGACAAAAAATTGGTATGGAAGTAAAACTAAACTGTTCTAAACGCGAATGAAAGAATAGTGAGGCGCAATTTGAATATGGCAAGAGAATAGGCGGTTTGTATTTTTTGGCGTAATGAAGTAAAAACAAATAACTCCTTCACTCTAGCATATTATTACGGTAGCGACAGGTCAGTCATTTAGGGGATCAGGCGGAATGGCCCTCGACTTTGAATTTTTTTTTATATACAAGTGGGAGTGGTTTTTATAGCAATCTTATGAAATTTGCATTGGTTATACATACGCCCGTTATCCTCCCTCTCCCCTTTCACTGGAAAAATTCGAAATCACGG
This sequence comes from Uloborus diversus, assembly GCF_026930045.1. Classification (NCBI taxonomy): domain Eukaryota; kingdom Metazoa; phylum Arthropoda; class Arachnida; order Araneae; family Uloboridae; genus Uloborus; species Uloborus diversus. The sequence goes on along the minus strand of NC_072735.1, from coordinate 175,810,294 downwards.
GCCAGGGTGGAAATAAAGTAGAAAAGTATCTTAATGAAATTTAATTTTCTCATAGATTTATCAACATTACCCTAAGAACTGTAAAAAAAAAAAAAAACTACGTTTTCAGTGAGATATACGTTGGTTAAAGTAAGATCAAAACTGCCGTGGGAACTCCTATCTCTTATGAGTAAAATTCTGAAATTACGTCGAAATGTTCACCGTCAAATCTTTTGAAATCAATGAAACCCGTAACTGCTAAAACAGGTGTCTTACACTCAGATTTTTGAAAAACGACTCTACGCGATGACAAATATTTTCAATTCTCAACATTCATGAAATTTATATATTCGATAGAACATCAAGGGACAATTTCAGAACAGCTATTTTATTGAAGGTTTTCAAGAGGATACTTTCATGCATGCGAAGTAGCGCTTGTCAGCTAATCACATTTTCCAATTTTAAATAGAAAAGAAAAAATTTCATAATGTAGGGTGAAATAACTGATATCAATGAGATTATTCAGATCAATTTTGACCTAGACTTATTTTTAAAATGAGTTTCAAAAAGTAATAGTTCCAGCTCAATATAGCTTGGTAATTCAGAAAGAAAAGAATATTGATAATAATAATAATAAACAAATAAGTTTTTCTCTCTCAGAAAAAATTGCTGTTTTAATTAGTGAATTTTTACTACGCAAATTATATAAGAATGCAAACTCAGTTTTTATTCAACACTCACGCTAGTTAAAGTGCTACAAAAATGAAAGGAATACACGGCTAATTTAGATTTTATTGATATCATGCTCAACCTCTCATATATAAATTCAGTATATTTTTCATTGTTTATTTAATTACACTGACTCACGTAAACGATTACGAAACTCAACTTAGAACGAAAATAAGGCTTGTTTTCGTTTAATTTCACTTGTATACTACATTTTTGTATGAATCCTCGCATTACTTCTTGAGATATAGCAGGTCACATAAAACGATAAAAATTATTCAGTGATCCATCCTTTTGGGATGACTGAAGCCAAAAATAAATGAGCAACTCGCCCTTTAAGATCATACCTGTAGACCAAATTTTGTCTTAACCCTTGTACAGTAGACCCTCGTTTTACGCGGGGGTTATGTTCCACGGAAATGCTGCGTAAATCGAAACCGCGTAAATTGAGACCTAATAATTAGTGTCAAAATAGGAATTAGGTTCGGTAGATTAAAAAAAATACTTCATTCTAGTGATGACTAATTGTATAATAAGTTTAATGTGTACTTATATCAATTTTTATGCACAATATGCATAAAGAAAACAAACTAATTTCGTGTTCTGTTTATGAAGAAGAGCTGACTATGATAGTTTTTTGGTAGTCATTACGAATTTTTCCTCCAATTCTTTGCTTAGCATTAACTTATCCATGATCACTTGCGTCATTTCCATGATAGAATCTTCTTTCACTAACAAAACAGAAAGATCATTCCTATTGTCTACGGATGGTTCGAAAATTTTCAATGTGAGCGTTTTTGGTTGTGTGTCACCGGAGTCGGTATCCGCGTTGGTTTTGACCTCCTTTGTCACTCCTAAAAGCTCTTCTTCCAGTGAGTTCTGAACTGTGTGAGTTTAATCACTTTACTTCTGATGGAAAAAGCTCTGGAACCAATCGCATAAAATGTCTCCAAGGACCCAAGTTCGATTATTAGCACGCCAAAATGCAGTTAGTTACGTGTAATCTGCAATCTTTAGGAGCTTGGGTTTTGAAAGAGAGGAAAATGTTACCTGTTTGCATTGCCGCATCTGCGTAAAACCGAAACTCATCTGCGTAAATAAAATAAAGGTGTCAAATTTTCAACCGCGTATAATCGAAACCGCGTAAAATAAACCCGCTGAAAACGAGGGTCTACTGTATTACTTTTTGAGATATATCAATCACAGATAATAAAAAAGAAAGGAAAAAACATTCGATTGCTCCACCCTCTGGTGTTATTGAGTCCAAAATCTGTCCCCCCTGCTGCTTCCTAACATTTTATTTGATTCCGTTCATCATTTTTTGAGCAATGACAGTCACGCATATCGATGAAAACGTTCAGTTACTCCACTATCTTGAACGAATTGACGCAAAAAACCACGCAGCCCCTAAATCATATAATGGGTACTTGCGGGTATCGTTCGAATTCTTACAACAGGTTTTGACGTAGAATGTCCCCAAAAAATCGGTCACATACAAACGCACACTATTCTTGAAGAAAAGTTTAAAATAATTTAGCGAACGTCAGAACTGAACGTCGTCAGAACGTTTTACAGTTGGTGGATAGCGAGTCACAAGAAATAAGATAACGTAACGCTTGTATTCTATTTGTTTTCTGAAAAACAGCCGAGAGTTGCGAATCAAAACGGAATAATCTTTTTAAAATTTATCATGAAACTCAGTTAGTCCAGTCCCATTTTTAACGGAGACATTCATTAAAGGCAGTAACCATTTATTCTGCAAATTTGGTGTTAAACATCATTTTTATACATTTAAATTTTTCTTACCAACTGAATAAACGAATTTTGGATCTACAACATTTTGGACAGGCGACATTTTGGCCGGGCGACATTTTGGCTCGACGACATTTTGGACAGGCGACGTTTTAGCCCGGCGACATTTTGGACCGGCGACAATTTTGGATCGGCAATATTTTGGCCCGTCGACATTTTGGACAGGCGACATTTTGGGCCGGCGACATTTTGGACCGACGACATTTTGGACCGACGACATTTTGGACCGGCGACATTTTGGATCGGCAATATTTTGGCCCGGCGACATTTTGGCCCGGCGACATTTTGGACTGGCGACATTTTGGCCCGGCGACATTTTGGCCCGGCGACATTTCGGCCCGGCGACATTTTGGCCCGGCGACATTTTGGACAGGCGACATTTTGGCCCGGCGACATTTTGGAACGGCGACATTTTAGAACGGCGACATTTTGGCCGCGACATTTTGTCCCGCGACATTTTGACCCCAAACCGTTTAGATCAAGTCTAACATTTCCTTTCACCCTATACAAGTTTTTGTCTTCATGCATAAAATAAATTTGAGAACTATACATTTTTGTGAATGGTAACGGACGTACCATTTTTGGACAAGACTTTCAATAGAAGGCTAATGTTGATCAAAATTCTCTGATTTACTATATTCCTCATGTGAAAAAATATTTTTCTGACAGATTTAAGTGTACTATGATCCAAAAACAATCAAAACATTTTAGGATTTTTTTAAAATTATAATTTAAAAAAAATATTTTGTGTCGGTAACGGACGTACCAACAGTGGTAACGGACGTACCTTTTCCAAAAGATTAATAATAAGAATGAAAATAATAGATAAAAGGGTGTGTATGATTAAATAAAAATTTTAGTACAGGATTTTAAAAATGATGTCGAACTTGGTTGTCAATAATTGAAACATTAAATATATCCATAATATCAACCAGTATCATAATAAAGCAGTAGTATAATGGAATGATAATATTCAGGTCCGTTGTTTATAAATATCTCAGTTTTCGGTTTTCTTTAAATATTGCACCTCATACCCAACATCTCCTCAACTCAGATTCGTAAGTTCAGCTACAGTTCTTTGTATTTATGGTTGCAATTTTAACATTGACAAAATGATCCTAATTTTTTAGTATTAGGATCATTTTCATCCTCTTCACAGTCTGTTCTGTTTAATTTTCCACTCCTTCATCACATCTATTCCCAAGAGCGCCCATATGCAAAATTTTAAGGGGGGGCTCAAAAATTTTCCCCATGGTTTAGCAGAATATTTTCCCCATTGAAACTGATTTCAGTACAGATTAGAGACATTAAAATTGGAGATTTTTATAATTTATTCATTAATGGCTGGAAAAGAAATTTTTATACATTTTTGCACAGAAAAAAGCACTAAAAGAAAGAAAGTTCTCATTTCAAGGGGGGGGGGCTTGAGCCCCCTTGCCCCTTATATGGGCGCCCTTGTCTATTCCTGAAGATTCATCAGGTACAAGGATTTGATATTTTTTTATAGTTATATTTTTAAAGAAGCATTAAAACTCAAAAGGTGCAACCAATTTACGTCAAAAACTCTAAATACAAAATATAAGACATGCTAAAACATAATACAGTTCAATAATCGAGTAAAAATTAAAAAAAAAAAAAAAACTGCACAGTAAAATATATTTAACAAGTTAAGCTATGCATTTTGGTTTGCAAATAATGTAATGATCTATGATTGGTTTGACAATAACATTGCTTAAACGCTTAAACTGGACGTAGTACATTTTTTAAGCATACTTGAACCATTCATTCTGACAGGGGTGCCTACAGGGGTGGGGGATATGGCGCAAAGTTGGGCCATCAAAATAGGGGGGGGGGGGGGTAAATTTACTTATTTTAATGAAATTGTTAATTTATTTTTAATTTAAATTTTTTTATTTTATTTTGTTTATATTTTATTTAATTAATTTATTTAGTTTGTGTGTAGGTCATTGGCGTAGCAGAGAACTTTTTTAATAAATAATAATTATTAATATTTAAAAATAAATAAATAAATAAATGAAAAATATTTAAAAAATATATATAAATAAATAAAAGACCTAAAAAATAAAAAAGAGAAAGAGGGCTGACATTTTTTTTTGGGGGGGGAGGGTAATTTGCGCCATTAAACTTGAGGGGGGGGGGGGCACCCATGCATTCTGAATACTTCATAAGAAATCTCGAAGTTAAGTAGATAGTTTATAGTTACAAATTACTTCATGATTTTTTTAGAGTACATTATTTAGAGTAAATTATTGAATTGTAAGTTTTCGAAAATAAATGAATAACGAAAATATCAATATTCTCTTGCTTTTACGACCATTTGCTGTGATTTTACGCTCTAAAAAAGTATAATTTAAACCCTCATTTTGTAGGATAAATTCTTCAAAGCCAATCTTAAAATTAAACAAATGACTTACGATTTCGACTTATTTTATTGCACCATTAACTTAATTTAAACTGAATTCTTTGTATACACATTAATAAAGAACTGAGCAACATAGAAACAACTTTTTTTTTCCCTGATCTTCTGGAATGTAATTCCATGTCTTCTATGATGACACAAGCAACATTATGAAATTACTGACGGATTTGTTACTTTATACGAGAGAAAGGTACTAAATGCACTTAGTTTTGCGGATCTTTAGTTTTCGCAATTTTTGTAAACCCGTTGTAATTATAAAAACTTGAGCCTCGCGAAGTATTTCAACCTGAAAATTAAATCAGTTTTAGGTTCTGTTCTTTCAAAAATCGTGAAATTTCCATCCCGTGCAATCACAGAGATCTTCATCTTCGTCAAAATAGGTGCTTTTACAGTAGTACATTTCAATAAAAGCAATGGGCTAGAATAACGACGAAGTAATTGGACATTGTGAGAGAAATGCGACATGCTTATATGAACGAATTTTGTGAAATTTAGTGATGGCAAATATGATATCCAATCAGCCAGGTGTTCTCAAACTTTTAGACATTGCGACTCCCTTTTTAGACTAAAAAACTGCACAAATGGTTAATTTTTATCCTGAGAAACACAGCTAACTAGTAAAATAAACATAAACTTTTGTCTCTGCAATTATTTTATAATAAGAGATAGTAGTAAACCTTACTGATTTTATAATCTAGCAGTAGTTTTATGACAGTTATTGATCTTGCGCTCCTTCAAGTTCTATCATTGCACGCAGTACGAAAAACACAGCAATAAATTAATTTTCTTTAAACTTTTCTTTCACATCTCGCGACCCCCAGGAGGGTCGCGACCCACCGTTTGAGAACCCCTGCAATAAGCTGACCATTTTCATTCATCAATTTTGCAACTTCGTTTACCATATTTCGATACAATAAGTGGCTGTCCATTAATGATGTCACAGTTTCTTTCAACATTTTTGACCCCCGCCAACTCCTTTTGTCACAAAGAGTCACACTTCAAGCCCCCCCCCCTCCGAAATGTCACGCTATTTTTCTTAGACATTTTATTATAAAAAATGTGATGTCATTTCTTCTAACCTCCTCCCTTTAAATTGTCCCAAAATGTCACTATTTCACGCTCCCCCCCCCTCCGAAATGTCACGCTATTTTTCTTAAACATTTTATTATAAAAAATGTGATGCCATTTCTTCTAACCTCCTCCCTTTAATTTGTCCCAAAATGTCACTATTTCACGCTCCCCCCCCCCCCCTCCGAAATGTAACGCTATTTTTCTTAAACATTTTATAATAAAACAATGTGATGGTCATTTCTTCTAACCTCCTCCCTTTCCTTTGTCCCAAAATGTCACTATTTCACGCTCCCCCCCCCCCCCCCCCGTTTAAGTGTACCATCAGTTGGGGACAGCTCCAACACTTTAATTCCACCAGGGATGATCTCCGTCCTGTCTTCACTCAAAAACGAATTGTAATAATGCTTAATGTATGTATGACTATGTGATTACAAAATTTTGAAATATAAGAGAAAAAAATAAGCTATGACTTAACACATTTCATCAGTCAAAAGATCTGATTTCCGGGATTAAGAAAAGCTAAAAATCCGAAAATCAATTATACTTTACTTAGTGGGTTTCATTTGTAACCCCACGATATTTTGAAAGATTATTATAGCCATTTGGTTTCAACTTGTTTACATTATAATGATAATGTACTCCTTTTTTTCCAATTCATCATTAAAAATACGAAATTGTTGCCCTTTATCAAAAATGTATTTTTCTCTAGATGGAAAATCAATAATATTAAATTTTCCATCATAGTTTAAACGAACTTCATCTCAAAACAAATAATATCATATAATAATTCAACAGTACATTTACATTAACAATAAGATTTCCCATTTTTCGTAAACTATACACGTTAAGAAAAAACGTTCCTAGACTAGTAAAATGGAAACATTTAAGAAAGAAAAGAAAGCACTCACAATTTAAAATGTAAAAAACTTTGCATGAATTGTGAATATCACATTATTCGGCGCTATAATACTAAGCACAAAGTATGACGCAACTACAAAAGAGTTCTTCGGTGCACTATTTTGACAGGTGCGAACTAATTCTAAAAGCAAATTTAAAAAAATCATCAAGCGAACTTTCCCCACTCGATTACAGTTACATACATGCCATGGATAAAATATCGTCTGCTAGTGCAAATGTTAGGCCGTGAGCTACAAAACAAACTGGAATATCATTAGAGCGTTCTTTTTAATTTTATTTTTTTTTAATTTTATTTTTTTCTATTTATTCGCAACTCCAGAGTTCGAATACACTACCTTGCGGTGATTAACAATACTAAAGAAAAAGGTAAAACATTCCATTCCATGTGTTTTCTTTGGGGTAAATTACAGGCTTCAGACAGTTTGTGGTGTAATGTAATTTCAGAAGAATAGAAAAGAAAGCTTCTCACATCGATGATGAAAAATTACTGTCATTCACTAAGCGTCAAAGCAAGTTATAAGTTACGGCATTTGTTTGTTTTACCTTTTTCATCCGCCATTAGACACTGGCTGCAACGCCCCCTATAGTTTATTACAGTTGCGAATACCAGAAGCTGATTAACTTCTAGTGAAGGACCTAGCGGGCAGTAAGCCGGTAGTACTTGCCGTAGGTGGCAATTCTGTGGGTCGAAAATTTCACCTTATTTCTGTGAGTTTTTTTTTTTTTTTTTTTTTTTTGAAATTCCATACAAGAACTTGAAGGAAAATTCGTTGGGGCCGTGGCTTCAAGACTTGCCCCAGCTTGAAGAACTAAAAGATCCGACACATTCAGATTTACATACGTAAAGGACCGCATATTTTTCTCCGGACAGAAACAGGAAAAATTTACAACACATAGAGAAGGAAATAAAGCCCAGACAGCGGGTGAGAATCAAACCTTCGACCTCCGGCATACGAACCGAAGCTACTACCATTAAGCCATGGAGGCCCATCTTAGCGTTCTGTTTTATTATTATTATTTTTTCTTTTTTTGTAAACCGTATGACAATCCGCAAAGAAACTTCGGTGTCTGTAAAGATCTCGAGTTTGGGCTTTATTGATGCTCATTTTAATCCTTTATGTACGAACTTACTTTGTAGATCACTTTGTAGTTACATTCGTCTTCAAAGCTCCAACTGCATAAGCTCGCCTTAACTCCGTTACATTTCATTTAATGGTACAAATTGTACAAGTACAATATGAAAGACTTTATGGCACAAAGAAGGTGAGACACATCGAAGCGAGGACGGGCGTCGAACCCACCACCTCAAGTGTACCAAGCCATCGCTCAGATCACTCGGTAACTGAGGCCCCTTGTAGACGGGCGGATTTACTATGTTACAAATGTCGGAAACTCAAATGCCCCCGAAGAGTATTCTAAAGCACACATAAAACTGTCTAAAGTTTCGCTTGTTTGTCATGTCCCACAGCTGTGGGAAAAAAGTGCCATTGTCTCACAAAGAAGGTGACCTTCCAATAAAACAACACACAGTACAATTTTTTATTTACACCCTAGACAACCCATGAAATACAGTGGACTCTCTCTATTTTGAACACTCATGGGGACGAATAAAAGTGATCAGATTAGGGGGGTGTTCATTATATAGAGAGACTGGAAATGCATGCATATGTATACGATTGCGTCTATGTTCTATGGACTATGTTCAGTGCTTTGCCAAGTGAGCTAAGCCCGTTATTGAGAAATAGGTGCTGAATTTTCGATTGGCGGCTAGTGCAATGTCTGATTAAACTCTTGCATTTCTTACTTTTTCATTTTAAAAAGTTTTACGTAACATTCAACTATAAAACATTACAATACAGATATCAGTGCAATACCTGTAAGCAAAGAGAAATTTTAGTCGGTTTTTGCATTGTGTATTCTCGTGCAAGGTATGTGAAATCATTCAATTGTTCAAGTAAAAAGGTTTCCGTGTGATTTTCAGTCGCATATTGTTTGTAAGTAATCGTTCTTTAAAGGTCCTGAATACTACCTGATACAATGGTTGGGCTCTTGAAATATGCGGTTCAGTGACAGAAACTTCAGGCTCATATTGCTCAGCTGAATGGTTTTATGTAATGCAGCAATATCCACAAAAAAGTGTCTTCCTCCTCTCATCATCTTCTTTTTAATACTCTTCAATCATTATGGACTTCATAAGTAGCAATCAGTAGGAGTATAATAAAACATGTTCCTAGATGCGTAAAAATTATTTGCCCTCATGTCCCTATTATAGAAATATGAGATCTTAAAGTCTGAAGAAATTTTAAGAAAATTTGCCAAATTTAGCGAGTTTCGGTGAGTAATGGAAGACATCTTTGACATGCTTTGCAAGTAGATATCCTGCCACATGCAGACGGTGAGGTCTTGTGGTATCTTTCATTTTTCCTCAAGTCTTTAAATTTGGCGACTTTTCTTGAAACTTCGGCAGGCTTTAAGACATTAGTTTTCTAAAACGAGTGACGAAGGAAAATAATTTTTGCATCAAAAAATGTTTTAATATGCTCTTTCACAATTACTACTTATTTAATTGTTTTCATCATTACACTATTCGTACTAACTCTGTTGTGATGCACTCTACTTTGCCATTGCGAGTACATGGACAAAATACGATGTCTTGGAGGAATGTCATTTAGTTTCTTGGGGAAGTTGTGTCCTTCGAGCGGACCGACCCCTATTTTTATTTTCTGTGGAAAATGCCCCCCCCCCTTCAGTCATGAAGATAATTCGCTGAAAAAGGATAAACAGATCATTGCAGGTAGAATTACGAACCTGCTCCTTACTAGGGAGATGCAGAGGTGCTAGGACAATTCAGAGGAAGGAAGGTCAGGTTCAGTTTGTTGTGTAAACGGTTGCTATGAGAATCTCTACTCCAGGAAATAATTCGAGTCATTACTTTTCTTTTGTAAACGCGCTCAATGTGTATGGTTTCTTCAGCTTCTTTTTACTTTATAAAGATTTTCTTTATAGACGGTTTTTTTTGAATAAGTTTTATTATTATTATTGGTTTTAGACTGAGGGTTACCCGAGAGTTTTTTTACCTTTTTTTTGCGTATTTCTTCTAATTTAGTCTTTTTTTTTACTTTAGTCTCATTCTTCCGTGGAACGTGCCGCTCTGTTAGGTGCTGTACGCATGCGTTTATTGCCAACAGACGAAAATCTGTCGTTGAGAGGTGATACTCTTGCCAAAGCCATCAAAGAAGATAAGGATAAAGGAGACATCCCTTTTATTGTAAGTACACCCTTTTACTAAACATTAAGCAAGTCATTTCAGAATGTTTTCTTTAATTAACATATAATTCAGCAAGCGTCAAGCTCAGTTTTGAAATTTTTCTAAGATATTAAGTATATGAATTTTGTACTGGAATATTTTCTTCATTACAAATAAAATATTTACTTAAATGTAACAACTAAAAGTAAATGAAAACAAAGTTAAAATTACATAAACGGCATCAAACATTGCAGGCTCGTGTTTTTGGAGTTGCAAGGACCCTTACCCCCCCCCCCCTTTAAAAAGGGGGTTGAAATTGAAAATTTTCAAGTTAATGCTCGTTTAAATATGAGGAATTCGTTTAAAAAATTTTTTTAAATGTTTCAGTTTTTTGGAGTACATTATTCCTGAAACATTTACACATTTCATGTGACTCCAATGTAGATAGTCTTGAAATACGAAAGCGAATTTCGTGTTTTCCCCCTCAAGAGCAGGAATGGATACAAGGGGAGGGTCATGACCCTCAATACCCTCCCCCCCTCTAAACCGTTGACAATATTATCCATCACAATTGTATAACCATAGTTAATAATTGCATCCGAGATGAATGGATGTAGATTATCATGCAATTATCACACGTTGTGTTCAAATACTTTATGAATGAAGTGTTTTCTGTAATATTTTTAATTAATTTTTTTTAAGTAAATATTTAATATAATGCTTCCTTTCATTGGTTCTAATATTAATTAAAAATGTTTGTGCCATACTCGACGCTTTATTCGTCGCCAATTTCATATTTTTTATTGACACCCAAACAGTGTCAGGAATTTTTCGCGCCCAAAACTCCACATCTTTCAGCATGCCCCATTCCCCCTCCTTTTCCTGCATACGCCATTGCTCATAAGTATCAATGTGGGTAAGTGTAGGTCAATATTTTTCAGCTTGTACCATGAAGCAACAAGCTGTACCCGGGGCGTCTCGAACTTAAATTTTGGGTTGTTCGAAACAGGGGCGGACTTGGTCCGGCAACAGGGCGCCAACCTTGGCTTCCAAAGGGCGCAGAAAAAAGGTGCAAAAAAGAGAGAGAGAGAAAGAGAAAAGAAAAAAAAGAAAGAAAAGGAAAAAAGTAATGTTACACAGGTTTACGGGTTTAAAGAAAAAAAAAGCGAAGTGAATTCTCACAAGTTTATTAACGCCAAAAAAAGGGGAAAGTTGCACCAAAAAATAAAAAAAATAAAAAAATTAACTCTAATTTGAATCCCGAAACTTTGAATTCAAATTATGTTTTTCGCAATCACGAGTTGTGACAAGACTCTACTGGTTAGAGTTATTGTTTCTAGAAATGGCTCCCCCGCCCAAGCATGTCCCTCCTCCTGGGTGGTTACGACTGTATAGTTGTGTGTGTAGGCTTACTTGTGTGCACGTAGGCGTGTGTATGTGTGTAAAGGCGTGCGCACGTAGGGGAGTGTGTATGAGCATGCGTGTGTAGGACATGGCCCAGCCAAAGTGGATTCCGGGGGACAGTGGTCAGGAGCAGCCGCGCCGCCGCCGGTGGACGGTGGTGCTGCAGCCCTGGTCCAAGCTGAAAAAGGAACCGGAACATCAAGGACTGTCAAGTGAGAACAATAAGCAATCGTGATTGCTCAAAAAAAGGTGTTCAGACTTGAGGGCGCATAGTCCGGATGGCCATAGGGTCGATGGGCCGGTGGGCCAGTCCGACCCTGGGTGGAAATTCTCAATTTGCCGAATCGAACCCCAAATTTGGCCGATTGATGATAATTTTAGCGAATCATCAGACAAAATTTGCCAAATAAGGAAATTTGTGGAAGGTCACAGTGACCTCCCATCGAGGCGCCCATGGCTATACCCTACATCAACTCAGTAATAATCAACTCTTTTATTACTTAAAATACTTAAAATACACCGCCAGCTCAGTTATTCCATCCGAGGACTGCAGTTTCGTGCTTTTTAGCACTCATCAGCCCGGAATAGGAATCACATGAGCTGGAGGCGAAAAATCTCTTAAGGGAGCCAAGAGAGCCAAACAAACTGGTAGCTAATGCAGAATTAGCAAACCAGATGAGTGACCGCAGCAATGGTGCGGTTCAACTCAAAGATTGATGGCAAAGCTAAGTTTTGAAGTTAGCTTTGCCTTTTTTCTTAAGTATTGAAGCAAAGCTTAGCTTTGCCATCAATCTTTGAGTTGAACCGCACCATTGCTGCGGTCACTCATCTGGTGTGCTAATTCTACATTAGCTACCAGTTTGTTTGGCTCTCTTGGCTCCTTTAAGAGATTTTTCGCCTCCAGCTCATGTGATTCTTATTCCGGGCTGATGAGTGCTAAAAAGCACGAAACTGCAGTCCTCGGATGGAATAACTGAGCTGGCGGTGTATTTTAAGTATTTCTGTCTTAGCCCTGGCTTTAGGGCGGTAACTTACTACAAAATACAACACTTTTATTATTTTCTAATAGGTAGTGGCCACTTTAGGAACGACCAGTACCTGCGCTTTCGACAACCTGAAAGAGATTGGAACTGTGTGTAAGATCCCACTTTCATGACAATATTTCCATAATGTTGCTTTCAGTAATTAAAGCTTAATTGAGGTAGTGAGAAGCAAAGGGATGCAAGTGGCAAAATTAAAAACTTGGAGATAACCAGCACAAATGGTAGGTGAACCTCTCCTCTGTCTTGGGGAAAGAGATAGTACAAGTAGCCCTGGTAGGTGCTGCTGTACGGCATGATTTAGAAAAAAATTTTAATGAAAGCCTACCTAGGAGCTTATCTTTAAACGCGTTTTACTCAAAACTTGAAAATGTCCACTTGCACCCCTTTGCGCTTCTCACTGCCTCAATTGTTTAACACCTTAACTTTCAGAGAGCTAAGCCCGCGATTTCAACTTTCAAGGGGAATGATCAAAATTTGCTCATCTAAGGATTTCTATCTGCATGAGTTTTTTAGTTATGTTTAAAATCTTATCCCACTATTTCATCGTCTCAGGGAGGGGGGGGGGAGGGGCGGGGTAGGTATCCTAAAACTTTCAGTCCAAGAGCCCATGAGTGCCAGAGCTACGTCGTAGTATAAAGGCCCAAAATTTTTCTGCAACAGCACATCACAGCAGGTAAGAAAGGCTCGTTATTATTTAAGCTGAGTCACACAGACTTTGGTAGGAAACAGGTAGCACAGGTGAGAGTAATAAAATTTCTGCTAAATCTAAACATCATAGATGAATTCCATGTCACGTGACTTGGTGGTCCCCCATCCGACCATATGTCCGATTTGGAGGACGTTCTAGAGAGGCGCAGACATGTGCCTTTGAATCCAACCTATGGAAATTTTCAGTTTTCAAGACACAAATCATGAGGATCTAGGATGTGGACTCCAAAAAATGGCCTCCAATGGAGGATCAGCCCAAGGGCGGATACAAGGGAGGGGCGATCGCCCCTCCCTTGCGGGACCCTGAACCGGCCATGTTCTGGAATAGAAGTCCTAAAATCGCAAGTGCAAACCATCTTTGATGACATTAGTAAAGGAAGTGAGGCCTTCCTCTGGTAATTTTTCGAAACTGAAGTTCCAAAAAATAAAATTTTTGATGACCTTTGATGATGAAAGGGGATCTTCGAAACATTTCCCTGGATTTTTTAGCAAGTTGAAGTTCTAAAAACGCAATTTTAGAATACTTTTGGTAACGAAAAGTAAAGATATACGTTCCGGAACCTCCTGCCTCCCTATCCTTGGCTAAATCTCCCTTTTTTAGATGTTTTAAATAAAAATATTGTGACAGTCTCCCCTCCCCCCCATAAGCACGTGCGAATAAGATACGTTGTAAGTGAGAATAATCGCCCCCTCCTTGAAAATGTTCTGGATTCGTCCTTGGATCAGCCTAAACATGGCAATTCGTTTCACAAATCTGATCCGCCATTTTGGAGCCCTTATTTTTATAATCCTAGATCCCCGGGATTTGGGCCTTGGAAACTGAAAATTCGTATAGGTTAGTTTCAAAGGCATGTGCGCACCTCTATATAATTTCGTTCAAATCGGAGATGGTCGGATAGAGACGACGAGGTCACTTGACATGGAATGTTTCAATGATGTTTAGTTTTTGACACATCTTTTGCTACTTGTTTCCTATCAAAGCCTGCCCAACTCAGCTTAAATAATAGCACCTGCAATGATGTACTTACGAAGAAAAATTAAAGAGGTCTTTGTACAATGGCTTATGTCTGGCGCTCACGTAGTGTTGCTATATTTAAAAATACATTTTTCCCAGTTTTTATATACATTCAAAATATTCAAATCAAGAGCTTTAAGGCAACACGAAATTCATGTATCTATTGTAAAGTCATTTCAGCAGTAAAAAGAAAATTTGAACGTTTTTATAACTTTAAATTTAGGAAAATTTAGATCTTATTTAAATTTAGTTACCCCCCCCCCCCCTTTAAAAATTCTTGAGGATCAAAGCACCTCTAATACGTTGCAAGCTAAGATTTGTATCAGGAACAAACACAGAAACAGCACCTTTTGTATCGCAGTTTCTTTTATACAAACCTTAATCTTTCGGACTGATTAATCGTTTGTTTCTTCGTTATTAGGTTCGAAGGAAGACATATGGTTGCACATAGACGCTGCTTATGCTGGTTCTTCATTCATTTGCCCTGAATTCAGGCCATTGTTAGATGGAGTGGAGGTAAACATTTTTTGAAATTGTAGTGGACTATTCACACTTGACTCGACGTTTTCAGAAACTAATTTAAAGCCAAAACCATAACTAGTATGTTGTGGCTATCACAAAACTTTCATCTATATTTTTCTTCTTTTTTTTTCTGATCCCTCCCCATGCTTGACGAGGAAGCAATATTCCCAACAAAATCAAACTTACACATGCAAAAACTTGACGATCATCCCAATGTCTGAATTATTACAAAAGCAAAGCAAAGAGCGAAAATTGAAAGTTATTTTAAAAGCCTTGCTTGAATTAATTACAAATATTTTATTTGTTAACAAACGCAAGATGGCAACAGTTAAAAATTTTAAATCATCGCGATTTTCTGGTTATTTTCCAACAGTTAAAATCACGCGAAATACGCAGACGACAGTCTATTACAATTTATCTTTCTTATTGTTGCATTTATAAAGCTATTTTTATTCACACAAACCCCCCCCCCCCCCCATGGAGCAATTGGCGCCAAAATTGAACCAACGCCTGTTTACATATGGATTGACATTTATTCCAAATTTCATCCAGAAGGTAGCATTACTTCTTGAGATACGGAACTCACAATGAAAAAAAAAGAACGTTCGATTGTGCCACCCCCTTTTCAGCTATTGACACCAAAATAGAGTCAGCACTTATAGCCTCTAGGGACTACTTGTCGATAAATTTTTCTCGGATTCCGTTCATTATTTCTTGAGATACAGCAGTCACAATTGACGACAAAAAACGTTCTATAGCTCAACACCCGTTTGAGTTATTGGCACCAAAATTGAATCAGCACCTGTTCCTGTTAATGGCAACATATGGACTGAATTTTGTTTGATTCCGTCAGTTACTTCCTGTGGAATAGCAAGCACGCGTAACTCAAAAAACGTCCCATTGCTCCACCCCCCCTTGGAGGAATTCGCGCCAAAGACCAATGGGCACAAGTTCACATAGGGGCACATATGTGTACCAAATTTCGTTCGATTTCATGCGGTAGTTTTTGCTGCAGAGCGGCCACAAAAAACTGGTCACACACAGACGTGACACACACACGGACACACACATACACACACACACACACACACACACATACACACACACACACACACACACACACACATACACACACACACACAGACAGACAGACATTTTCCAAAAATAGTCGAAATGGACTCAGCACACCTCAAAACGTTCGAATCCGTCAAAATTCGAAATTCGAAAATTTGCACGAATCTAATACTTTTTTCTATATATTAGATATAGAAGAAAGTAAAAATGGATTACACTGAACTTTTAATTATCTGCGCAGTATAAAAGTCATATCATCAACTGATTTTTGAAAACCCCGGGGAAGGGGGGGGGAGGAGGGGTTAATAATTTTTTCCTTCCAGCAAATGAACAGCTCTGAAAAAAGCTTTTTTCCATGAGAATACAGTAGAAAAGTTTTTCTTCATTTTCTTTAAATTTTAACACCTACTTTTATTCGAAGTTTTCGATTCTCTTTGTAAAACCAAATGTTCACGTACATGGATTATCAAAAGTTCATAGCAGTTTTAAATTATTTTTCTTTGAATGTAAACACACCATAAAGCATAGAAACTCATTAAAAAATTTCTTCTTTTATGATTACTAAACTTGTAGGTAAAATATATGGAAAAACTATTACTTTGAAAGTAAGACATCATTACAAAGATTATTATCACCGCTTTTGATGAAAAATAAAGAGACAATTCACATTGTGGTTGTTTTGTCAAAAAAAACCCCGTTTTTTGACAAAAACGGGGTTTAACACGCCCCCTGTTTTTAACACGTTTTTATTAGCTTCACCTGAATGTATCTTGTAACGGAATCTTGCAACTCATATTACACCCACTTCCTGCGATCGGATTCTTTTGAAATTTGCCATGCGACCTCAGACCCGAAGAAAATGCAATATTCTGTAATCAAATTAATTAATTAATTATTAATTATCAATTTATTCCAATTTTAATCTATTTTTGCATAAAAATAGATTACGAATGGGCCAAAAAATATCGTTTTAATGGATTATTTTCTTTAGAAGAATTCTGATCCAAATTACCATGAATATGTGTAAGCTATGAATATGTGTAAAGCAGGATTTTTAACTACAGTTCTGTAGTTGTGAAAATCAGGAAGCAAAACACATATTTTTACATCGTAAATCACAAAATAACTTTTTATAACTTTTTAAAAATATTTTTCGATTCATCGATTTCATTTTTTTTTTTTTTTGTAGTGTATAACATACCGAAACGTAAGACAAGTACTAGTTTAATTAGTAAAAACATTGCATAATAATGCGAAAGTCATGGAATCGATCCTCCCATACGCCAAAAAATGCACTTTTTGAACGGCTAGTTTTCCTCAACCAAATTTTGATACGAATTTCCAAGAATATACAATCTTAACTTATTGGGGTTAGGTTCCAAAACCACAGTTGTGTTATTGCATTGAAATCAAAAAAAATAATTCTTTATTTTAATATGATAAACCGGATTTTTGTATGCTTTCTGTCGAGAGCGAATCATTCGCACGAGTGAGCTAGTAACAAAAATTATAAAATAAATCTCTTTTTTTTTAAATTTTATTTATGTTTTTTTTTTTAATTTTATTTTTTAAATAGCTCGCTGACAGCTTTAATTTCAATCCTCACAAATGGCTACTGGTGGGCTTTGATTGTTCGACGATGTGGTGAGTATTATTCACTTTTAAGTAAAGTATTTGTGTAAACACCATGTTACTGAACTGTGTTATGTATCGTCTAATACCCAGGGATGATTATCCAAAAAGCTCGAGAAGTTCGTGCTCTTCATTAGAATTTTCAGAAGGCCTAAAAATGAAAAAATTTGCTTAAAAATTCCAAATTCTGCTTTTGCAGTTTAAAAGAGATTGCAATCAGCAGAACTGGTTCAGTAAAATTAGGCCCTTTTGTTTTACATTGCACTTTGATAAAAATTAATTCGTGCAATGATAAATCTATTACAACAAGTAATCACTTTTATTTGTGTAGAATTACAGTGCAAACATATATACAGGGTGTCTCAAAAGGTCGTTTACAAACTTAACATGCTGGTCTGTCATATCATGATGAACAAGATTTACATAGGAACATGTGTTCGCAAACGCAATGCTGGCGCACTCCATGCACACTAAGTCAGACACTAACGGATGCACAACATGTCACATATCTATTATACAAAGACGGTTTTATACAACATTTTAGTCTTTTAGGAAAGCTTAAAGCAGTTGCTAAAATTTGAGTCCTGCCAGCTCTCATAATCACGTTGCAACGACAACGCAGCGATCAGAGAAATCTTGTCAGAATGGATCGTTATTACGACGGTCGGTACTTCGTTCGTTGCGATGGTGTCTGACAGTTAAAGGCAGCAAATTTCAACAACAGCTATAAGCCTTCCTTGAAAACTAAAATGTTGTGTAAAATCGTCTTTGTGTAATAAATATGCGACATGTTCTGCATCCGTTAGTGCCTGACTTGCTGTGCGTAGTGCGCCAGCATTGGGCTTGCGAACGTATGTTACTATGTAAATCTTGTTCATCATGATATGGCAGACCAGCATGCTAAGTTTGTAAACGACCTTTTGGGACATCCTGTATTGTAGAAAAAAAATACATGTTGGGAAAAGAGGATCCTTTTTTTTAACACTGTTACGTAATCAGGGCTGCGGAGTCTGAGTCGAAGAATCTGGGTCAGATTGATTTTGGAGTGAAAGAGTCAAAGTCGAAGAGTCAAAGGTTTAAAATGTCAAGAGTCGGAGTCTAGTCGGCCATTTTCCCTCCAAGTCCGCAAATCTGCCAATACTTGCGGAATTGGAGTTGGTCTGATTTCGAAATAAAGGCGTTGGAGTCGGTCATTTTTCCTCCGACTCCTCAGCGCTGTACGTAAATATACGTGACAGTATGTACGCATACTTATGTACGCATACTGTGTTACTGAACAATTGTTATTGATCCAATTATTGTTACTAATCCAACACTATGTAGTAAACATTGCGTTATTTAATCTTGTTACAATTGAGAAATAAATACCTTTCTGCGGAAAAGTAAAGCTTAATAATACAACTTTAAGCTGCACAAATTTGCAGGAAACTGCAGACACGTGTTTCGGGGTTACAAGGAATCCCCCTTTTCAATGCAAAAGAAGTGAGCTTATAGCTGAAAAATAGATGACTGTGTGTTTATAAGCACACTTTTTCATTGAAAGCAGGTACCCTTGTAACCCAGAAACATGGAAACGCGTCAGTGCGATTTTAGGACCGCTTTTTGCAAATAATTACAGAATGAATAAGTTAATCACACAATATTGGATATTTTACCCATCTGCATTCTAAGAAATCACCGCTCGAAGTTGTGTAGATATTTTCATTGTTTGACCCTTAACTGATGAGGTGTGGTGTGTACACCTCAGAAGAATTGTAATTTTGCATTCAAACGTTTTGCAATATTTGCATGCAGTTGACTCTCGATAACTCGAAATCTTATAACCCGAATATTCCTTTACCTCGATGTTTTCATTGGGTACCAACTCTTGAGAAGGCTCTGGGAACTTGCACAACAGCTCATAGCTCAAACTACCTATATAATTAGAAGGTTTGTTTGAACCTTTTATAGAAATAAACACCATAAATAAATTTTCTATATTAGTTTGCTAACTTTTGTCGAATGCACATAAAATACTTGCATAATGTTGTGCTTACAGAGAACTTACATTACTATTTTCATTACAAAGAAGAGATAGCCTCAAATGTTAAGATTAAACAAAATGTTCAAGTTGGGGGGGGGGGGAAACGGACTCTTATTTTGTTTGGTAATACAAGAAAAATGTTTAAAAATACGCTCGCACATATTTTGAAATTAAAGCTGTAACCTTTTTTCCTCTTTTTGTTTTCGAAACAGGGTTAAGAACCGCCTCGATATTACAGAAGCTTTCTCGGTGAATCCAACTTATCTTAAGCATGAGAAAGAAGGACAAATTCCAGATTATAGGGTAAGTTCTTTAAGATACTTAATGTAATAAAAATAGTTCAAGGCTTAAATAAAATTATTTTTATTTCTTTCGAAGCTTTTACAGATCTGAGCAATATTTATTACAGTTGGCTTAAACTGGATCAAGCAGCTGAAATTAGTGGAAAAGGTTTATCATACTCTTTTTTTACTTCAAGCTATTGATAAATTATAGGGGATTAAATTGATGTTGTATTGCATTTTTATCGAAAACGTTCGAAACGTAACTAGTTTTCTTTGCATAGAAAAAGTTTCTAAATTGTACATGCAAAAGCAAAAGTTATAAAATGAAGCAATATTTTATAATGCATAAATACTGGGCTGTATGTGAGAGAGGCTGTTCGTTGAAATTTTTCAACTACAGCACTGGTGGGGGGGGGGGGAGAAAGCTGTTAGTTGAAAATGTTCATCGCTAAATTTTTCAACTACAGCACTACATATAGAAAAAGGGCGATTCAAAAAACGTTGACAAAAATGACATGGCAGATCAGTCACATCATAAGGATTAGGAATAGAGGGTCGCAAACACAATGCTGACTCGCTACATGCACACAAAGCGTGAAACTGATGGATGCAAAACAGGTCATAAATTTATTACACAAAGACGATTTTCAAACAACGTTTCAGTTTTTAAGAAAGGTTTAGAGCAACTGTTAAAAGTTACGGCTGGTAGTATATACACTCACACTCACTGCCAAAAGCTAAGCACGGGGATGAAAATGTAAATTTCTCTAAGCCAATCCGAATTAGAGAAGCTGCAATTCCCTCAGAGGTAGATAGAAGTATGCAAATAAGTTAGGAAACAGCCAATCACGGCTTCGTGTCAGGAAGTATGCAAAAAAAGGCAGTCGTATAAGAAGGCAGCATTTTGAAGGGTTACAGGAGTTGCTTGTAAGTGCCGATAAAAGGTGGTTAGAATTTTCTTACGATTTGTTTTCAAGACAGACGAATGGAAAATTTTCAGCGATGGCGTGGTGTCGGACGCACTGATGCAGGACAATCAATCACAGATGCTGCTCTTTTCTTTGGCGTTCATATCACTTCGCCATTTCATGATTATGGAAACAATTTCTAACGAGCCAAACCATTTGCCCAAAGACATACGACCGGTTGACCAAGGGTTCCGAACCACGTGGAAGATCGATGTATTGCTGTTATAGCCAAGCGGAACCGAAGAGAGACCTCTACACGTGTGACACATACGGTTGTAGTGGCTATTGGTAAGACGATATCTTCCAATACTGTGTGCCGAAGTCTATACATGAATGGGCTGTATTCTTGGGTACCACAAGTTTGTTTTTCTCTCTCACTCTAATCCAGAGGGGCACAATTAAAGTGGTACCTCCAACATGTCAGCTGGACTGTGTCTGATTGGGGCAATGTTATGTTCACAGATGAGTCAAGATTTGCTCTGCAACCCGATGTCAAGCATATAAGGGTCTGACGAGAACAAGGCGCGCGTAATCTTCCCCAGAACATCACCAAACATCACGCATTCCGAGGTGGAAGAATCATATGGTGTGGGTATCAGGTATTTCGTTGGGGTTTCGCACCGACCTGCACATCTACAGACGGGGTTCTGTGACAGCTATACGGTGTTGAGATGAAGTCCTATACCCCACTGTGAGATTGCTCGTTGCAGCAGTAGGTCCTTCTTACATTTTAATAGACGATATTGCGCGTCCCCATAGAGCTGCTATCGTTGACGACTACCTGTAGAATGAGGGTATTGCGTGTATGGACTGGCCGGCGTACTTACGCGACCTTAAACCTGTTGAACATCTTTCGGATGTCCTCGGCCTTGCCCCTAGTTCACTTTTCCCATCCGCAGACACTCCCACAGAGTTGGAAACTGCTGTACACGAGGAAGGGCGATTACTCGACTCTGTGGTGGTTAATCCCCTCATAAAAAGCATATTTACACTCTGTAAACTTTGTATGCAGATGAGGGAGGCTCACATACCCTATTAGTGTCAGTTTTTGTTGTTTGTTTTAAGTTAAACAATATTTTGTAAATGATTACGATATGACGTCATCTTATAATTTATGAAAATTTGCTATTGTTTTCATCTCTATATGCAATTCTTTGTTTCGTTCATTCCATAAACATATTTGCTACTTTCCTGCCTAATTTCATTTCAATCAAAGCAGTACTTATCCATTTTTTCGCATTTTACCTCCCCGTGCTTATTTTTTGGCAGTGAATGTAGCTACAATACACGCGTCACAACGAAGGTAAAACGAGCGATGGAAGTTGGTCAAAACGACTCGTTTTTGCCACAGTGAGTGCTTTGTCATTGCGACGCATGTATTACAGCTGCAGGTCACAAATTTCAAAAACCGCTTTAAACCTATCTTAAAAACTGAAATCTTGTGTAAAATTGTCTTTGTGTAATGAATTTCTGACCTGTTTTGCATCGATCAGTTTCTGGCTTTGTGTGCATGTAGCGCGTCAGATTTACGTTGGTGATCAGACGTTCCTATGCAATTTTTGATCCTTGTTTTATGACTGATCAACCATCATTTTATCAATTTATCCCATATTTTTGAATCACCTTATATATATATATATATATATATATATATATATATATATATATATATACAGAATTACTGAACATTAATATATATACAGAATGAATTGCTCGTTTTTAGGCACCTTTCAACAAACACCTATCAACCCTAATTAGTTCACGTGAAAAAAGTAGAAATTCTTACTTTCGCGTTTGATTTACAACTTTTCCTCTTCATCTATGGTAGCAATTTTTGGAAACTCGATGATGGTAGGTCAATCCTAGTGGAATCTTGGTCTATAAGGTTCTTGGTAGGCTTTCATCTAAAAGTTTTTCTAATTCATGCTCTATAATAGCAACTACCAGGGCTACTAGTACCATCGTTTGCCCCAAGACAGAGGAGAGGTTCACCTAACATTTGTACTGGTTATCTCCAAATTTTTAATTTTGCCAATACATCCCTTTGTTTCTCACTGCCTGGAATGTGTGTTTTTTCCCTGCAAATGTTTTTTCATTGTCATACTTCTGACATCGATGCTTTTCTTTCAGCATTGGCAAATTCCGTTGGGACGTCGCTTCCGTTCTTTGAAAATGTGGTTCGTCTTCCGAATGTATGGAATTCGAAAGCTGCAAGAACACATCAGAAAGGTATATTACCAGTGCAGATTGACACAACTCAAAAAAAAAATCGAAAAAAATCAAGGTTTTACGCAATAGTAGATTATTGTCAGTGGTGCTCCGAGCTGAATTTTTTGGGAGGGCAAAAATTCTCAATTTGCCGAATGGATCTCCAACTTTTGCTGAATTATGATAATTTTGCCGAATGAAAATCTGAATTTTGCCTAATGATGAAAATTTTGTCGGATATAAATAAATTTGGCCGAATAGTCAGACAAAATTTGCCGAATAAAGGAATTTTTGGGAGGTCACGGTGACCTCCCATCGGGGGCCCGCTGATTATAATGATTTGCTCTCAAATATTACAATACGAGCAAAAACATTATTATGTGATATTTACTGGTTAGTTAAACTAATAATACATACTTACAGGTCGAAAATTTTTCTTTTAAACTACGAAATTTTAATGATGTGATACTACTGATTATATCTTTTCTACGCCATCACGTACCAGTTATAAAAATTAAAACATTGAAAATAACTAAACAGGTCAGATCAGATGGAAAAAAATTATATTCAGTGTGTTGGCTCTCCTGAAAAGTGCCAATTTTCACATTCGTTAGTTTAGCATGGTGCCGACGATATGTTGGATTTCGAGGATACTTCTTGATGTATAATTTACATCAACAACTTGTCTTTCATTTGTAGTGGATGCCATAACTGTACATCGGTATTTTGCATGCAGTTCTGACTTAGCATAGGCTTAAAAGGGTGGTAAAATTTACTACTTATGATTTATAAAGTTTTTTTTTTTTTTTTTTTTTTTTTTTTTGAACAAGGAGAATATTTAGGTGTCCCGGCTTCAAATTATATAAGTACTTTGTACTTAACATGTAATTTAAGGTCCCGCTGAAAGGCGAAAAAAAAAAAAAACAGTTAAGTCAGTATCTTTCACATAAAAATTATTTTAAGAATACAACTTGAGAAAATAAAAGTGGTTCACGTAGTAAAACCTGTAAAGTTGATTTTTTAGCACAGAATTAGATATCATATAATTCAACCTCTATAAGTTGACTACCAAAGCAGTGCACCGCAATTGGTCAACTTACACAGGTTTCACTATTATTAGTATATCCAAGCAATTGACACTCGATTTACACAAAATTAATGAAGAATTGATTTAAAAAAAGGGGGGGGGGGGATTATTTAAATTGATTGTAAAAAAAACAGAAGTGTCGGGCATAATTTGTGCTATTCTCTTGAGAAAGAACGAAACGAGAATGCAGGCTTTGCTGGCATTCACTAAAAAGCCAAGAGATCCAATGCTTCATTGAAGGTTGTTTCTGTTAGTTTAAGAATCAAACTTTTTTGGTACGTTTTTCTTCATTTATACTAGTTCGTCATTTCGGGAGTTAGGGGGGAAGGGGTGCGACTGCCCTTTGGCTTTGAAAAAATAATGTTTTTACATAGAAATTGGCTTGATTTTTATTGTTTTCCAATAAAATTTGCATTGAGTGTTTGCACCTTTGCCCCTCTCCGCCCCATAGGCGGCTCGTGCGGGGGGGCAGGGGGGGCGACCGCCCCTCCACTTTTAAAAGTGGAGGGACCTTGCCCCCCCCACTTTTCAAAGCTCAAAATTAACGATCGACGAAAAGTGACTTTTTTCATTTTTTTACTTTAGGAAAGCGAAAAACTACATTTGAATAATTTCAGATAAACCAGCTAAACGACCGATATACCATCCTTCTTAGCTTCCTATCCTCTACTTTTGCATTCACAGTTTTAAAATACTTCTATAATTCCAAAAGCAATCACGTGAATTAACTTCAACTCGGCTGTTCTCAACTTGTGCAATGCTCTCCTCGAGGGGAGGGGGGAGGGACGTTATTGTGCCACTTGTTGAAAAGCGTCAAATGTGTTCGGATTACAAAGTTCTTTTTTTTTTGTATGACTTTTCTGTGTAGAAAATGGTGCGTACGACAGAGAGAGATTCCAAATGAACAGAGCAAAATAAGATAACGTAGTAAAACGAAGTTTTTCATTTTTAGTACAAAGTATTTGACAATTTCTCCAGTCCTTTTAGCTAATGCAATTCAGGTTAGAAAATTTATCAAACTGCACAAATACACGGATTAATCGGAAACCAGCGACATTTTTCTGATTATTTGTAATCGGCAGATTTTACCCATTAATTGGTTGACACATCATTTTTTATTTTAAATTAATTAAAGCAAGAAATTATGCTGAATGAGTTTAAAAAACAATTAATACATGTATTTTTCCTTAAATAAGATGATTTGTAGCAATAAATAAATTCATAAAAATAAAAATATACAGAATTTAAAACAAGTTTCTTAGTTTATTTTTTAAAAAATAGTTTACTGAAATATTTTGCATTAAAGAAAATGTGACTGTGATTAGTTCTCCCCCTCCCCGTCCCCCAAGCAATTGATGGAAAACTACAATACAATCTCTCTCCTTTTTTTTTCAGTTATTACATTCAAAGTTTATACATACAATTACAACGTACATTTAACAATTTTCCAATTTAGTACCTTTTTATTCAACCAAAACTTTGTATTATTAAAAAATTTTTGCCTTCATAAAATTTAGTAAATATGCTTTAAGTTTTTTCACAAAAATTAACGGTAAAGACATTTTAATTTATTATATTGATCTGTACATATGTGCATGGAAGGCTGCACACGTCTCTTGTGTTAGTACTTTTCGTCCTATCTAACCTACGGTGTAGATCTTTTTAAGATTGCTTTATAATTTTTACAATAATTAAACGTTCGTTGTTAAATGGCTACTAATAATAAAAGAAATCGATTCTAAATTTAAAATACCTGCTAATCATGGACTACTAAACAAATATTTGAATTTTCTTGTCCAATTAACAGAATGAAATTTTATGAACAATGATAAGAAACATTGCGCACAGTTTGAGTAAAATTTCGAAATATTATTTGCAAAAAAATATGAAAATAATAAAAAATAAACTATCACTCTCATGAATGAACTAATAATAACCAATTTTGAAAAGTTGAAATTTCAAAAATAAAGTTCCTATTTCCATATTACCTATAATCTAAAATTTTAATTGATTTTTGACATTAATATTACACCTTTATTTCATACTTATTGTGTTTTGTGTCAAGATAGTCCATTGGAAAAAAAACGGGCAGGTCCACCAAGCATTTTTGAAATTCTTATTTGGTCTGAAGTCCCTATCTTCATAAAAACAGGTGAAGTGTTCGGAAATTTTTTTTTAGTCTGGAGTTTGATGTGCCAATGGCGCCACACATTCACTCCTTTCTCATACGGCAATAGCGGTGCTAGCTTTTACGAGGCTCTGGGCATTAGGAGTCAATATAAATGGGAGACCCTTTTCGAATGCACCGCGTAGTCCCTAGAGGAACTAAGCCCTATGCGATGGACAGTTCTCATTGTGTGTAGCGTTGCCTGAGATATTTGGAGTGTCCGGCCACGACACAAAGAGGAGACATCATGCAAGGTCACCATGTTTATCTTTCAATTTTCTGCGGTGTCACTGCAGGTGCCTCCATGTCTAGTCTATTATTTAAAGTGTTCGTTGACGCGTGCCACACAAAGGTGTCCAGCTCCTGTCCGTTAACCGGTATGTACTTCTGGGTCGAGATGAGAAATCCCGAAACAGTCAAAGGGCGATCATCTGTAAAAGGAGCACTTGAACGTTTCATTTTCGAATGCGAATTCGAAGCAGGTGCTGCCTTTTTTTTCCATTTAGAAACTTCATTTGTTTCGTCTCTGTTTTTGCAAAATGTTTCGAAAAGCAAAGCGACTTAAAAACCAACCTACTATTAGTGCATGTTTCCGCAAGATTCCTACTGTGGAAAATGCAGGTGAAAGTCAATCGAAAGACGCGGATTTTTTGAATTTCAATGCAACACTGTCTGATTCCATGCCAACGACGTCAATCAATACAAATACAGAAGACTCGATAGTTAATGAAGAGACGACATTTTGCGACAACCATGATATCAGAAAAAATGAAGTTAATGAAGGCCCGCATCAGCCTTTGGACATTCAATATCCAGTTAATAATGGGAGGAAATTCCAGAAAAACTGGTTCGACCAATTTCCATGGTTGGAATATTATGGAGAACTGAACAAGGCATTTTGTTTTCCATGTCGAATGTACCAAAATGAACTTCAAGGTTGTGCAGAAAAAACATTCACAGAAATAGGATTTCAAAACTGGAAAAAAGGTGTTGAGAAATTCAAAGCCCACGGAAACAGTGAAGCTCATAAGTCGTCTGCTGAGAGACTCAGAGCATATAAAACTTCATTGAGACAAGGGAGCGTGTGTGTTCAACTAATCTCCCAAAGAGCAACCGAAATTGAGGAAAACAAAAAGTATCTCGAGTCCGTTTGTGAAACTTTGTTGTTTTGTGCCAGACAAGGCATTGCGTTAAGAGGACATGACGAAAAGGAAGAAGCAAGCAACAGAGGAACTTTTTTAGAACTGTTGAATCTCCGTTCAAAGGACAATACTCTAATTAAAAAATTCTTTAAAGGAAAAGAAAAATATTTTTCTTACAGTAGTAAGGAAATTCAAAATGAAATTTTAGAGCTCATGAGCAAGCAGGTCTGTGAATCCATAGCTAGCGAAGCAAATCGGTCGGGTTGTTATGCAATACTTGTTGATGAAACTGCCGACATAGCACATAATGAACAAGTTGCAATCGTAATCCGCTACGTCAAAGTCGAAGATTTCAGCGTACATGAAAGATTTTTGGGCTTTTTCGAAACATGCAACACGGAAGGAGAAACTTTAGCCATTTTGATAAAAGATGTGTTGGAAAAATTTCGACTTCCTCTTTCAAAAATCCGAGCTCAATGCTACGATGGAGCAGCAAATATGAGGGGTAGCTACAAAGGAGTGGCAGCGAGGATTCTTCAAGAAAATGCTCTGGCATTCTATGTGCACTGTTATGCCCATATATTGAATTTGTGTATTGTTGACGCTTGCAGCAAACAAGTACAAATTAGAAATTCTATGGGTATCTTGAAAGAATTGCACAGTTTTTTTGCTGTTTCAACCAAAAGAACTTTTTTATATAAGGAAAATTTAAAAAACAAGGACTTTGTTGGAGGCAACAAGTCACTTAAATCATTAAGCGACACAAGATGGAGTTGTCGTGTAGAAGCTTGCAACACAGTGTTGCAAAATTTTGACGAAATTGTAGATACTCTACAGAAAATATCAGAAACGGATTCAAGAAATGGATCGCAAGCTGAAGCATTACTAAATAACATGGAAAATTTCCAATTCATTTTTTGCCTACTTCTGATCCAAAGAGTTTTGAAAGTTACAGATACGCTTTCAAAAGCTTTGCAATCAAAATCGCTATTTTTTTCAACTGTGAAGGATCTGGTAAATACAACAAAAGAATGTTTAAATGAATTGCGAAGTGAAGATTTTTTTGAAAAGTTGTGGATATATGCTAACGATATTTGTGAAGCAAAGTCTTTTACTGGACCAAAACTTCCGCGATCTAGAAAGGTGTCTTTGAAACTCGGCGGGGGTTCCTTCAACATGTCACAAGATGTCAAATCATTTTATAGAACGGAAATTGCTTTTCCAGTAATAGATGCTGCTTTAAACACAATAGCTGAAAAGTTCAAAGAAAATGAATTGGATATATTTCAATCACTAAAAGATGTCGTATGCTCCGATCCATCAGAGATTATAAAAGATGAATCCATTAAAAAAGTCTCGGAAACATATGATCTTGACATGGAAAAATTATTAGGAGAGACCCAAATTTTTCAGAAAATGTACAAAAAATACATCGACTCTTTACCATCGACTTTACCTTCGGAGGTAACGGAACTGAGAAAAAGATGCAATTTTCTTGTGGAAAAGGACCTCAGTGATATATTCCCATACCTAACACAATTAATGCGAATTCTCCTTGTGATACCAGTCTCAACTGCATCGTGTGAGAGAAGTTTTTCATGCTTGAGATCGTTAAATTCGTACCTGAGAAGCAGTATGTGTCAAGAGAGGCTTTCTGCACTTGCTGTTTTGAAGATTGAAAACACTATAGCTATTAATTTTACTAAAGTAATAGAGCAATTTTCGAAAAACAAAAATCGCAGGCTATCGTTTTACTAATTTGATACACAAATGTATATATATAATATTAAATAAATAAATGTATTGCTGACCTGCTCTCTCGGTGTTTTGGAGTGTGCCGTTATGTGATGACATTATTCATTGATTAAAAGAAAGAAGAACTGCCTTAGTAAGTATGATTTGCATTTATTATTTTAAAAAAATTTAAATGAAACTTCCAAATGTAAGAAAAGCGTCTACGTTAGGCATCCGTTCCAATTTTTGATACTGTGAACATAGGCGGATTTACGAGGGTGCCTAATATTTTTTGGTTGCGTTTTGAAAAAAAATACATAAATCAATCAATAATCATATGTATTTCATTAGGAAATATAGTTTGGTCATTTATATTTTTCAGAGCTACAACGCAGCTTTATTTTCATGAAAACAACCTTCTCTCCTAATAATTGTTTTAGACACCCTAACATATGAGGGAGGGGGGGGGGAGTAAAATCAGACCTCCCTCCCTCAAATTATTTTCTGGTGGCGTCACTGCTGGATCCCCTGTCGCTCTTGGGGTTTTCCTCTCCCTCGACTCGTGGTGTGGCACCCTCAGAATTTACAGCCTAAATCCGCCTATGACTGTGAACCGAATATTTATAAGAGAAGGTCATTTTATCTGTTATGTTGTTAAAATCTAATGTTACTGCTCAATTATGCGAAAAAGAAAAAAGAAAAGAAGCTTGAAGGGTGTTGTGCCCCGCCCACGCACTCACATCGCTTTTGCCCCCCCACTTTTTTGAGGCACCAGCCGCCTATGCTCCGCCCTGTGTAAAATTCAAAGTGATGGGCCTGCATTTATGCTTTATGTTTTCGAATCTGTGTTTTTTCTTCAATCTCTTCGTTATTCTAGCATGTAGCCTTGGCCAAAGAATTTGAGCGTCTAGTTTGTGGAGATGCAAGATTCGAAGTCGTTGAGCCTGTTCTGCTAGGACTCGTCTGTTTCCGACTAAAGGTACGTTTTTGAACAACACTGCAACAACCTCTCTGTACGCGCTAAGCGCCATAAACTCGAATCCAAGAAAAAAAAAAAAAAACATTTTATAGTATTTTAAAAATATCTGAAATTGTAATGACTAAACTAAATATACTATGACTTACAAATTCGAATGACTTAGTATGGAAGACGGAGTAACGGTAAATTTTTGTCACTAACAAAGAAAAGAGCTGTAACAACCGAGAAGAAAAAATCTTAATGACTGTAGGCTCATAAGTGAAAAAAAAAGTTTAATTTTCCCCTTTATTACAAGGAAAAATCAAATAAACATAGAGAAGAGATCTAATGACTAAAGGGGGGGGGGGCGTTCAGAAAAACAAATGTGTTTTTATTTTTTTTCTTCTTCAAATTTAGAATGGTTCTTTCGGTTGACTTTCTAAATGGGGCGATTTTCAGTTGGATTCCTCAGTAGCAACTAAAAAAAGCTAAGCGAAATAATTATTTACCGTATCTTCGGGAGTAAACGCCGCATCGTTATATATTTTTAAGAAAAAAGTTTTTTAATGTATGCGCCGCACCCGGTATAAACGCAGCACACAACATTAAACAACGTAAAAGCACTATTAGTAGTTTAGAAAACTGAAATGAAATGTAAATTTAAAGAAATATTTTTAATTAACGTATTTTTACATACTTTATACTGTATAGCTAATATTCTTACCTCGGGAGGAGACATTGGTTTGTTATCCAGACCGAGGGATGCGAACCCTTATCAATGCCTCGCCAATGTCAAAATCTCTGGCCTAAGTAACACAAAAAATATCAATCGACGTTGAAACGACATAGTTCTACGTTTAAATCTCGAACAATAACGGACAATGTTCTTGACACATAGAACTATGTCGGTGCATGTTTTTTCACCGACTTGATTTAAGAAGTAATTTTTCCCTGTTATTTCGATGCTTAAAATCAATTAATCATTATTAAAAATTAATATAATAACATTCTTATTTATACAGAAATTAGAAGCAAAATGGAGAAAATTGCAAACATCAAAAAACGTTTTCAATGTTGGAAAAAAACATTGAAACACGTACTTTGACGTAACTGACATACTTTTTCTGCGTCGATCGGTATGTTGTGGTACTTGCCGGCCGCAGGATGATGTGGTGCCCATCTATTAGCAGCAATTTCAACGTTTTTTAAAAACTTGGATTTTTTTTACTTGAAAAACAAAAAAAGAAGACACTGTATCCGCCGCACTGTATATGTGCTGCACTGGCAATATATTTGCCTTTTTTTTTCTTGTATGCACCATGGCGCTTATTCCCGAAAATATTGCTCGAAGACTTTGAGATACGCGACATGTTTTCATTACATATGAAATCAACTTCCCAAGTAGCACACTTCATTACATAAACGTATTAAAATGGTTTCCACAACATCGACAACCATTTTAAAACGTTTATTAAACGAAGAGTGATTCTAGGGTTATTTTACTTTTCCCATGCAGGGTCCCAACCACCTGAATGAAGAACTGAATCGACGAGTGAACGAGCGACGTCGAATCCACATCACCCCAACACGAGTTCGTGATCGATACATTCTGCGATTCGCCATCTGTTCCCGCGTCACTACCTCAGAAGATATCACTTTTGCTTGGGAAGAGATTCGACAGGTAGCAGCACTGCTAGAAAAGTAAACAAGACTGCGGGCGTTCCTGTCAACCTTACTTAGATCCCCCCCCCCTCTTAATTTCTAGCTACTTGATGACTTTAAACCTGGTGACTTTATTTTCCGTCAATGTCAGTTTTAAAGAAGTGATATGAAAACACTTTTTTTTTTTTTTGTATGAGAGAGAGAGACACTTCTTATCCCCAAAACTTATGGTTTTGAAAAATGCTGCCACTTTCTTTGTCAAAGCAGAAGAAATTACTAGACAAATTTCTAGTTTCTTGGACAAACCCAGTTATGTTAACATCAGCGTATCTTTTCTTCTTCTTTTTTTTAAAGGTTCAAACAGGCGTGGATACTAGGAAAGAGCGAGTCCCTTGAGGGACTCTGAACTGGTAATTTTTCAACATTGAAGTTCAAAATGGAATTTTAGGTGATCTTTGACAATGATAAAGTTAGGGAAATGTTTTGGAACTGTGAAATCTGAAACATTTGTAAACCAGGATATACAGTAAAAGGACAAGTAATAATAATAATAATTTAATAATTTGCTTTTCTACCTGATCTCAGATCTGCCCTTAGATTCTAACCTGTTCTGCTCGAAAATTATGGCCTTGAACAATGCTGACGTTACATATCATCGCTTCAGAAGCAACGGTAGGATATCTTAGTGTTATTCCTGGGATTATGTGTCTTACTGTTGCTCTGAGGCCACGATATGCGTTCAAGCTTAATCTTCAACAAAGACCAAAAAAAAAAAAAAACTAAATTTCTACCTTCACGATGACTATTTACAACTGCAGATAAAATAGTTTTGGTTTCGGTTAATTTTGAAATAATCCCACGTAATTAAATCTCAGGAAGGCAACCGAAGAAATTTTAGTTCTTTCTTTTTTCTCTTGCTCTTTTTCTTCATTTTTAATTTAACTCTTTAAGACCGAGCCGGGGGGAAATTTTGCCACAGTTAAGTCCTGACTTTTTCGCCTAAGCTATTTTAGAAATGGAACCGTCCATTCTGAAGACCCCTCGTCCGCTCTTCTTCAGTTCTTCTGTTTGCTAATTGCAATAGGCGTGGTTAGCTGTCACCTTAATCACTCACGCTTCGGGCGCGTGGAGCTCTTCACCATTGCCCTAATGCCTTTATCGTTTCTTCGATAGCTTTTGAACTTATGTCGAGATGCATAACAGTCATCTTGTTTTCTTTATTTTTAGAGTAGGTAAACAAAGAAAAAAAAAATTAATTATAAATAAGAAAATTCCTGTTCAAGCACAAGCTTAAGATTTATCATGCAATAATTTAACTTATAAAACTAATGATAATTGATGTTCTTTTCAAATTGGAAACACGTTTCCGATTTAAATCAATTTGCACAAACTGAGAGGGAAATAGAACAAGTCGCGTGAAGGAAAAAGGTAGAATGAATAAAAAGCAACGATCTAAGTTTCCTCATTTCCCGTTCTTCCCGAAAAGCGGACATCTTCACAAGTTATGCGCTATCAATCCTTGTTATAGCATTGCCAGAGGGGACAAGTCCATCACTGTCACTTGTCCGGTGGTCTCGCAGATGAGTTTCCTTTCATTCCTACCCATAATATTACTAATCACTTTCTTTTTTGGGATATCATATTCAGCCTGCGCCACAAAATACCTAACTTTTCTAGTAGCTTACAGTTTTGGAAGAATTTCCCACGATTTCGATTGACTAATTAAGTTTGAGCATAGCCATTATTCTTCTCCAGAAGAAATAAATTATAAAACATGGAGTTATTTTAATTACTTATCAAATTATTTAAATACTACTTATTTATTTAGATATTAGCAACCGAAACATTTACAAAACTCCTAACTGATCTTTTCAATTTTTCTCTTTTATTTGGTGATTGAAATAAGGCTATAATGCTCTGACTAATTATAAAGCATTTTTATTTTAAGAAACAAAAACATTTTAATATTACTAACCGCCTTCAGCAAGTAGTTTTTTCGCTTTTTATGCCATTCACCTTCTTACTCCAAGAATGCATCCTTCGCTGGCTGCTCAAATAATTTTGATGGCAGTATAAAAATAATTTCAATCAACATCTATATCTCTGGAGACATTTATCAGCATATTTAAATCTATCTACCAACTGTCTGTCTATCTCTATAGGGTAAAAGTGGGAAAGACGCCATACTTTTTGTACAAATTAAATAAAAAATTAAAGATGCAATATAACTGAACCCTTTGTTTTATTTTGAAGTTACACTATTATTAGGTATTAAAATTATTATTAACGAGCTTTAGACTTAAATAAAAAAGAAATAACAAATAAAATTGTAGATTGACAACAGGCCATCTCTCCCATAACGTGTGGGAGAGACGCCTTATATAGTGTGGGGGAAATGCCATCTATGTTATTATTTATTGTTTTTGATCTTTTTGCGGATTATTTCCATATCAGAATTATTACAGTACATTGTACATGACTCATGCAGCCATTTTTAGCATAAGGAACATTCAATCCAGTCAGTTTTTTTCTTTCTTTCTTTTCTTTTTTAATAGTAATTTTTCCAACATTCCGTGCACACACAAGCAACGTATTTTCGCTTCACTGTCGAGCTAGGTAGTTTAGGGATTAGATAAGACTTCTCAAGAATATTTGTAGGCGTTTCTTTACTAAGTGAACGTTTGTCTGAAAGTTGATGTGGAAACAGAGCTGGACAGGCAGTACTTTCAGGAGGAATTTCAAAAGTAGCTACTTGAATTAAACCAGAAATAGCAAGGACATGATCAGAAAAGCATTAGGATTGAGTGGTATTATTCCACAAGCTTTAAAACCTGATGTAGCATTTCCCACGGCGTTCCATAAAGTTATAATTCTTCATTTTTCGATAGTTCTCCTTTTTTTACTTTTTCATCTGCCAGAATTAAGGTCTCTTCACTCCACTGCCCCCTGATTACCGTATGCTTCCTTGCTAATTTTCTCGGCATTCAAAAAACAAAAACATTTCTAAACAAAACATCTCTTTATTTACAGTTTTGAAAAGTTTGGCATCTCTTCTCATAATGTGGGAGAGATGCCACATAAGTATGAAGTACCTAAGTATTAACATATATATTGCAAAATGTAGTTGAAAAAAGTTAATAACAAGCTAAATCAATCGTTAAAACTTTTACGGTGTCTTTGTTTTACATGTAACAATCATTGAAACCAAAGCGACTCAAAATTTTCTTGTTGAACTTATGATCCCCAAAAGAAGTAATTATTGTACTCAGATTGCACAGTCAAAAGATTTTTGACTGTGCACCCTTATGACAAAAATAATAATGATAAACTTTAAAACTGTACCTACCAATTTTATACATTATTTATTATCATTAGCGCAACTAGAATTACATTCTTTAGTTTTTTTTTTTTTTTTTTTAATTTCTTTAACACATCAGTCTTTGCCTAAAGAAAAACTTTGAGTTAACACTTTAGCGGCTGAAATAATATGCAACTTGCTCAATTACTTAGTAGAAATTTGCCAAGATTGATTCTTGCAATAAAACTCAATGATCTGGTTCTAATCTTAATTTATTTCTGTATTGTGCTTGAATTATTGCCTTTGAAGGAAATGCTAGTTCCCTCAAAGCACCTGAATCCAAATGACATGATTTCAAAGTCAAGTAGCCCTTAGAAATTTCTGTTTATTCCACTTCAGACAGCTGTTTCTGAAGATTTAAGTAGATTTCACCTTTTTTTAAATCATGGTTCTAAACTTACATGTTGACAAAATGACTGAATTTTCCTAATTAATAAATAACATGTTGTTCAGAAGAAAATTAGAAAATGCTGTTTTGAGATTGAGTTTTTAGAAGTGCAAATATATATTACTAGTGACTACCCACGCGGCTTTGCCCGTAGTAGAAAATTAAAAGGTCATTTGGTTCGCTTGTATATTTACAAATAATGGATGATGAATTTCTCGCCCATTTGCTATGTTCATTTTCTCGCCAATGTTACTGTTCCACGTTATGATAACTTCGTAATTTTCGCTTCCACTTTACGATAATTTGCTGAGTAAAATGTTCTTAAAATTTGAATAGAAGTATTTTCGAATGAAACAAAACAAACTCGAATTTTTGAAAAATCGCTTCGAGGTGCACACCCTTATGCTATAAACTTTGTGCCAAATTTCATGACAATTGGCCGAACAGTATAGGCGCTATGCGCGTCACAGAGATCCAGACATCCAGACAGAGATCCAAATATCCAAGCAGACTTTCAGCTTTATTATTAGTAATGATATTGCTAGTAAATATCACTTTACTCAAAATTTGTAACTCTAAAAGTAAAGTGATAATACGCTAGATTAAAAATTGTATAATATCGTAACGAAATTCTTTTCTCTCGCCCATTCTGAGAGAACTAGTAGCAAAGGCATTTTCTTTAGTCACCTGTTCGACCTGATTACTGCAGTTGATCGAACCATGCATACATTTTTACATATTATGTGTGTTTATGTAGTTTTATGTTCTTGTAGAATTATAACCTCCTCTATCACTCTTTGTGGGGCGCTACTGTTTGGGCAACAGTTGTGTGGTGGGGCGCAGTATATTTTCACATGCTCGTTAAAGCTCTAGGCAGATTTGTTTAGCTGCTTTCCAAACTCTGATTTGCGAAGTGTTACTTTTAAATTTCTAAAACTGGAAAGAAATAAGTACATTTCGGTTGAGAATAAAAATAATGAAAAAAAAGGTTAATAGATGGCGAAATATTGTAAGTAGTAATTGCACACCCGTGTTTCGAGGTTCCTTGTAATGTTGTTTTGTATCAATTTTATGATACTTCGTACATAAATTTATAAACCCTAGAATAGCATTCGTTTTTAAAGAGTGGTATGAAAAAGTGAGAGTTAAAAGTGCAGGAAATTGAAACGAAATCGTAGAGCAGATTCGTCTTTTCTTATTTTTTTGAGGAAGTCAAGCAACCTCAAGTCATTAGCAGATCCCCATTCAATGCAATTGTCGCTAGCACTTGCTAAATAGCTATCGGCAAGAAGAAAGAATCTTCTTCAGGGAGGTCTCACAGTAGGGGTCTTCTTCTACCCATCACCCCTGCATTCCCACAACTCGGCCGGGTACGGCCGGTCTCGGATCTAACCTACAAAGCCGTATAGGGCCGGCCTCGGTCTTAAGGAGTTAAAGCTTTGGCTCCGGACAGAAAACTGAAGCATAATGTAAGCGAAAATATAAGTATCAGGTTCAAGATTTCAGCCTACAATTGAATAATTTTTTGTTCAGAAAAAAAAAAAAAAATCGTATACTGAAATGTAGATTCTTCTACTGACAGTTGTACCCCTTGCACAAATAAAAAATATACTATCCCAACTTGAAATTACGCTTTTCATTTACTTCAACTATAGATATTTATTAGAATACGAAGTAAAATATTAAAATTACTCACAACTTGATATGGGTAAAATATCATTTTTTTTTTCTTCCTCCGGTAAAAAATAAATAGCCAGTCACATTCAGTGGCGTAGCTAGACCCGACTTTCGGGGGGGGGGTTACTTCTTTTATATATATATATATATATATATATATATATATATATATATATATATATATATATATATATATATATATATATATATACATATATATATATATATATATATAATCGCTTGGAATTTTTTCCTTTTCTTCTTTTTTTTTCTTTCTCATCTCTCTTCTTTTTCTCTTTTTTTTTTGAGACTAACGTTTCGGGGGGGGGTTTGTCCCCCAACCTCCCCCCCCTTAGCTACGCCCCTGGTCACATTTTTACTACATTCGAAACGCTAAGCTTTAAAACGAACTTAGTTCAACTAATTTTGTATTTAACCGTTCGGTTAAATGATGAACACGTGCTGCCATCTAAGCCATAACGGTTCAAGCAGCATGCGATAATAAATTGTTTACATTTTCAAAAATAAAAACTTTTCTCTTCAATAACTTATCTTATACATC